>NW_021680410.1:2245295-2318281 GCF_001412515.2 Diachasma alloeum
TCGATGGGAGTGACGTGAAAAAATATAACGATTTTGTGGTTTGTCATTCTTTAATGGCTCACGAAGTTGCGTAGTGGTGCGATAATTTTCATGCGTTTTTTCTACAGTTTTGTGATTCTTTTTAAAAGTTTAGAGAAAACGCAGGAAAATGTTCGCACCACCTTAAAATTTCGTCAGTCATTAAATAATGACAAAACGCAAAAACGTTATATTTTTTCACGTCAATTCCATCATAAGTTTGCCAGAAAAATTAAAAAAACGTGAATTTTGGCAGAAAGGGTGTAGAACATCCTTAATTTGAAAAAACGCTCCAGGTCTGCCAACGTCGTGCCAGTGTGGTCAACCGCCTCCCCCGACTCCCGAAAAATCACCTCTCCCCCTCGTTTTCCCCCACAACGGTCCCCCTCCACCCGACGCCTCACTGCACACTGCCGCACACTCAACAGATTGAGGTGTGGCCACAGAAGGCAGCCATTGGCAGCCATTTTCTTGGTCTATCTGTCGCATAAGATTTTCAGGTAAATACGCAATTTACTTAATAAAATAAAGTTAAAAGACCAACGCGAATGATGTGTCGGTGTCGTGCATTAACAGTAAAACACCAATGTTCATGAATTTGTGGTTTAAACGAGTTGCAATAATACGGGGGTGTGAGAATTTCAGTCCATTCATTTTTTTTTCTTTTTTGACAAAATAAATGCGTAACGTTTTGAGGCAAAGTTGAGGATAAGTTTGCGAGGTGTGCTGCGGGGAGTGCCGTGCTCTGCACATATTCCACTGGAATAGGCTCAGATACTTTGAGGAGGGGGAGCATTCCCTCGGGATACGCTCGTTGATAAGTAGTTGTCGTTGGTTATTCTGTCATTTTTTTAAGTCCTCACTGAAAAATTGATAGATATTCGGAGAGTACCCCCTCCAGGCTTTCCTTCTCTCTTCCCTCACTTCATCCCTCTGGCCACACTGTACCTCCCTTGAGTGCGAGCTTCAACGTCGACCTCTCTTTGTCGTGGTTTTTGCATAGTTCAATCAAGTAAGTTTAATTTGTTAGTGAGCGGGATGGGGTGGTGGTGAGGACGGGGCAAACTACCAAATTTCATTCTTGCCGAACGCTTGTTCGGTTGTTCCTCATCCATTTTCACTTGCGTCCACCTTAGTGCCAGTGCACTTCCGGCGTTGGCAGATTTTTTATCCGGTCGGTGTCTTCCTGACGCTTTTTCGGGTTTTTGGGGGGTTTGGAGAGTTTGAGGAGGGGTTTTTCCGGTTTTTGCGGCGACGGCGGGAGGGGGCTTTTTTTTTAGTGGACGAAAGGTCGATTATAAACATTCGAGATTCGTGGAATAACTGACGTAAGTGACGAGTTTTATCATTGATTCAGGGGGTACTCGGAAAGTGACATCACGCGCTGGTAGAAAAATTGAAATTTCAGGGGTCATTTGCGAGCTTTTTAGGGGGGCAGTGAGGTTGATTGGAGGGGGGGGGGGATTTTAGGTGCAGGGTGAATTCGAGGGGTTGAATGGTAATATTTAGGAGTGTAAATCGTATGGGTTTTTTATTTTCTCCTCAATTTTTCATGATTTTTCGGAATTTTTTTATTTTTACCTCGATTTGTCATGACATTTCTGAATTTTTTATTTTCATCTCAATTTTTCATGATTTTTCTGAATTTTTAGAGAGTAATTGAAGGAATTTGAAACTTTCACCGGCAAAACATAATTGAAATTTCAGGGATCATTTGGGAGTTATTTCTAGGGGGCAGTGGGGTTGATTCGGGGAAGGATTAGGGGAATTTAAGGTGCATGGTGAATTCGAGGGAATTGAATGTTAATATTTTGGATTAAAAATTGGATGAGTTTTTTATTTTCTCCTCAATTTTTCATGATTTTTCTGAATTTTTAGAGAGTAATTGAAGGAATTTGAAACTTTCACCGGCAAAACATAATTGAAATTTCAGGGATCATTTGGGAGTTATTTTTAGGGGGCAGTGAGGTTGATTCGGTGAAAGGATTAGGGGAATTTAAGGTGCAAGGTGAATTCGAGGGAATTGAATGTTAATATTTAGGATTAAAAATTGGATGAGTTTTTTATTTTCTCCTCAATTTTTCATGATTTTTCTAAATTTTTTATTTTTACCTCGATTTTTCATGACATTTAAAATTTTTTCATTTTTGTCTAAATTTTTCATGATTTTTCGGAATTTTTAGGGAGTAATTGATGGAATTTAAAACTTTCACCGGCAGGAAATAATTCAAATTTCAGGGATCATTTGGGAGTTATTTTTTAAAAGTAACATTGAGGTTGATTTAGGTGAGAAAGAATTATGAGCATTATGAAAGGATTATTCAAGGTTCGAAGAGAATTCAAAGAAATTCAATATCAATGTTTAGGATTCAAAATGATCAATTTTTTACGTTGACCTCAATTTTTTATGATTTTTCTGAATTTTTACGAAGTAATTGAAGTGAATTTAAAACGTTTACTGTCAGAAAATAACTGAAATTTCAGGGGTCATTTGGGAGTAATTTTTTTAAGGGGGACGTTGAAATTGATATGGGGGGGAGGGAGGATTATGAGCACTTAAGGTTCAGGGTGAATTCAAGGGAATTGAATATGACTATTTAGGAGTCGAATGATACACGTTTTATTTTCACATGAATTTTCATGATTTTACCAAATTTTTGCAGAATTTTCGAATTTCACTGGAAATGCAATTGAATCCCAAATCTCTGCGATACAGAAAAAGAATTCCCCAAATTAGTTGGATTTTCAATCGAAACTTCACTATTCAGTACTAAATTACCCTGAATTTTAATTAATCACACATTTCAAGATATCTTCACCATTTTTATGAATTTTCATGTAACAATTCAGTAGCGAAGTGGCAAAACGGTTTATGTCGACTTATCTCCCAGTTGCGTTTTTGAGGAATATTCCCCAATCTAAGAGAGATAGCGAAATTTTCCTGATCACATTTATTGTAGCTCTCAGTCGGCTCTACAAAAAAGGTTATAATAAAAATGTTGCTATCTCCCTTGGACTCCGAGATATTCATTGAAACCTGGTCAATAGTCAAAATTGACTTATCTCCTTTTACCACTTCGCTACTGAATTGAATTGAAAGTTATTTTCATTAATTTTTTCTTTTAAATTGTCAATCTTCAATTATTTAATTTCTGCAAATTTCAGTGGAACTGTCACTTGAACAAAATTTCCAAAAAATGTACCTGAACTTTCAGCCAAAATTTTCCAACAGTGAGAGTGAGATTTTCTGAACTTATTTGAATTGTTAATAAAAATGTTAATAATCAGCCTTAAATTATTATTATTATTATCTTCTTTATTGAGAAAGAACAGAAATTACCTTGAGTTTTCAATCAGTCCATAGTTTCAGGATAACCAGAATTCACCTCAATTCTGAATTTCACCAGAATATTACTGATTTATATTCAGTTCCCTGAAATAATTGAAAAATGCAGTTTTCATTTATTTCTCTGACAAAGTCATATGTTTAGAGAAAAATTAAAATTCGAATCGAGTCAAATTCGAACAATTGAATTCGATTTAGGGTTGACAAAATCATGAAATTTCGAATTACATTGGAAATGCAATCGCATTGTAAATCTTTGAGCAACAGAAAGAGAATTCTCCAACTTAGATTTTTAATCAAAAAATATGAATATTCAATAGCAAATTACCCTGAACTGAAATTTACAGTTTCCATTCATTTTTCATCAGATTGCGAATTCTCGATGCCTTAATCCCTGAAAATTTCGGCAGAACTATCACTTCATAAAAATTTCCAAGTGATACCTGAACTTTTAGCCAAAAATTTCCGACAGTGAGAACGACTTTTCTTCAACTTACTTGAATTTTCAATTCATCAATAATTTCAGAATGTATTTACCTGAATTTTTCTGCTATTTGTGTCAATTTTCATGGATTAAATCACCTGAAATTTACAGTTTCCACTGCTTTTTTATCAGATTGCCAATTCTCAGCGATTAAAGTCCTAAAAATTCCAGTAGAACTATCACTTCATAAAAATTCCAAGTGATACCTGAACTTGCAGCCAAAAATTACCGACAGTCAGAGCGACGTTTCTTCAACTTACTTGAATTTTCAATTCATCCAAAATTTTAGAATATATTTACCTGAATTATTCTGTCATTTGTATCAATTTTCGTGGATTAAATGAACTAAAATTTACAGTTTTCACTGCTTTTTCGTCAGATTGCAAATTCTCAGCGATTAGATTCCTAAAAATTCCAGTAGAACTATCACTTCATAAAAATTCCAAGTGATACCTGAACCTTCAGTCAAAAATTACCGACAATCATAGCGACGTTTCTTCAACTTACTTGAATTTTCAATTCATCCAAAATTTTAGAATGTATTTACCTGAATTATTCTGTCATTTGTATCAATTTTCGTGGATTAAATGAACTAAAATTACAGTTTCCACTGCTTTTTCATCAGATTGCAAATTCTCAGCGATTAAATTCCTAAAAATTCCAGTAGAACTATCACTTCATAAAAATTCCAAGTGATACCTGAACCTTCAGCCAAAAATTACCGACAATCATAGCGACCTTTCTTCAACTTACTTGAAGTTTCAATTCATCGAAAATTTTAGAATGTATTTACCTGAATTTTTCTGTCATTTGTGTCAATTTTCATGGATTAAATGAACTAAAATTTACAGTTTCCACTGCTTTTTCATCAGATTGCGAATTCTTAGCGATTGAATTCCTAAAAATTCAAGTAGAACTATCACTTCATAAAAATTCCAAGTGATACCTGAACTTTCAGCCAAAAATTATCGACAGTCACAGCGACGTTTCTTCAACTTACTTGAATTTTCAATTCACCCAAAATTTTTAGAATGTATTTACCTGAATTTTTTTTCATTTGTATCAATTTTCGTGGATTAAATTCAACTAAAATTTACAGTTTCCACCGCTTTTTCATCAGATTGCAAATTCTTAACGATTGAATTCCTAAAAATTCCAGTAGAACTGTCACTTAATAAAAATTTCCAAAGGGCACCTGAAATTTCATCCGCAAATTTTTAACAGTGTGTTTTCGAGAAATTCGCTTGAAGTTTTTTTTTTTTTTCGAGTTTTGTTTGAGTTTTGCGGAGATCCATGAGTGCAGTGTTGTGTAGACCTTTGGCACATTTTATCGGGCTCGCTGTATCTTATCTTTATTGTACTTTTTTTTCCGAAAGGAGATACCCTTGTACAACATAAGTCATTCATACTTGTTTGGTTCTTACTTGCGACGAGACTATCGGGAGAGGAATGTTTGAATGTTCATTTATTGTTGCATGCTTGGTAGAATCTATTATTGGAGCATGAATGTCGAATCCAGGAGAGGGCATAAATATGAAAATGTGAGGGGTTCTAACGAACTTAATAACATTGAAGATTAATCACGTGAGTTGATTAGTTTAATTCAGTTGTGGAGGGGTGAGTTGGGATAAATCAATTTTGTTTTTTGTTGATTGTACATTTATCTTGAGAATAAGTGGCTTTCGGGGTAAATGTTCTTGACATTGTCGTTTGAAACAATTCGTCAGAGACAATTTGATATTTAATTAGTACAGATGTGAAAAATTGACTTGTTTTGAAGCTGAAACTAGC
The DNA here is from genome assembly GCF_001412515.2 of Diachasma alloeum. NCBI lineage: Eukaryota > Metazoa > Arthropoda > Insecta > Hymenoptera > Braconidae > Diachasma > Diachasma alloeum. Next base: position 2,250,935 of record NW_021680410.1, read on the forward strand.
GAAAGATTCGACAGCAGAAGATTTGTCTTAAGCGAATGTACGAGTGTTCAAATGTGTTTACATAATGTACAAACTCTTTCGCACTTAAAAACATTTGTACATATGATTATTTGACTCGTACACTTAAATATCCCCTAAATTGAATTCTCCGCTGACGAATATTCTGCTAGTTTCAGCTTCACTGACTTGTTTCGTTTCTAACTTTTTTAAAATTACTCATTCACCTCGATAACAAGAAAAAGCGTCATAGGACTTTCTTTGCAATTGGAAAAATTTCCAGCATAAAGCGTCTCTTGACATTTCCTCTGAACTCATTATGGAAACAATTTGACATTAGTTAACAAAGATGGGGGAAATTAACTTTTTCTGTTGCTAGACTTTTGTTAATTGTTTACTCATTTCGAGAAAAGAATAGAAAGGTGTCATGGGACCGTCTTTGTAGCTGAGAAAAATCCCAATAAAAAATGTCTCTTAATTTTCTTTTACAGTTACTCATTATCGAGATAATTGGACATTCAACAAGATGTAGAAGAGAGAGAGAGATTACTCTTATTTCGACATTTCTCAAATTGGGTTTTATCTCGAGACTGAGTAACTTTTGAAAAACGGAGACTTTTTTGTGGGTGATTAGAATTTTCGTAAGAAAATGTCTCGACATTTACGTTTAGACTCACTCGTTATAGAGACAATTGTATTATCTAATTAACAATGACATGGGAAATTGACTTTTTCTGTTTCTAAATTTTTGTTAATTATTCAGTCATCCGGAGAATTAAAAAAAGTGTCAGGAATTTCTTTGCATCTGAAAAAAATTCCTAACAGTGTCTCCTGAAATTGTTTCCTCTAGTCACTCGTCATCAAGATAATTGGACATGTAATTGTGTATTTATCCCGGGATCGAGTAGCTTCAAAAAAAGGAAACCTTTCTTTGTAGATGATTCGAATTGCCATAAAAAAAATTTCATTTTCGTTTAAACCTACTCATTATAGAGACAATTTTATTATATAATTAACAAAAATGAGGGAAAATTACCTTTTCCGTTTGTTAATTTTTGTTAATTGTACACACATCTCGAGACTAAAAAAAGTGTCGGGAAATTCTTTGTATCTTTAAAAAATTCCCAACAAAAAGTGCGTTCTCAAGTTTTTTCTTACAATCACTCATTGTCAAGATAATAGAACATCAAGAAGATCCCAAAAATTGATTTTCCTGTTTCAACATTTTAAAAAATTGTGTATGCATCCCGAGACCAAGTAGCTTTCGAAAAAAGGAGACTTTTTTGCAGATGATTCGATTTTTCATAAAACCATTTCATTTACGATTGAACCCACTCATTATACAAATCATTTTATCATCTAATGAACATAATTGAGAGAAAATGACTTCTGTGTCAGGACCTTCTTTGTACCTGAAAAATATTCCCAACAGGAAGTCTCTCCTGAAATTTTTTCACTCATTATCAAGATAATTGAACATTGAATCAGACGTCAAAAATTGGTTTCTCCTCGAGACTGAGTGGCGTCAGAAAGAAAATAACGACAGCCCTTTTCTCAGATAATTTGAATTTTCAACAAAAAAATTCTCTTCACATTTTCATTAAAGGCCACTCATTAAAACAATTCATTCAAGCCTAAAATTAGCCACTTATGTTACTCTCGATTCACCTTGAGAACTAGTGTTTCCTTATACCGAAAAATATCTCGAAATTTGCCTGAAATTGTTATCAAGACAATCTAATCTAATCGTGGATTTATTTATCTTCAGCAAGATGAAGAACCCCACGTTCACACTTTTTTTTGTCGAATGTTGAATTTAACCCTAGACTGGTCACCATGCGAGGGAATTGCCGCAACACGTCGTTGTATTCACCTTGCCATCGACTGGTTGACCGGAAAAATTTCGAGAAAAATTGAATTCGTCAATTGAAGTATCTGGAAAATTCTAGTATTTTTTTTTTCAATATTGTATCCTTAATTCTGGGAGAAAAAAAATATTTCCAACAGGTGAACAATTTTTTCCCGTGTTAAATGAAACTGCCTGTTGCGCGACGTTGCTGGGAACTCGCTAAACGCGCCCGGGAAGTGTAGAGTGGATTCGGCAACGCTGGAGCCTAAATAACACGGCGGCACTCTCCCGCGAAGGTGACTAAAGTCGCATTTTCCCGTCAGGTGACCAGACTAGGGTTAACATGAAGACTTTAGGGCGAAATGCCCGTCGAGCCCTTCCCCTAAAATCCCTCGTTATCGAGGTGATTCTACATTTAACACTAAACTCGATTTGCTCTGTTATTACTCACTGCTTCGCCACTGAATTAATCAACCGAATCGATAATTAACTCAATAAATCGATAAAGATAAAAGCCAAAAGCTCGCATTAAATATAATCTATTTGTGCTATTAGAATAACCATCTGTCCAGCCTCTTTCAATCCGAAATATATTTTAACCATCCACAAAAATGTCCACTTAAAACAGAGAATGCTGAGAAAGAAAGACTAAAAAGATGGGATGCATTGTGGGCCGAGGCATCGGTTCAGACGATACGGGTCACCCTGGATCAGGTACGACCCAAGTCCACATTTCTTTTTTTTAAGAAGAAAAAGAGACAAAGAATTATTGAAACACCTCCAACCTCGTAGGATTCTTGAAGCATTGCACAGCAATATAATTGCTTATTAACAGAACTCGTTAATGGGACTTTGGAGTCGAGTTTGCATTCGTAATTTTTATCGTTGAAATTTAGTAAAAACGCATTTGCACCCGTTGAGATGTGACAGGCCGCTGTGAGTTTATTGTGAGGCTCAGGTGTATTATCTTTTGAACGTTATCTCCATTTATTTCGATTCTCTGGACAATTGAATAGTTGATTGCGGCATTTTGAGAATTTTTTTTATCGGGAAAAATGATGAGATGAGAAAATATTCGAGACATATTTTTGTTTTGTTGTTGTTGTTGCTTTTTTTTTAAGAATCGAAATCGACTCATTAATTTTTCATTATTTTCTAGTTATTCATTTATTTTGATTTAAAACATTCAAACCGTGTGGTTTATTCTGCTAAATAAATGGAAAAATACAAATGTTTTTTTTTCGTTATTTTTTTTTATTTTTTTATTTCTTTATAGTGATGTCGCCCAGATATTGGGTTGTTATTTACACTGTCGTATAGTTTTGATACATTTTGTTACATTGTCTTGTTGTAAGTTACTTACTCTAAACCTGTAATTTACTATCTTTTATCAGGAATTTTTCTTTTATCAGGAAAAATGATGAGATGAGAAAATATTCGAGACATATTTTTGTTTTTTTGCTTTGTTGTTGTTGTTTTTTTTTAAGAATCAAAATCGATTCATTAATTTTTCATTATTTTCTAGTTATTCATTTATTTTGATTTAAAGCAATCAAACCGTGTGGTTTATTCTGCTAAATAAATGGGAAAATACAAATGTTTTTTTTTTCATTATTTATTTACATAAAAAAACCTTTCGTATTTTTCATTTTTAGAGAAATTCCGTGCAAAAAAAATTCTCATTTCCAAAAAATTGAAGTGATAATCTTACTCTGAAAAATAATAATTCATTATGCAAAGTGTAAAGAAAAATTGGAGAAAGACTGCCTCAGTTATTTCATTTCTTTAATGCTCATGATGAATTATGGTTTTTAAATAGCTAAACTATAATTTCCGAATTCTTAGAATGACGAAATATTTATGGCCATTCCTGTTTCCATAGAACAACCATATTCTATACAAATTTATCATTTTTCCTGTCAGTAGTTCATCGGAGGACTTTCCAAAAAAAAACATCTAATTTATCTAAAAGCCCTAATTTATCATTTCCCAAAAACTGAAAAACTAGGGCAGATAACGTTTGAAAAATGATGCATCGAACCTTAAATTCAGTAGTTGAGTGGTAGAACATGACTAGTCAATTTTCGATGTTTTTCTGAGTATTGAATTATCTTCTAATGGGATAATCTCAATGAAAAAAATTATCTTGAAATTTTCCCCAAAAACCACTTAGCGAAATGGTAACACGATTCAAGTAGATTTTCACTATTGGCAAGTTTTCAATGAATATCGCGAAATTTAAGAGAGATAGCAAAGTTTTTGTCATGACCTTTTTTGTAGCTCTCAACTCGCTCTAGAAAAAAGGTTATAATAAAAATTTAGTTATCCACCTTAGATTCGGAGATATTCCTTGAAAACTCCGCCAAGGGCTAAGTTTGAAGCGTTTCATCGTTTTGCTATTGACGTATTCTCAAGATAAATAGACAATCAACGGAACAAAGCAAGTAAATTATTCATATTTTGTTGAACAGCAGGAAATGTCGCGAGGTGTTTTTTGCTGGAAATTTAATACTCCAGAAATGAAATCGTCTGACATTCTCCTGAAATCACTTATTCTTGAACACTATTGAGTTTTTATAAAATGTTAACGTAACATTGACTCATTGAACTAAACGAAATGAATGAAAAATTAAATTAACGGGTAAAGTGAATTAAATGGAATATTTTTTTATAACCAAAAATTTTTTCCAGGAAAGTACAATTTTTCCTTAATTTCTAAATTTTCCCTCAACTGATTCATTGGTTATTTGATTGTTAATTTTGAGTAGAAATTTATGATATTGAAATTGGAGAAAAGGTGAGCAAACACCTGAGGTCGGGTTTGACCCCGCGCCCCATAGATTACCCTTAGGTTGATTTATTGTTTCTTTTCTGAGTTGTAAACATTGAAAAACAAAATTTTAAAGTGTTCATTTTGTTCCACCAATTAAGGCCCGGGTGTACTATCTTTCGAACGTTATCTCGATGTTTTTTTTTCATCTTTCGTCATCTGAAATTGTAAATTGAGTCCTGCATCATGCAGAAGTTTTGAAAAATTATGAATGAATAATCAAAAAAAAGTAGAAGAAATTCTTAATTTTTTCAAAGAGCATTTTTAATTTATATACAGAATAAGTTGAATAACAAGAAATTAAAAAATGTATCTGATTTAAGGTGACAAATGGCGGCCTGTCACCCAATATCATGCAAGGGGAAGACTGATTTTGTACATCTTGTCCCACACTGCACAGAGACATTTATTACGGAAAAGGCTCTTTGAAAAAAGTTGTAATATTTTGGAGAATTTTTTGAAAATTGAGATACGTAGCTGTCACTTCCCATGAGGAGTTAGTGTTTCGTTATCCACCATGGAAAATGACAGCTAATAGATAATTTGCCACAACGAATCAGATATTTGTAATTTCCACTTTTTTCAACTCATTCTGAATCTGAATTAAAAACGCTCTTTGAAAAAGTTGAGAATTTTTTCTATTTTTTTTCATCCTTTCATAATTTTTGGGAATTTCTACATGATGTACCACTCAATTGACAATTTTGGATTACGAAAGATGAAAAAAATCCAGATAACATTCGAAAGATACGAAAGTACAACCGGGCCTTAAACAAAAATGTTAATTGATTGTTAAGATTCACCACTTCACTACTGAATCATTAATTGAGGGTAAAAAATGTAGAACGTAGGGCATAAGTAATCCTCACTTGTCTATAGTCTAGATCACCATAGTGCTCATTCCTCCATTCCGCTGAATTCATCACATGTATCGAGGGTTAGAAAAATTTTTGAAGAAATTGTACATAACAGCGGGCACATGTAACATGTAAAATAGATAGTCACTCACCCACTAACACCTGATCGATCTTCCCCGATGAATCCCCTGCTATCTTGTACTAGTTCCTGGGTGCTTTCTCCACATTAAACCCCTCCAAGTACCCAATTTGTAATTGAAATTATTCTCGCCAGACGAATGAGATGAAATAATAGAATACCGTTGATTTAAAGTTTTTAGATGAGTGAGATAGCTGTTTTATAGACTTTCGACTGTAAAACTACTGAGATATGATTCTTTAAGATTATTAGGGGTTTTTAGATGAGACTGGGGCAAAATGGTACTCAATCTCTTCAAATGCGCTAATGATGTTAAAATGATGAAATAACATCTGTTTTGCCCCAGCGTCTCGATAGATATAAAATTTTGTAAAAATGAATTTGGGAAATTTAGAGGGGATGCCCCAAGCATTCACGATGGCATTGGCATGGTAAAACTCTCAGAGAGAGATAATAATCACTGGCATTATTTAACACCGACACAGCGTTTTCTCGACGAAATGAGGTATTGTACGCTGAGAGCAAGCGAACAAGGTCTCAAACAAGTCTTGCTTGGGCCAAAAAAATCGCTGCAAAAAAGAATTTGTTCAATTTGAGAATTTAGAGAATGTGACGATTACGATTCCTATGCATTGTTAAAAATTTGTGGTTGAAATTTCCGATATACTTTTTTGAAATTTTTATCATATTTTAATTTCAGTGAAATTCCAAAGAATTTCGTCATTGCACTGATAGAATGATCCATTTATTCCAAACGAGATTCGTTAACTATTAACGAATGGTAGAGTTGAATATAACCAAATAAATATTCGTTAATAGTTAACGAATGAACATTTGGTGAGACCAAATCAGTAGCGAAGCGGTAAACCGGGTTAAGTCGATTTTGACTTTTGGCCAGTTTTTGATTAATATCTCGGAATCTAAGAGAGATAGCAAAATTTTTCTCATAACCTTTTTTATAAGCCTCAATTGGCTCTACAAAAACGGTTATGACAGAAATTTCTCCATCTCTTTTAGATTCCGAGATATTCGTCAAAAACTGGCCAATAGTCAGAATCGACTTAAACCGGTTTACCGCTTCGCTACTGAAATAGACCCTAGTCCTCAACCAAATCCATTTGTTAACAATAACTAATTCTGTCTATCAGTGTGAAAATTCTGAATTTCATGTGAAAATTTATAAGAACTAAAAATATCAGTTCAATTATTCCAAATTAGTGGAAATCAGGAAAATTCTGGTAAATATATTCTTGAATTTCCAAATGAAAGATGTCCAAGTATCTTTGATAATTTGGTACAGACCACACTATAGATTCAACCATTTTCAATCATGAAATTTGTCAATTAAATTGCTTGAGAAAAATTTCCAAAAATCATGAATATTCAGTGCCAAAAACAGAATTTTCTATAAATTGAAAATTCAGCAAAATATTGTCCAGCACTTTTCTGATTTTTGTTAATTTTTATGGAATAATCGAACTGAAATTCACATTTCCCATTGTTTTTTTAATCAAATTGTGAAATTTCGTTGCGGAAATTCCTCGAAATTTCAATGGAACTGTCACTTGATGAGTTTTCAAGAAGTTTTTTCTTTTTTTGATTTTAAAAAAATTTAACCGAGTTGCCAAGAAGTGTACAGGGAATTTCAGTCCGACATGTTTAACAGTGTAATAGATCATTTTGTCAAGAAAATGTCGTGTCGGTGTTGAGGTTTGCCAAATCACTTAGATGAAGACGAATTAAAAATGTCGCGATAGCACGTATTTAACTGCTGTAAAAATTCGATAATAGGGTGAATAACTGGGAGTGTTTGCACCTTTCCAGTGATCCAACTTGTTATTTATTCTTAAAGAAATGATGAAGTTAGTGATAACTTTCGTTATCCTTGTTATTCATCCTTAAGGATGTTCGACACCCTTTTAGCCAAAATTGACGTTGTTTTCATTTTTCTGGCAAATTATCGATGGGAGTGACGTGAAAAAATATAACGATTTTGTGGTTTGTCATTCTTTAATGGCTCACGAAGTTGCGTAGTGGTGCGATAATTTTCATGCGTTTTTTCTACAGTTTTGTGATTCTTTTTAAAAGTTTAGAGAAAACGCAGGAAAATGTTCGCACCACCTTAAAATTTCGTCAGTCATTAAATAATGACAAAACGCAAAAACGTTATATTTTTTCACGTCAATTCCATCATAAGTTTGCCAGAAAAATTAAAAAAACGTGAATTTTGGCAGAAAGGGTGTAGAACATCCTTAAAGTAGCTCTACCCTTCGGCCGGGTTACGCTGTACTTTTGGATATTTTCAGTTTTTAAATTTTTCAACTAAATAGCATGGAAAAAATTTGAAAAAATTCATACCCAGTCAGTATTATCTAAATTAAATTTCGCAAAATATTGATATTTTTTCGAACATTTCCTTCTTATAAATAAATAATAAAACTTGCTTGCAAAACCGTGGATTATTTTTTATGAGGTGTCAAATAAATACTCGATTTTTTCACATATAATCTAAAAAAAATCAGATTTTAATCTTTGATTACAATGGAAATGTTGATTTTCACATAAGACACTGGGTTAAATCCTGATTTTTAAACACTTCTTTGGAAAACCAAAACGATAATTAAATTGAGCAAAAAATTAGAAGTCCAAATCTCATGGAGTTTTCTGCAATTTTTTTGCAGTTTTCAATAATCTTTGAATTTACCGTAAGGATAGAGCTACTTTAAAGAAATGATGAAGTTAGCGATAACTTTCGTTATCCTTATTATTTATTCTTGAAGAAATGATGAAATTAGTGATAACTTTCGTTTGGTTTTCAATTTGACGAGACTCGTTGGAACTGTTCGATGAGTTATTTCGAGCTATCCAATGTCATTCGATCAATCACCGGTATCGGACGACTCGTATCCACTGGAATGCAGGATGATTCACCCTATTCATTGAATTTGCCATTAGAAATAATTACCAAAGAACAAATTGACAATCAAAGGATTGATCGTTATTCCAGGATTCATGGCGGCTATCAGAAAGAAACTAGTAATCGTGGGCGATGGTGCCTGTGGTAAAACCTGCCTGCTCATAGTATTCAGCAAAGATCAATTCCCCGAAGTCTACGTTCCCACTGTGTTTGAGAATTATGTCGCTGACATTGAAGTGGACAGCAAACAGGTACGTCAGGAATCATATCAAGGATATCCAAGTATTTTCCGTGCTTTCGCTTCCGCATGGAAGCTTTGTAATAATTTAAGGGTGCCAAGTGAATTTGGCGATGACCTTGAAAATTGACATTCACCAACAAAGTTATAATTTTTTTAATTAATAGTATTAGACAGATGGTGAACATCGGTGACAATTTAAACATTTTAGAACTTATGGATATCGAGAAATTAAATAAACAAAATCAGTCTTATACACGGCCTCTTATGGAGTTTTGATTAAATTGAACGTTTCAACCCCCTTGGAACTCAAGAAAAATTTGAAAAAATTTGAAGACAGGGGGAATGATGTGTTCAATGTGATGGCGACAAAAAACAATGGGGTACCGGGGTGAATAAAAGAGATATTTCAACCCGCCGTACCCATTTGACCCCATGTTTTCTCGAGGTTCGTCACGCGAAAAAGAGGATTTTCCGCATTTATTTTCTCAATGTCCAGTTCCGGTTGCGGGTTTGAAATTTCGTCGGATGGATGAATACATATTTCTCCAATGATGGAGGGAAAGAAAAAAATTTTTTTGAATCTTTTTTCAAATTCACTTGGCACCCTTAAATTCAAGTTTGGATTTCTTGTGTTAGGGAAGCTAGTGCCTGTACCGCCCAGCGGGTAATACGAAAAGAAAAAATTTCTTTTTTTATTATGCAAATATTTGACAGCAACAAGTAATTTCAACAGAAATTTTCAATTTTCTCAATTTTCTTTAAAAAAAAATTTTTTTAATTTGCATGGATGTAAAAAAAAACACAATATTTGCTAGTGGAAAAAACGACTCATTTCCCTTAGGTGGGCGGCACATGCACCAGCAAATTCGAACCGAGCTATTATTTCTGTGATAATTTTCAACTAACGATTATGTTGGCCCAAAGAAAACTTGTTCTCAGTTGTGGAAAGATGACATTCTGCTCATTTTTTTCTGTAAAATGGTTTCCATTAGACATTTTCAATTGAAAACATGCGCAGTAAAGCTGCGAAATGCTTCAATAGAATCGTCCAAAAATGAATAGAAGTTCAATACAATTTTCTATCGAATTGGTTAGGTTTTTCTGTGAAATTTTTTTCGTGCCTGTTAGAAGTTGTAAAAAAACTCCAATGGGAAGGGCAAACTGTAAAAGGTCTCTGGACATCCTCAGTAATTAAAAACTCCTGTTACACGAATCTCACAAATTGCCATAATTTTGACAGGTTGAGTTGGCCCTCTGGGATACAGCAGGACAAGAAGACTACGACAGACTGCGTCCACTATCTTACCCGGACACCGATGTCATTCTCATGTGTTTTTCGATTGACAGTCCGGATTCATTAGAGAACATTCCCGAGAAATGGACACCCGAGGTGAAACACTTCTGTCCAAATGTACCAATTATTCTCGTTGGAAACAAAAAGGATTTGCGCAATGACCCAGGCACCATCAAGGAGCTTGGTAAAATGAAGCAAGAGCCAGTTAAACCCGAGGAGGGTAGAGCCATGGCTGAAAAAATTAATGCCTTCGCTTACCTCGAGTGCTCTGCCAAGAGCAAGGAGGGTGTACGGGAAGTATTCGAAACAGCGACCAGAGCAGCACTCCAGGTAAATCAACAATGACCCCTATGATCCTTATTCTGACCCTTGTGACCCTTATTTTGACCCTTAATTTTTGAGTCTTAATTTCGAGTACCAAATTTTCATCACTAAAAGTCCATTTGGATTTTTATAATATACAGAGCTATTTATGGAGACCCTTATTTTGACCCTTAGTTTCTGACCCTCATGACCCTTAATCTGATTTTTGTAATCCTTAATCCGATCCATGTAACCCTTATTTGGGTCCTTAATCTAACCCTTATGACTCTCATGACCGTTACCTTTGTGACCCTTATGACCCTTATTCTGGCCCTCATGACCCTTGTGAACCTTAATTTGGAGTCTTAATTTCGGGTACCAAATTTTCATGACTAAAAGTCCATTTGGATTTTTATAATATACAGAGATATCTAGAGACCCTTAGTTTCTGACCCTCATGACCCTTAATCTTATTTTTGTAATCCTTAATCCGATCCATGTAACCCTTATTTGGACACTTGATCTGACCCTCATTATCATCCTCGTGAGCCTTGTGAACCTTAATTTGGAGCCTTAATTTCGAGTACCTAAATTTTCATCATTCGAATTTGTTGACAGAGTTTTTATCTTAAGAATAAGTGATATTAGGAGATGTCAATAGACTTTTTGCTTATCTCAGGAGATTTTTAAAGAAAAAAAAGCCTTTCGACATTTCTTCACTGAATTCCCACGTGTGAAAATATTTTACAAAAAAAACTTGACGCTTTCTCTGAGAAACTCTGTTGGAGTTTTATCAAATTCAATTGGTTTTTTCCGTTGATTCTTATAAAAAATCGTTCAACTTTTCCATGATTTTTTAATGGGTATTCAATACAAGAAATTCAACATATTTTTATTGTTCTACATGAATTATTATCTTGACATTTTTCAATTAAAGATTGCTGAGTATAAATTAGTCCAAGTTTTTATCGCTGTAATTTTCTTTCGCTCCTTCCAACAAAATTGATTAAAAAAAAACAAAGCAAAAACTTGAAAAATCACAGCAGAATAATTAATACGGATTCATAAACAATTCGTTTTCATCTTTTTCTTTCAAATACCAATTGCACCTTGAAATCAGTTAAAAAAACATAATCTCAACAAAATTCTCAATCCAATTCCAATAGAATTTTTCACAGAAAGCTCCATGAAATTCCCAATAAAATATAAAAAATTAGCTGAGCTGTATCGCTTCCTTGCAAATCAAACTCTCCAAATAATTTCATAAATACACAATAATAACATGAATACTCACACATGACCTGAAATGAAATTTCAAATAAAATGTAAAAAATTAACTGAACTGTATCCCTTCCTTGCAAATCAATCTCCAGATAATTCCATTAAAAAAAATAATATAATACTCACACATGAAAATTCTCATTGCAGGTAAAAAAGAAGAAAAAGGGCAGATGTAGGTTGCTCTGAGTTTATTATGCGGAATGGGCCCGACGCCGACCGGGTGAATAAACAAACATAAAATCATGGAATTGCGGTACTAGCTATTCAAAAAAAAAATGAAGAGAATAATAATAATAATAATGAAAATAATCTACGGAAAGCTAGTCGTAATGCCGGAGGCCCCCGATGCATAAGAAAAAAATCAAGAAAACCTATAACATACTTTATATCTTATCTTTAATTACTTTACATAAATGAAAAAAAAAACGATCAACAACTAGAAACATGTAAAACGCGTCCAATAACGGATATTAAAGAATGAAAAAAGAGAAAATAAATCCGACAACTGAATTTCATACAGATTAAGTGCACCAGCCAATACCGTGATCCGTGGTGAATCGTTCCCTTCGCTTAACTAAATATATATACGTATTTATATATTCCTACCTAAATACATATATATATTCGGATCCATCGAGAGCGCGTGTATGTTACAATTGTATGAGTGTTTAAATTGCTTGTCTGTGTGAAGTAAAAAAAAATACACATCTGCCTGATACTTTAAACAAAAACAAGAAAAAAAAAGCGCCTGTGTGCATTGTAGCAATTTTTTTGCAAAGACTATAATAATTGTATCTTTTTAATAACGATGGCGATTAAACGATGCTTCATCCTCGAAAATATAGCAGTGAAAAGATGGATAAACCAAAAAAATGATGGAATTTTTTTTTTCTATTAAATACCACATGTGTTTTCCAATTATTTGCAATCGAGATGAAGAATTCTCTAGTTATTTTGAGAATTTAACGTGGGACACCTCCAGTCTGGCTCTCAGTCTTTTTATTAATTTTCATTTATGTCTTATTATTTCTTCATTTACGTGAATTGTCAATTTATCCCTTGGGTCTGATGAAATGGCATTATTTTTCATCGAGTACGACTCTGTGTTTTTTTACTAGATAAAGTATGATTTATCTTCCCTAAAAATGACTATCCATGGATATTTTAAAACGTAATACCAACATTACAGTGAAAAATTGAATAAAATTGATGATTTAAAATAAATAAATTTTTCAACGTGAATAGACTATCTGGATCGCCCTATCGATCTTCAAGATACCAAGTAGGCTAAATGTATTATTATTATTATCATTATTATTATTATTATAATTATACTATTGATATGTTATATTATATTATTGTAATACGATGACACTAACATTAATGAATTGTAATAGCGGTTATATTCTATTTATGTACTCCGATAAAACGAAGAAAAACAGCAAGAATGCCTCCCACTTATATTATGATTATTCTTCAAAGAACTGTGTGAGGTAAATTTGTTCATTAAATTCAGATTTTTTTTCTTTTTGGGAATCGCACATGATTTTTGTAAGAGCCAGAGCGTGTCTAAGATTGATGAAATTTTTCTTTCAGTTGATGACACAGCTAGCTAAAGTAATTGTCTACTTTCTCATGTAAATAGGGAAATTTAACAAATTGATATTTTTTCTTTCATCATACCTGTGACGACTGAGTAAAATCTTTTTCTTTTTGTGAAACGTATACGGTCATCGCGAAATGCAATTTGTTCAGGATTTTGTGATATGTTTGTAATGTTCATAAGCCGCTCTACCAGAATGTCACGACACATTTGCCGTTTTTATTAATTTTTTTTTTTTGGAGATTGAGAGATGAGTGGAATAGACCTTCAGTGGGATGATTGTTGGAGGAATTGAGTGTTCTGGGACTTTATTTCATCGGACTGGAGCGGGGAGAAATGGGGGACGATGCGGTGGAGGAACTTCATCATCGCACGATCAAGTTTTTTCTATTGAAATAAAGAAAGTGTAAACAGCTTTTCACCTACTTGCGTGTGGAATGCGTTATATTTTAGTTAAGATCTTTCATTTAACGTAGGATCTGTTTGCCGAGTGGATGCAAGAGACAGAAGAAAAATTATGTATTTCTTTGGAATTATAGGTTTATTACAAAAATCATTGAGTAAGCAGAAATATTTTTATTCGTACATGGTGTCGTTGGTTCTGTTATTTTTTTAATTGATGGGGTTTTCCTAGTTCGTTATTCGCATTGAAGTTGCATTTACCCTCTTGATTTTTTTGAGATTATGAAATGAGTGGATTTTTTTTTAATTGACCAGTTGATCAATTAAAAACATCTTGATTGGCTGGGTTACCCCCCTCCAGGGGTCGGGGGGGTATAAGGACTTCCTTACAACGGGGACATGTTTGTGAAACGTCGGCGAAAAGCTGAATCTAGACGCGGCATCCATCCGGAAGCTATAACAATGAATAATAATGTTGGCTGCGAAAGCCTCAACTCAAAACTCAATAAGTGGAATAGTTCTTCAATTGATTGATCGTTGGATCAATCTTCTTAATATTGTCGTATTCTTGGGGAAGGAGGGATGAGTGTTCTGGAGCTTCATTTCATCGGACTGGACGAGGAACTTCATCATCGCACGATCAAGTTTTTTCTATTGAAATAAAGAAAGTGTAAACAGCTTTTCACCTACTTGCGTGTGGAATGCGTTATATTTTAGTTAAGATCTTTCATTTAACGTAGGATCTGTTTGCCGAGTGGATGCAAGAGACAGAAGAAAAATTATGTATTTCTTTGGAATTATAGGTTTATTACAAAAATCATTGAGTAAGCAGAAATATTTTTATTCGTACATGGTGTCGTTGGTTCTGTTATTTTTCCATTCATACCGACATTCGGGGTTTAGCAGTTGATTGGGTTTTTCAAGTTCGTTATTCACATTGAAGTTATGGGGGTTTCACGGTGGACGTGGCACGCATTCTAATTTGCGTCATGTTCATCCATTGCATGAGGATGCCATGGGGAAGCACTGAACATTCACGTGAATGTTCACGGGTTCAACAAAACACTTCATTTCCTTCTATCAACAAAATAACTTTCAGTACGTCATAAAAATTGCTGATGGTTTCAACGTAAGTTGAATATTGTAACTTTTCTCTTCACTCATGACATCCTCAAATCTCATATTTGCAATCCATTAAAGTTCGCCTGCGATCTTAAATTGGTGTTCATTGTTAATCAATATCAACGAATGAATAATAACAATAGTGATATTTCCTCATCATCGTCAAAATTGAAAATCGAAAAACCAGAAAAACCGAAATGGAAAGACTCAGTGAGCGAAAGCATGTGCGTTCAATCTTGGAGAAAGTAATGGATCAAGAAAATTAATAAACAATTTTAAAATGAAGTAAATTAGTTGAATGAAAAATAAAACTTTGTTAAGGATATCCAAGTACTTTGGCTATTTGTTGTTCAGTGCAATGTTTTTCTACTTTTGTAGTCGAACATTAGAACTTTCATTTGAGTCTCAATATTGAATCGTTACAAAACATTTTAAGAATCTGAAAAAAATGATAAATTCATTTTTTGGAAGAAGATTGATGAAATAATTTAAAAATTTCATTTTTTTGTAAATTACGAGCATTTTCCATAAATAATTTATAAACAATCAATTTTCCACCATAAAAATAATTTGTTCGGGATCGAAACAAATTTATTCATATTCAGAATTTTACCAGAAATCGATTTCGTGCCTAAAAAAATTAGGTTTTCGAAAATTTAAATAATTTCAATTATTTCTCTATAAACAACGAATGTTCAAAAAAACAAAAATCATGAAAATAATTATTGAATGTGGATCTCGATATTGAATCGTTAGAAAACATTTTAAAAAAAACGTTTAAAAAAAAATTAGAAAGTTTATTTTCGGAAGAAGATTGATGAAATCATTAAAAAATTGCAATTTTTGAAAATTACGAGCATTTTCTATAAATAAATTACAAACAATCAATCTTCCACTATAAAAATCATTTGCTCGGAATCGCAACATATTTATTCATATTCAGAATTTTACCAGAAATCGATTTCATGTCTGAACAAATAAAGTTCCCGAAAGTTTAAACAATTTCAATCATTTGTTTACAAACAACTAATGTTTAAAAAAATAATAATTTCTTGCAAAATGTTACTGGAATGACGCTGAATATTCATGATGTTTTCCAAAATTTTCACACGCAAGTTAATTGACAAATTTGATGATTGAAAATGGTTGAATGTATAATATGGTCTGTACAAAACTGTAAAAGATACTTGGATATCCTTAAAGAGATTGTAATCCGTTAGCAAGAAATTTAATACTCATCTGGTAAAAAAGAAAAAACAATCAAAATATAATTAAATAACCATATTCACTAGGTTTAAAAAACGATTCATTGATATTGGCATTAAAATTTTTAGTAAATACATCACATTGATTATACGAACGACCTACAATACTAATTACGGATTGTAGTACGGTAATAGGCCGCATACGAAATTGCATTTATTTAAAAATTACTCTAACTTCTATTTTCAGTTGCTACACGAGAAGGCTCAGGACTTGTCGTTCTCCACATTTCTCTCGTTGAATAATTTTCATTTGTTCATAAGTCTAAGGTGTATTATACAATCGGTGGAAAATAATCGAGTCGTCATTGGTCTTGGTACTCAATGCTAAAGTCAATGTCTCCAGGGATACAGATCCACACTCCAATGGAATAAAAAATTAATTTCATCTGCACGATGAGAAATTAAATACAAAGCCAAGTTCCTGTGCGTTTTCAACGACAAAAGGATAGAATAGACATGTAGCAGAAGTGATGGAGCGAGATGCGTCAATTTATCTCGGGGATTTTGACTGCTCTTGCATTTTTAGGAGAGACCACACTGAATTTTTAAAATCGCTAGTGATTTCATTATGCTGATGAGTTTACTACTTCAATTTTGATGTAAAGAATAAGAAAAATTAGGTTTTGATTTTTTTATTGATCAGGAAGAGTCCTCGGGACGTCATTCTCAACCGATTGACTCTAATTTTAGTTCATACAGACATAATATGTACACAAACGGAACATCGTACGAGCTTTTTAAAAAATTTATTTATATTTTCTGAGTTTTTGCATTTTTTTCTCGAAATTGGCTGATATGAAAATTTGGAAAAACTAGTGATATTCAATTACACTTGAAAACATTGAAGTAGGAATTTTTTCAGATTTTTCGAATCATTTATTCAGAATATAACGAAATAAGACGAATATTAAAAAAAATTAATTGAACCAGCAATTTGGGAGATATTCAACAAAATAGTTTTTCGTAAAAAGTTGAAAAAATTGTCTCCCAATCGAATGTTGAGAGAATTCCGATAGAATTTTCTAGCGAATTCACTGAGGTTTCTATTGAATTTTTCCATATGTGAAAGGTCTCTTCGATTGTGAAATTTCAGTGCGATCTCCCTTTAAGAATTTTTTCAGTTCACTTCTGGAGTCATTGAATAAAGATTCAATTATTCAGATTCTCTCATGAGTGTTTACGAATATAGGAGAAATAATTCAATTTTCCTGGAGTGAAATGAAAGCTCCATAAGAGGAATAATATACACAAAAAATCCCTATTTCCCTTCAGATCCAAATCTTTAACAAAAAAGAGAGTCTATAAATTCAATTATAAGTCTATAACTCAATAAATTCGAGATTTTTCATTACCATAAATATCTCTGAATGCAAAGAAAATATCCAAATTTTCTTCACGCCTTTTTTTACGCAAATAATTGAATAATTGAAATAATTGAAATTGGCTCATCTCGATCTACCACTTCCCTCCTAAAATAACTAATAATTCCCCTAAAATTAAAAACAATTCAATTTAAAGCTTCACACCCTTCCTATAAACGATACATAAATGCTGTCATTGGTTTGTCCATCATCACCTGAATGACCGGGGTTCCTTGGTGTCATGGAGTCTGTTCACCCGGCTGTAGCCAGCCTCAAAGTGTCGAGAGTTTTGCAATAAACGCTATGAATTAGAGATGTTGTTCACGTGGGTAGAAACCGTTGATTCCCTTTTATTATCGACATGAAATCTGATAAATTCATTTTTATTAGAACGCGAATAATAAAAAAACCGAATAATAAGAAAACAAGTTTCAGTTTTCAGGAATACATCAAGCATTACTAATTGTTGTCACTGAAATTTAGGGATAAAATCCCTGATCATCAGAGCCAAAACGTTTCTAAATCTTATTCACAGATGTTCTACACGTTTATTCAGAGGTTCATCTCATAAGAAAATTAGTCACTGGTGTTTAGATTGTGCATTTTTTCAATCACCTTGATTTTTTTATTATCATCATTATTATTATTTTATCTTCTTTGAATGAAACACAATTTTTCAATCATAATAGACAAGTATTTTATGAGCGGAAAAAAATGCAAATTGAAAATTTCCAAAAATAAAAAATTTCGTGTTGAATATTTGAAGAGTAAAATGCTGAAAAAGCTGATGAATTCATGTATGAGAAAACTCAATTTTTATTCAGAGGTTCATCTCATAAGAAAATTAGTCACTGGTGTTTAGATTGTGCATTTTTTCAATCACCTTGATTTTTTTATTATCATCATTATTATTATTTTATCTTCTTTGAATGAAACACAATTTTTCAATCATAATAGACAAGTATTTTATGAGCGGAAAAAAATGCAAATTGAAAATTTCCAAAAATAAAAAATTTCGTGTTGAATATTTGAAGAGTAAAATGCTGAAAAAGCTGATGAATTCATGTATGAGAAAACTCAATTTTTATTCAGAGGTTCATCTCATAAGAAAATTAGTCACTGGTGTTTAGATTGTGCATTTTTTCAATCACCTTGATTTTTTTATTATCATCATTATTATTATTTTATCTTCTTTGAATGAAACACAATTTTTCAATCATAATAGACAAGTATTTTATGAGCGGAAAAAAATGCAAATTGAAAATTTCCAAAAATAAAAAATTTCGTGTTGAATATTTGAAGAGTAAAATGCTGAAAAAGCTGATGAATTCATGTATGAGAAAACTCAATTTTTATTCAGAGGTTCATCTCATAAGAAAATTAGTCACTGGTGTTTAGATTGTGCATTTTTTCAATCACCTTGATTTTTTTATTATCATCATTATTATTATTTTATCTTCTTTGAATGAAACACAATTTTTCAATCATAATAGACAAGTATTTTATGAGCGGAAAAAAATGCAAATTGAAAATTTCCAAAAATAAAAAATTTCGTGTTGAATATTTGAAGAGTAAAATGCTGAAAAAGCTGATGAATTCACGTATGAGAAAATTCAATAGAAAAAAATTAGCGTATTCGCTAGAAAATTCTATTGGAATTCTCCAGAAATTCTATTGGGATTTTATTAAAATTCTAGGAAATTCTAGAGAATTCCAATGAAATTTTATAGCGAATTCGCAAAATTTTTCTATTCAATTTTTCCGTACGTGTTCTAATGAAAAGTTATTTAAAATTGGATGTGAATACTCCTGGAAATGAGAAATTTCCCTCCAATTTTCAAGATCATTATTATTAAAAATGACTGAAAAACCACTGGATTGCAGAATTATCGCATTTGTTAAATTCTAGGACCATAGGGCCACACAAAGGAGGGGTGTATACCCTTCAAAACTGAAACTTTTTTCCTCTGTTAATGATAATAAACTTACTCTCTTGGTCCAGAAGACGAAGCTTCTTTTGAACTAATTTCCTGAGAATGATTTCGTCCTCTCAATGGAGCATTCTTCCCCTGCATTTGTACATTATCATTCTTCCTCTCACTCTCAATCGACGACTCACTGTTGAGAATTTCATTCTCCTCAGTGGGCAGACACGTCTCCACCATGGCCTCGAGACAATTAACGAATAACTCAGCGCTCTCAGCTGTGCGATTGCACTTGGCGAAGGGCCCTGCAAACCTCCAGAGACCTCCAAATCCACAACTCTGGAGGTAGTGGAGCTGTTGACCCGTATCATCACAAGCTATCATGTTCTGGATTATGGCCTGAACTGCACTTACGATCACTTGATCGTGGCAGGATGACAGAACACTGGTGATTTTTGCATCTAGCAAATTATTGCTGGAGAAAAATTAGTAATTTATGAAGTAGCTTTCTTTCTCTGAGAAATTTCATTAAATTTCTATTGTAGGTACGTAAATGGGGAAATCATCAAAGAATTTTATTATTTCGCTTTCATGAATACAAATCAGAACTTTTTCCAATCATGACACGTATGAAAAAATTCAATAGAAAACCTAGCGAATTCGTTAGAAAATTCTATCGGAATTCTATAGGATTCTATAGGGTTTCTATAGGATTTCTATTGAAAAATTCTATTTGTTTTTTGCGCTGATTCTATTGGATATTTGATAAGAAAAAGTTAATGGATTTCGAATTTTTGTTTGAATTTTTCTCTTGATATTTTTCCTATAAGAATGCGATAAATAAAAAAAATAGAGAACTTATCTATTTTTTATGAAGATATCAAGCATTATTAATTCACTCTCAATAATGTTCAGTTCCATCACGTATGAAAAAATTCAATAGAAAACCTAGCGAATTCGTTAGAAAATTCTATCGGAATTCTATAGGATTCTATAGGGTTTCTATAGGATTTCTATTGAAAAATTCTATTTGTTTTTTGCGCTGATTCTATTGGATATTTGATAAGAAAAAGTTAATGGATTTCGAATTTTTGTTTGAATTTTTTTCTTGAGATTTTTCCTATAAGAATGCGAAAAATAAAAAAAATAGAGAATTTATCTATTTTTTATGAAGATATCAAGCATTATTAATTCATTCTCAATAATGTTCAGTTCCATCACGTATGAAAAAATTCAATAGAAAACCTAGCGAATTCACTAGAAAATTCTATGGAAAATCTATAGGAATTCTATAGGATTTCTATAGAATTTCAATTGAAAAATTCTATTTGTTTTTTGCACTGATACTATTGGATATTTGATAAGAAAAAGTTAATGGATTTCGAATTTCTGTTTGAATTTTTCTCTTGATATTTTTCCTATAAGAATGCGAAAAATAAAAAAAATAGAGAACTTATCTATTTTTTATGTAGATATCAAGCATTATTAATTCATTCTCAATAATGTTCAGTTCCATCACGTATGAAAAAATTCAATAGAAAACCTAGCGAATTCGCTAGAAAATTCTATGGGAATTCTATGGGGTTTCTATTGGAAATCTATTGAAAAATTCTATTTGTTTTTTGCACCGATTCTATTGGACATTCGATAAGAAAAAGTCAATGGATTTCGAATTTCTGTTTGAACTTTTCTCTTGAAACTTTTTCTACAAGAATGCTTGCTCGTCCATTTTCAAATTTTTTTCCACTCGGATTCCGTAATGCAGAACAAAGCCAAATCTCACGGAAAAACTTAGAAAATTTGTGGCCAATAATTCTAATAGAAAAACTCGAAGAAGAACATTCAAACAGAAAATAGAAATCTATTGACTTTTTTTATTAAGTATTCAATAGAATCAGCGCAAAAAACAAGTAGAATTTTTCAACAGAATTCCAATAGAAATCGTATAGAAACCCCACAAAATTCCAATAGAACTTTCTAGCGAATTCGCTAGGTTATCTACTGAATTTTTTCATGCGTGGACCATTGCTTACATTTTTTTTGTACAAAATATGAGTCATTATTATTTTTTCAAGAGATCGTTCGTTTTTTTTAAATGTCGAATCGTCTCAACAATGAATGTTTTGAAAGAAAAATTCAGGAGTTTATTTTTTTAGAAATTTCATTCTCACAAGAAATTTCAAGACATTTTTTTTAGATTGTTTCCGAGATGAATCCTAGGACAATTATAGGAGCTAAATTACAATATATTGTTCATCGATTTACTCACATGACTGGGAAGACTTTCGAAAACACGACAGAGGCCTCTGCAAGGTATTCGTAAAGTATTCTCGTCTCATTCTCATCAGTGGAGTACTTCACCAAAGTCGCTAGGATCGTGAGAACAAGCGTTTGCGTTGAAAAATCAGTGAGCACCTCTGGATCCAAAAGGACATTATTCTCGTTGCTGACACTGACTCTCATGCTTCGATTCTGAAAAACGCAGGAGTTCACATTTGGGAAACTGGGAAAATTTGAGCCGAGGAAATTCTACAGAAAATATCTCAATAGAATAAGTTACATAGAAAAATTGAATTCTATTGACTTTTTCTGAACATTTCAATAGAATCGGCCAAAAACTAATAGAACAGTTCAATAGAAATTCAACAGAATTTTCCAACGAATTCGATAGGCTTTTCTCTTAAATTTTTTAGTCCGTGCTGAATTACCTTCGCCTCGCCCTCATCGATAGCCTTCGCCTCCTTGGTAGTGGGCACCGAGAACGACCTCTGCGTCTTGAACAAAGTCCTCCCACTCTGATGAGAAGTTTGCGGCTTCTGCAGTCTGGCCTGACTGATGGCATTCTGATCCAGCAGATCCCAAGACTTCTGCTTTCTACTCGTGAGATTGTTCATAGGATTGACATCAGGTCCATTCGCCACCAGCACATCCAGAAAATCACTCGAGTTGGACTCTGTGACATTTCTCCCCAACGAGTGCCTCACATGACACCTGCTCCTGACTTCCTCACTCACATGCACCAGAGCAGCGAGATAAGCCACACTCTCCGGCGTGACCTCGAATTTATCCCTCATGAAGGGCTTCGCCACGATAGCAAGGAGCATCGTCAGCACCCTTGCAGTCCTGGTGACAGTGGTGGGTGTGGGATGTCTGTAGCCCTTGAGCAAGTGTCCCACAAGTGCAAAATGAAAATTGGATTTGAAAGACAGCCCCACAGCGTGATCCAGCTGCTTGAAATGCCACTCCAGAGGCTCCCTAGTGGACATCATCACCTTCTCCAGACTCTTATCATCGAAAATTCCCTGTGAGTCCAAGGTGTGGAGATTCTGTTCGAGGAGGGCCAGGCCAGAGGCATAAAGAGGCGCCTCATCCAGCTGCAGAATTGAATTAGCCACCCAGAAGAGGTACCTGTGCGGGGATCGAAAGTAATCATCAGTTTTGTAATATAATCGGGTGATTCAAATGGGGAAATTAACGATGTAATGAAAATTTTTAATTGGCGATTGGTCAGTATCTCTCTATATTATAAAAATCCAAATCGAATTTTGGTGATAAAAATTTGGTACTCGACATTAAGCCTTCGAAATGAACGATCGCAAGGGTCATGAGGATCAGAATAAGGATTATGAGGGTCAGAATAAGGCTTACGAGGGTTAGAATAAGGGTTACGAATCAGAATAAGGGTCACGAGGGTCATAATAAGGGCCACAAGGGTTAGAATAAGGGTCCCGAGGGGTAGAATAGAGATCACGAGGGTCAGATTAAGAATTACAAGGATTAAAATAATGATCCAAATAAGGGTCACAAGGGTCTGATTAAGGGTTATGTGAGCCAGATTAAGGGTCACAATTTTAAGGGTAACAAGGGTTTGATTAGCTCCAAAATAAAGGGCCACAAGGGCCATGAGAGTCAAAATAAGAGTTATGAGAGTCAGAATAAGGGTCACGAAGGTCAAAATAAGGGTCACGAGGGTCAGTTTACGATTTACAAAGGTCAGAATAAGGGTCCCAAGGCTGTGATTAACAGTTATGTGAGTCAGATTAAGGGTCACAAGGATCGGGTCAAGGGCTCAAAAAAGCGTAATAAGGGTCAGATTAAAGGTTTAAATAAGCGTCACCAGGATCAGATTAAGGGTTACAGGGGCACGAGGGTTAGAATAAGGGTCCCGAGGGGTAGAATAAAGATCACGAGGATCAGATTAAGAATTACAAGGATCAAAATAATGATCCAAATAAGGGTCACAAGGGTCTGATTAAGGGTTATGTGGGCCAGATTAAGGACTGCAAGATTAAGGGTCACAATTTTAAGGGTAACAAGGGTTTGATTAACTCCAAAATAAAGGGTTACAAGGGCCATGAGAGTCAAAATAAGAGTTACGAGAGTCAGAATAAGGGTCTCGAGAGTCAAAATAAGGGTCATGAGGGTCAGTTTTCGATTTACAAAGGTCAGATAAGGGTCCCAAGGCTGTGATTAACAGTTATGTGAGTCAGATTAAGGGTCGCAAGGATCGGGTCAAGGGCCCAAAAAAGGGTAACAAGGGTCAGATTAAAGTTTTAAATAAACCTCACCAGGATCAGATCAAGGGTTACAAGGGTCAGAGTAAGGGTCCAAATAAGGGACATGGGGGTCAAAAACCAAGGGTCACGAGGGTTATAATGAGGGTCAAATTGAGGATCCAAATGAGGGTCATAAAGGCTAAGGATTAAGGATCACAAAGGTTAGATTAAGGGTCCAAATAAGGGTCATGGGGTCAGAAACTAAGGTTTACAATGGTCAATATAAGGGTCTGATATCTCTCTACATTGCAAAAATCCAACTGGACTTCTGGTGATGAAAATTTGGTGCTCGAAATTAAGACTCCAAAATTAAGGGTCAGAAATGAAGGGTCAAAATAAAGGTCACGAGGGGTATACTGAAAATGATCATGATCAATGGTCAAAATGAGGGTCCTGAGGGTCAGATTAAGGGTCCCAAGTCAGATGGGGGTTGGGGAGTGGAGCGCGCAGGCAGCGTACCTTCTAAATATGAGAAAATACCTATTCAAATAATCCAACAGTTCCAATGACTACCTGTGAATAGGAGACTCCGGCCTCAGCAAGGGCTGCAGCCTCGTCAGACACATGATGATGGCCTCCAGCAAAGTAATATCGTTGAAGCTCTCGAGAGCCTTGACTAGAATCCTCAGCAGCTGCTTGATCTCCTGATCAGTAATGCTCTTGGATATGCACCCAAACACGATAAGCGCTCGAGGCTGAAGGGCCGGATTAAAGCAAAACGCAAAGCTCTTGGCTAGAGACGTCCAAGTCCTGAGCCAGTCGCACCTGGGGATGTCCCTCATGCACGCCTCCATGATCTCCAGCAGAGCATCAGTGATGACCTCCAGGCTTGTCAGCGCCAGCCTCTCCCGATCCAGTCCCCCACACGTGGTTCTTTCATTGGCGAACCACTTATCACTGGAGTGCCTGCAGCTGGACCTGAACGCAGTCACAGCAGCAGACTTGACCTTGCTGATGCCAAACAAGAGATAAAATTTTGGTAACGAGAACTCATCGAGGCTCATCCTCAAGACCCTGTAGGTGTCCTCCGAGAACGAGGGAGAATTGCAGGTGCACAACGAGTGAATGATATTAATCACAAGCCCATGAGTGGACGCCCTCATGGACAAGCTCCCAGAGCAAACGAGGAAGGTGACAGTGTGAAAGAGATAAGGCAGGTGCTTCCCAACATCCAGACAATTGTTGAAGGACAGCATCAAGAGATACCGCGCTAGTATCGCGATGTCATCCCACTTCATGTGCTGCTCGAGCAGAGGAGTCGGTGAGGTGCAGGTTGCATCGACAACCCTGCAGAGCCTCCCAATGATCTTCTTGGCGACGAGCTGGACATTTCCAGAGGCCAGAGCCACTGCTGTGTCCGCCATTATCTCCACCATTGGCGAGCCCAGGCCATACCCCACACTCTTCTGAATGAAATTATCGAGAACAGTGTCGATGAGCTCTGGAAGACGACCGATGGTGCTCCAGATCTTGGCTTGAATGCTGGGATACATCTCCACCTCCTCAATGGTCAGGATGATGAGCTTCTCGAGGATCTGCGTGACCTGTCGCTGCCTCTTACCCCCCTCGTCGTTGGGCTTGTGGAATCTCACGAGATTCTTCAGCCACGGGGTCATGTACTCCAAGCAGAGGTGTTTGAGCTCGATCGTGGAGACCTTGAAGCCCCGCATGCACTCCTCGAGGAACTCCAGGGTGAGGTGTGGATCGTTGGCAGCCAGAGTCTCACTCAAGTGTTTAATGAAAATAGTGTTGTTGGATGGAATGCATAGGCCAGAGGTCTCCAGGAGTTGTCCCTCGATCTTGAGGTCGAAGGTGGCTGTCAGTGCGCACAGCTGGTTGTACGCAGCTGTCCTGAGATTGGGGTCTGAGCTCCCCAGGTTCAGTAGTGCCATGTTGAGGAGGGTGCCAGGCACGTCTTTAGGCCGGATCTTGGTGTGCACTGACATGGAGTCCGGCTGGGACAGCTCCCACCGGTTTCTGATGTGGATAACAGCCTGGACAATGTTTTCGCACTCGTTGTGAATGAACGAGAGCGGCCCTGCCTCGTTGGAGATGGTCAGCGTGAACTGATTGTCGTCGACGAGGCAGACTTCCTCGATCTCAGAGGCGTAGTAAACGTCGTTGAGGAGTACCTGGTGAGACAGGACTTTGGTCCTCTCTGAGGCTGTTATCTGGATCGCTGAGGGGCCGACCTTGACGGAGACTTTGGTGTCCTTGTGGGACAGCTTCAGAGCACTGGTGAAGACCTTGAGATCTTCGTCGAGGGTGAGGGTGGCCCCTGGGAGCTTCTGCTGCTCTGGCTCGATCACCTCGTTGAGCCTCGCTGGTGAGTCTATGAAGACGACCTTTCGATTGCCCTTCAGGGGGGCCAGGATCCTGTCGTGGTACTTCGTGTACTCCCTCACCCAGTTGTTGCAATTGTAGATGTAGGCTGCGTGGATGTTGGCGTAGGCCACCTCGGGGAGAACGTAAAACCACTTCTGCAGGAACTCCGTTCTGAAGCGATTGTCCGAGCACGTGTGGGTGAAGTCGACGACGAGCTCGAAGGGGGCGTGACAGAAGGGTTTCAGCGTCAGCATTACGTGGTAGATCAACAGATCACCGTTGGTCTCACCGATCTTGTACCTGCGGGCGATGTAGTAGAAGACCGGATTCCCCTGGCGAGAGGTGCCAGCTTGGTAGAAGAGATTGAGACTCTTGATGCTCTTGAACTCCTCCTTCTCGTGCATGTTGTGCTTGACCATGATCTCCTCGAAGTTTGTGGAGGACATGTCGATGCTGGACCATCTTGCGTAGGAGAAGAGGAGGTGAGAGTCAACGGGTTTGTGCTCAGGGGGTCCGAGGTAAGCCAGTAGTGTTGCCATTTTGTCGAAAGGTCTTCGTCCAACAGCTTTGTGATCTCGTGAGCTGCTGAGGTAGTCTCCAATCCTCTCCTGATGATTCCAGAGTAATCTGTGAAGTGCCAGGACATTTGCATCGGACACAAAGGACATTGGGTGATTGGTTTGGTCCACAGTTTCGCAGTCTGAGGCTATCTGAATGAAGAATCGTCGACCGATCTCGAAGTGGAGACGAAGAAAATCGTTGAATGGCAGCATGTGCTGTTCCTTGCTGAACTCCACATGATTGGCGATGTTCTGGAGGATCTTGGACATGAGCATGAGCCCTCGTTTCACCTGGACAGGCACTGGTTTGTTGACAATCCCCATCTCCTGGGGGGAGACTATAGCTGGATTGATGAATCTGAGAAAAATCACTGTTCCCACTGCTCCTATGTTGTTCTGGGGACACTGGGGGAACCTCTTGGACAGCACTTGGTAGAGACAGTGGCACATGGAGCGCAGCTGTGGGGGGAATCTGTCGGCCGAGGAGACAATGGCGTCGAAGACTTTTTGGGTGAGTGCTATCAGGTTTCGTCCATTCTGCTCGATATTCTCGTTCACATCGATCCTCGCACTATCCACCTCAAAATTCGTCGACGAGTCCTCTATTAACGGTGTTATCAGGGGCTCCAGGAGGCTCTGGAGGTAGCTGGCGCCGTAGATTTTGAAGCAGAATGCCATTATCTTGGAGCCCAAACTGTTCCCCCTGAAGAGGGTCTGCATGCAGTCGGAGACTTCGACCTCGCGATAGAACATGTTCCATAGCAGAGGGGAGAGGAGGTGTTTGGCGTCGAAGAGGGTGACGAATACCCTCGCCAGCTCGTCCATCTGGTTCGAAGTTATCACGTTGGCAAGGGCCATTGCTATGGGCAGCTCACCCTTGTCACTGATCATTGTTACCAGCTGCACCAGCTGCTCGAACCTGTCCGCCAGGACTGTCTCAGCTAGAGTATCGAACTCAGTCCCCTGCTGCAGGATCTTTGTCAGCACCTCCATGAAGGCCGCCCTCGTCTGAAGGTCCCTGTTGTACCCCAGGTCGATGGAGTGCATCAGTCCACTGTCTATGTTGGCACTCAGGAGATTGGACATGGCTTGAATGGTCGCGTTTCGAAGGCTCGAGAGCTTATCGCTGGTCAGCCTCTGCCTCGAGACGACTTCCTTCTCCTCGTTGGCAGCGTCGTTGCAGTCGTTCAACGAGTTCATGAACAGGCTGAAGTACTTGAGGAACAGCTGGGATTTGGCCTCCATGAGGTCACCCCTGTCTGACTCCTCCGGCTGCAGCGGCAGCCCTCGAAGGAGGGAACCCACTGCCTCCATGCAGGCCTGCTCGAGGTCTCGAGTGATCGTTGTCATGTCTGCTGAGTTTGGGGGAGACCCTATATGGTGGGTTGTGTCCATTATCCAGTCGGTCAGGTACTCCACCAGTTTGTTTCGGAATTTCATCTCCTGTCTGAAGGCCAAGTCGTCCCTTCGCTTCATCATGGCCTCCACAAGCTGACAGAGCTTCGTCTTTATGTGGATTGCGTAGACTGTCGTGTCCAGGTGACGAACGTATCTCACTATTGCTAAGGTCATTCCCTCGATGCTCGTCATCCCCAGGTACTCCGAGGGCTGGTCGGACTTCGACTCCAGGACGTTTCGCATTATGAAAATCGTGTGCTCGATGAATTGGGTGTTCAGGTCGTTCACGATCACCTGGCCCTGCTGGTCGAAGAACTTCTCGACTATGCTTTTTATCTGGTCGAAGAGGATGGGGTACAGCGCTGGGCTCATCTCCTGGCCCACCAGCTCCTTCACGTGCTTCTGGATTTGGGCGCCGAATTTCTCGTTGTTGCAGATCAGGAGGCGCAGGAGGTTGAAGACAAACTGCGTCACTGGACAGTATTGGACTTCTTGGCTGGGGTTGGCCAGGCAGACCTCTTGGGACTTTGTCAGGGGCTTCTTGGGTTCAGGGGTCGGCAGGATGCCCGAGGACATGGGACGGTTCGGGGACTTTCGCTGCAGGCAGACGCCACCCAGGGCGCAGAGGAAGCCTGTCATGTTCGCCCATTCGTTGATCTGCTCCTCCAGCTCGTGCTCCGAGTTCTGGTGGGACGCCCGGCGTTTGCTTGTGCTGCGGTGGAAGGACTCCACTTGGCCGTCTTCGGTTTTGTTCTTGGGGTAGTTGGTCAACTGGCGACACGTGAACTCCCAGTTGCGGAAGGTCTCCTCCCAGGCCGGCTGGACACCGTTCACGCAGTGCTCGATCTTTCGGAGGAGCGCCATTATCCGCTTCTGGAGGGCTGCGCGACCTGAGATCGAGGGTTAAAGGTACACGCGGGAAGAAAATTGATAGAAAAATATAACGAATTCGTTAGAAACTTCTGGTGGATTTCTAGTGAACTTTCTGTTAGTTTTTGGCTAATTCTAGTTCCAATTTTTCTACTGGAATTTTCAATAGAAAATATTCAATAGACAATGTTTGCAGGAATTTGAATGGTAATTTAATGATATGGCAAATATTTGAGTTATCGATATGTAATAAAGGAATTTGGGGAAGCAAAATGGAGACGAAGGACGGATCTAGTAGCGAAGCTACAATCAATGACTCAAATTATAAGTATAAAATAGAGCTAGCTAGAATGGGCAGAGATTTCCTCATTTTTTTGCGCTATATTTTGTTTTGTTTTGCATTGCAGCATCCGTGTGAAAAAAACTTAGAAAATTCATGCGTACGGATGAACATCAAGATGTACATCGAGGGTTAATTCAATCTCAGTGTTTCTGAGGGACATTATGTGTATTTTTCGGGTGCTAATTCTAGTATATGAAGCATTATATCTCTTCACAGACGAAGAATGTATTCAAAATGTTTTCAACATCTCACTTTACTCTAAATAAATTTCGCTATTACTCTTGAATTTCGAAAGGTGTTCCACTAAAATCTCATCATTAAATTTATGAATACATCTTACCTTGATTATGTTCATGATAACATATCCTACTTTCTCCACTAGCTGCATATCCAGTGGAATAGAATGCATTGTTATGAATACGACCGAGTGAAAATTCGTGAATTTTTCTTAAATCAAGATTTTCATAATTTCCCAAAACAGATAATTAATCATTCAAAAAAAATTTTCTTTTTTTATTCAGTTCCATTGACATTGTCTATGAAATAATTCCAATGAAACTGTCAATCGATAAGATTTCATGATTCATCTAAAAGGTGATGAAAGTCTTCAGTGGAACTTTGAAATTGTTTTATAGACAATTTCAATGGAAGAGGAAAGTTCAATGTCATCATGCAAAAAATCAAAATAATAGAGAACGTATCTATGTTCCACGAAGATATCATTCTCAATAATGTTCAGTTCCATCACTCATGAAAAAATTCAATAGAAAACCTAGCGAATTCGCTAAAAAATTCTATTGGAATTCTATAGGAATTCTATGGGATTTCCATAGGATTTCTATTGGAATTCTATTGGAAAATTCTATTCGTGTTTTGCGCTGATTTTATTGGATATTCGATAAGAAAAAGTCAATAGATTTCGAATTTCTGTTTGAATTTTTTTCTTGAGATTTTTTCTATAAGAATGCGTGGGCATCAATTTTCAAAGTTTTTTCCACTCGGATTCTGAAACGCAAAACAAAACAAAATCCAACGGACAAAACTTAGAAAAGTTGTGCCCAATAATTCTAATAGAAAAAATGTAAAAGAAAAATTCAAACAGAAATTTGAAATCTATTGAATTTTTCTTATTGAATATTCAATAGAATCAGCGCAAAAAACAAATAGAATTTTTCAATAAAATTCGAATAAAAATCCTACAGAATTTTCTAGCGAATTGTCCAGGTTTTCTATTGAATTTTTTCATGCGTTATCAGACATTCTCATGACCTTAAAAGACCATGAATAAAAAAGAAGTGGCAATGAATTAAATTTCGTTACGCGAATATTCGTGACATTCCACAAGAGATAATTAATAATTCAAAAAATTCTCATCTTTTATTCAATTCCATTGAAGTTATCTACAGAATAATGTCAGTAAAACTTTCATGAAAGTTTCAATCGTCAACTTTTTACGGTTTATCTAAAAGATGATGAAAGTCTTCCATGAAACTTTGAAATTGTTCAAAAAATTTCAATTTTAATTGTTTTCAATTGTTGAACAGGAAAG
Organism: Diachasma alloeum; assembly: GCF_001412515.2. NCBI lineage: Eukaryota > Metazoa > Arthropoda > Insecta > Hymenoptera > Braconidae > Diachasma > Diachasma alloeum. The sequence goes on from NW_021680410.1 coordinate 2,281,922, forward strand.
TTCAATGTCATCATCCAAAAGACTAGAACATAAAGAATGCTTCCATCTTCTACGAAGATATCAGTCTCAACAATGTTCAGTTCCTTCAGACATTATCATGACATTATCACGATCTTAGAATGCTAGACATGCAACTATTTTCACTATTAATTACTCAATGTATTTAACTCACCAGTGGTAAGCGTCGACGACGTCTGCGCGAGTTCAATATACAAATGATAATTAGGCAGAAGACAAGTGACAGCGACCTCATCACTTCCACACCGTATCTCGGCCTCCTCACAGATCAACGAAAAACACGAAAGAGCGACCAACACAGCCTCCATATCGATACTCCAGAGATACATGAAAAAAACCACCTCCAACTTGATATGCGCCTGCTTGCAGATGGCGATCTGACTCCCCACATTCGCATAATCCTTATTCTCAGAGAGAAAAGCATTCCGCCGGACCAAGATTTCCCTCAGCCACTTGAGGATATCCGTGTAATTGACGATCTGATGCTGAATGAGCTTCTGAGATATCGAGAAAAGGACCTGCGAGCTTACGTCCCAGAAGGTCTTGATGGGTGCCTCCGGGTTCCACGCCTTGATCTTATCAGGATGATGGAGAACCAGAAGTGCCTCCATAGCTTCATTAGCAATATCGAGCATCGTTGGCTGATGCACCAGAGACACGAGTCCGTTGATCAACTCGAGAGTTGAACTCTGGATTTCATGCCCAGCCTTTCCGTGATTGTACAGCATCAGCATGGGGTCGGTATGAATGAGCCTTACCTGAGGATGTAACGAAAAAAATAATGAGTTAAGGCCCGGGGGTACTGTCTTTCGAATGTTATCTGGATTTTTTCATCTTTCGTGATTCAAAATTGTCAATTGAGTGGTACATCATGTAGGAATTCCCAAAAATTATGATAGAATGATAAAAAAAATTGAAAAAATTCTGAACTTTTTCAAAGAGCGTTTTTAATTGAGATTCAGAATGAGTTGAAAAAAGTGGAAATTACAAATATCTGATTCGCTGTNAGTGGTATGTAGTCATCTGCCATTTTTATGTGATAAAAGTGTGATTAAAAAATTCTCCAAAATATTACAACTTTTTTCAAAGAGCCTTTTCCGTAATAAATGTCTCTGTGCAGTGTGGGAAAAGATTTACGAAATCAGTCTTCCCCCTGCATGATATTGGGTGACAGGCCGCCATTTGTCACCGTAAATCAGATACATTTTTCAATTTCTTGTTATTCAACTTATTCTGAATATAAATTAAAAATGCTCTTTGACAAAATTAATAATTTCTTCTACTTTTTTTGATTATTCATTCATAATTTTTCAAAACTTCTGCATGATGCAGGACTTAATTGACAATTTCAGATGACGAAAGACGAAAAAAAAACATCGAGATAACGTTCGAAAGATAGTATACCCGGGTCTTAATTAATGACGCAAGAATAACAAGACGACATTTTTATGATAAATTTCTATATAGGTAATTTTTTATAATAAATTCCTACATATATGTAGATAAATTTCTATATATTTCTATATATTTTCATGATAATTTTCTATATTTATAGATAGGGCACTCTATATTTTTCTCTTCAAAGTATTGTTACGGAATCGAATGGTTTAATTTATCCTCTTCCTCTTTTTTGTAAAATAAAGGACTGATGATTATTATTCTAATGTTGAGAGATAACTTCAGGACGAATTTACTCTTTTTTTGATCTTGGATTCTGAAGAACTGTCAATAAATACGCCTCTACGACTTATCTCGAGTTATTACTTTAATAAATATAACAGTATTATTTTGTCGAAGATGAGAGCTCACTCTCTTCCAAATCTCTGAGACTTACCCAAAGGCTATTCAATTTATTAAAAAAAAACACTGTGATTCCAAAGCTTTCGTTTAATTAATGAGAAAACATTTGTGAAGGGTTTGATCAAATGAAAAATTTTAAACGATTATTCGTCTATAATTCAACTTCCGTAGAATTCTTGAGAGATAATATTAACAAATCTATACGATTTCTCAGTTAATTTCATGCAGTTCCAAATTAATATAAGTTTCATCACATTTGCATTTCTCTCTTTTAGTTCATTGAGCAATTAGCTAGCTCCATTTTACCCCACCTTTCCTCTTCCAAAGTTCTGAGAAAATCTTTGAAATTAATTGATAGAAAATGACAAAAAAAATGAGTGAATGCAAAAATGACCGTCAGTTTTCAACTAGATAGACGATGATCCACCACCAATTAAGATGGTAAATAATTACTGAATATTCCTAAAATTGACGGTCAGTTAGCATCATGAAGTGTGCCTCAGATCAGAAGTGGTGACATTCTTTTGTGAAAAAGCATTTTGAAAAAATAAAATAGAAAACTCTACCGAATTCGATAGTAAATCCTATTGAATTGGTTTTCAACTTCTGGTGAAAATTCCCTTAATTTTTTCCGATTCTATTGATGAATTCCATAACCTTTCTACGTGTTTTTAAATGAAAAATGTCCAATAGAAAATTGTACGGAAAAAAATCAGTAGAATTTCATCTTTCTATAAACCTTTTTCTATTGAAACAGTTCCCATAGAAATTCCTCGAAAAGAATTTTCCAAGTTATTTCCACTCTATTTATCTTCTCATTTCATAAAAAAATCGAGGGAAAAATTGAGAAAATTTCAGCCGAGAGCTTTCTGCAGAAAATATTTCAATAGAGTAAGTTCTACAGAAAAATCGAATTCAATTGAATATTTTTCATTGAGAATTTCTATTAAAAAAGAATGAACAGGACTAAGGAAATTTCAAATAGAAACAAATGGATCAAAAACCAATAGAAAGATTAATAGAAATCCAACAGAATTTTCCAGTGAATTCGCTCGGTTTAGCTATGAAATTTTTTGCACGTGAAATGACGTTAATTTTGCATTAACAGTCTTACCATCCAGAGCAGTAGATTCTTGTGACTAGTGATCTCCTCCCCCCTGTCCTTGTACTTCCCCTGCTCCTTCCCCTTCATCGTAAAGCTCTGAATCATCTTCAAAGGGGTGTGAGATATGTAGCTCTGGGTGACTTTGTTCAGCGTATCAGTGAACATATTCCTCAGCTCTGGACTTCTAGAGTAAATGAGATCGATCTGAGGCCACCAGGGTAACCTAGGCTGTGTGACAATCCTGTACAACGAGCTCACGAGGATGAACTGATAGATCGACGGGGAATTGAGGTTCAGGCAGATCTTGAGAATCTCGTCGTTGTGGGGTTTTATCCTGAAGCAACTGACGAAACAGTCGATCATCAGGTCGATGTCCTGAGAGAGAGAGCTGCCCCCTTTAGAGAATGGTTTATTGGGGTTGAAGAGGAGACCTGTCAGGTCACTCATCACGTGCTGGACGAGGGTGAAGATGACGTTGCTGGAGTCTAGGTTGCTGATGTAGGTGGAGGCCTTGCAGAGTTTGACGCAGGTGACAGCTGCTGCTTCGGTTAATTGGCGACTGGAGCCGTGCATCACTAGGCCTCGTTTCACACCATCGATGAACTGCTTCTTTTTTGAGTGCTTTGGCGAGCACGGGGCACCTGTATCTGCATTGACAATCTCCTCTAGGACCTTTGGATAGATAAATAAAAATGCTTTTTATTCTATCCTGGAATTAAATGACGAGATAAACGACTAAGGACAAAGCTGTCAAGTACATTGTTTACAATCTCTCTATATTAGAAAAATCCAAATCGACTTCTGGTAATAAAAAAATGGTACTTGATATTAAGGTGTCGAAAATAAGGGTCATCGGTGTCAAAATAAGGTCGTGAGGATCAGAAGAAGGGCCACAAGGGTCAGAATAAGGGCCACAAGGGTCAGAATAAGGGTTAAGAGAGTCGAAATAAGGGTTACGAGGCTCAGATTAAGGGTCGCAAGATTAAGGATCACGAGAATAAGGCCCGCAAGGTTCAGATCAAGGGCCCCAATAAGGATAACAAGTGTCAGATTAGGGATCCAAATGAGGGTCACAAGGTTCATATTAAGGATTATAAAGGTCAGATTAAGGATCCAAATAAGAGTTAGAGTGAACAGAAACTAAGGGTCACACGGGTTACAGTATATTTCTATATTGTAAAAATCCAAATGGACTTTTGGTCAGAATAAGGGTCACGAGGGTCAGATTAAGGGTCGCAAGATGGATCACAAGAATAAGGGTCATAAGATTAAGGGTTACAAGAATAAGAGCCATAAGGGTCAGATTAAGGATCCAAATGAGGGTCTCAAGGGTCATATTAAAGATCACAAGGGTCAAATTAAAGCTCCAAATAATGGTTATGGTGGTCAGAAACTAAGGGTCACCAGGGTCTAAATAAGAGTGCCAATATCTCTATATTGTTAAAATCCAAATCGACTTTTGGTGATGAAAATTTGGTGTTCAAAATTAAGACTTCAAACTTAAGGGTCCGAAATGAAGGGTCAAAATAAGGATCACGAGGGGTATGATGAGGGTCACGAGGGTCAGATTAAGGGTCACAAGAGTCAGAATAATGATCATGGAGGTCATATGGGGGTTGGCGAGCGGAGCGAGGAGGGGGCGTAGCCCCCTAGTATGTTTTATCAAAATATAATTCTATTCATATTTCTATAGAATATTTACTATTGAACATTTCTACTGAAAACACTCACAGATAAACTACAGAAATCGTCAATAGAATCAGCCACAAACTAATAGAAAGCTCAATACCGTTTCCTAGCGATTTGGAGGGTTTTCCCATAAAATTTTGGTCCTACGTGTGAAAATGGCATGAGTTGATTACCTTCGGGGAGAGAATCAGTAGCATTATTTGGAGGGGCCACACAGCTGCTGCTCGACCCTTCTTATTCTCCGCAAAACAGTCGAGAACATCGAAGAGCTCACCACAGATTTTGGCTAGGTTGTCGTTTGGCCTCTTCTGGACGTCAGAGAACTCGTGGGGATACGTGTCCATCCAGTTCCAGATGGCACGCTCCAGGGAGTTCATCAGGATGATATGGGCTGATTTCTTGAGCAGACGAAATTTTTGGATTGTTTCAGTTAGCAGTTGCATTAATCGGTCTATGTCGATGTTGATATGTTGAATTAGTTCTATATCACTGCAGTCTGGGTTCTCTTCGCTGCACACTGAGAGCTCTTGCAGGTGGTCAGAGATGCGGTTGAATACTGCGGAGAAGAAGTTCAGGCTGAGGGCGAACAGCACTTTGCTCGCTAGATTCTTTATGTGCGAGTGCAGGTGACTGTCGTTTGTTATGTCTGGAAGAGAATGCATTGGGGTGATTAGAGATAACGATTTAGGGAAGAAAACGTTCTTGCTTTTAGGGATGCATTCATAATTGGTGAATTTTAAGCTTCATATGACCTCTATGATTCTTGTTCTGACCCCCATAATCCTTTTCTGGACCCTTACTGTAATCCTTGTGACCCTTATTTACACCCTTAATCTAATCCCTCGTGACCCTTATTCTGACCCTCATTACCCTTAATCTGACCCTCATGACCCTTATTTTGACCCTCGTGATCCTTATTCTGACCCTCACGACCCTTATTCTGGCCCTCATTACCCTTAATCTGATCGTCATGACCCGTAATCAGACCCTCATGACCCTTATTCTGACCCTTGTGACCCTTATTATGGCCGTCATTATCCTTAATCTGATCCTCACGACCCTTAATTTGACCCTCATGACCCTTATTCTATCTTCGTGATTCTTATTCTGGCCCTCATTACCCTTAATCTGGTGCTCATGACCCTTATTCTGACCCTCATGACCCTTATTCTGACCCTCGAGACCCTTATTTTCACCCTTGTGATTCTTAATTTGGGAGTCTTAATTTCGGGTACCAAATTTTTATCACCAGAAGTCAATTTGGATTTTTATAATATATAGAGATATCTGTCTGATTTTCAAGATCATGTCAATGAAAATTAGTGACAGAATTCCCTCATTTGAGGATTAATTACTTCTTGTTATTTTTTCTGTTGACAACAACATGTGGTTTATTTTACAGAAAATTGTGAACAATAGACAAAAATAGACTTGAATATGAAAAATAGACTTGTTAAAAATCTCTTACTTACTGATGAACTGACAGATCTGCCTCAGCAATAATTTTACATTCATCGTCTCGTCCTTATTAGCAGTATCCTTCGGCTGATTAGCGAGACACTGCTCCAGCGTGTCCAAAACGATGATAATCGACTCATAACAATTCCTCTCCTGCTCAGTGTAATGAAAGAGCCTCTGCCCACTGTTACCAGGGAGCATCTCATTGACCCTCTGCAATATCTTCGTCAAGCCTCCGATGACCAGCGAGAACCTGTGCCTAGATATTTGGATCAAATACTTTCGATTCTTCTCCTCGTTCACTCGGGAATTCGTTGTTTGTGGCCCAGCACGACATGGCAGCTGAAAAACCCCAGTTACTGCCAATAATTTTATCAACAATTGACGATGGGATTCATTTCCACTAATTTATCGTCATCTTTTGTACAGATCTATTTGTAACAACTCCTGTAGTTAGTATGGAGACAGTTAAAGAGCCTAATGAGCTATATACGAAACAATTTAATAGAAAAACCTAGGGAATTCGTTAGAGAATTCTAGTGGATTTCTACTGAACTTTCTAGTAGTGTTTGGCAGAGTCTATTGAAATGTTCTATTGAACATTTTAATAATAAAAAATGAAACAAACTATCATTTTTTGGCCGATTCTACCGAAATTTTCTATTGAAAAGAAAGAAAAATAAAATGAAAAAAATTTCGCAAATTTGAGCCGAAGAAATTCTATAGAAAATATCTCAATAAAATAAATTGTATCGAAAAATCGAACTCTATGGACTTTTTCTATAAAATATTTTCTATTGAACATTTGAATAGTATTGTCCAGCGAATTCGCTAGGTTTTGCTATTAAAGTTTTTCATACGTGAATGTTTCAATGCGAAACATCAAATGTATCAAAAAATAATCGCCCCACCGTCACCTATTTGGAATACTTGTGACTAATTACTATTTTAGACTCGTTGCGCATCATATATAGAAGTATTTCAACAGTGTGAATTGAAAGAATACTGATTGAAATAATTTCTATTTCCAATTGACGAAGTGTATAAAATGAAAGAGTATTCAAATAACCAGTTCGATTGAGGAAAAAACTCTTCGAAATGATGGATCCAAATTTTTGGGAATTATTCCATTTTCACAATCAAAAATCCAATAAGATTTATCAGAGTTTATTGTGACGGGATTTTTCAACAGAAATGTTGAATGGAAAATATTTTATAGAAAAAATCAATTGATTTCAATTATCTCATACAAACTATTGAGAGATTTTCTATAGAATGTATTCAGCTCCATTTTTCAATTTTTTTGTTTGATTTGTTCAATGAAAAGAGAAGAAAAAAAGAGCGCAAAAAACGTGGAAAATTCATGCCGAGGAATTCCTATGGAAACGGTTGTACAGAAAGATGGAAATCTTCTGATTTTTGAGTCAAATAGTTTCTATTGGACATATTCCTTAAAAAAAAGACAAGCAAAAGGGTCACATGGAAGCTGAGGAATTCTGTAATTAAATCAGTCAACACTAATAGAATTTTTACTAGAACTTCAATAAAAATCCAATAGAATCATCTATCAAATGTGTTTGACTGATCTGTCATACTTTTCCTTTGATTATCACGATTCTTTTGTTTGATTGTTTCAATGAAAATAGAAGTAAAGAGAAGAATTTTGTTAAGAAAAACAGGAGTGAAAAAATAAGTCGAAAAAACGTAGAAAATTCACGTCAAGGACTTCTCATAGAAAAAGTTGTATAGAAAGATAGAAATCTGTTTTTTTTTCAAAATAATTTCTATTGGACATTTTCCTTTAAAAAAATCTAAGCGAGCGACCCAATAAATAAACCAATAGAATTTTCAATAAAAGTTCAATAAAAATCCGATAGAATCATCTCTCAAATGTGTTTGACTGATTTGCCATACTTTTCCAGTCGTTACTAGAATTTTTTGTTTAATTTTTTCAATGAAAAGAGAAGTGAAGAGCAGAATTTTGTTAATAAAAACAGAAGAAGTGAAAAATGAAGTCGAAAAAACGTAGAAAATTCACGTCAAGGACTTCTTATAGAAAAAGTTGTATAGAAAGATAGAAATCTACTGTTTTTTTTTTCAAAATAGTTTCTACTGGACATTTTCCTTTAAAAAATCTAAGCGAGCTACGCAATAAATAAACCAACAGGATTTTCAATAAAAGTTCAATAAAAATCCAATGGGATTATCTATCAAATGTGTTTGACTGATCTGTCATACTTTTCCATTCATTATCAGGATTTTTTGTTTCATTTTTTCAATGAAAAAAGACGTAAAGAGAAGCATTTTGTTAAGAAAAACAGAAGGAGTGAAAAACGAAGTCGAAAAAACGTAGAAAATTCACGTCAAGGACTTCTTAAAGAAAAAGTTGTATAGAAAGATAGAAATCTACTGTTTTTTTTTTCAAAATAGTTTCTACTGGACATTTTCCTTTAAAAAATCTAAGCGAGCTACGCAATAAATAAACCAATAGGATTTTCAATAAAAGTTCAATAAAAATCCAATAGAATCATCTATCAAATGTGTTTGACTGATCTGCCATACTTTTCCATCCATTATCAGGATTATTTGTTTCATTTTTTCAATGAAAAGAGAAGTAAAGAGAAGAATTTTGTTAAGAAAAACAGAAGGAGTGAAAAAATAAGTCGAAAAAACGTAGAAAATTCACGTCAAGGACTTCTTATAGAAAAAGTGTATAGAAAGATAGAAATCTACTGTTTTTTTTCCAAAATAATTTCTATTGGACATTTTCCTTTAAAAAAACCTAAGCGAGCGACGCAATAAATAAACCAATACAATGTTCAATAAAATATCAATAAAAATCCCCTAAAATTGTCTATTCAAATTCCATTAATTCTCGTAGTTCCCCATTCATTCTCCAAACTAATAGCAATCGTTTGCCCCTGAAAAAGCTAAAATTCCCGACTAAACTCATTTGGCACTAATTCTTGTCCTCCGACACTCATCATTTGAACTCTCCCACCATTCCCCCATTTATTCCACTACCATCAACAATCCTACCTGATCCTCGAACCTCGTAATCAGCAAGTTGGCCCATTCCTCTGGTTTCTGGGTGCCCATGGCCTCCTCCCCCCACAGCCAACAGAACAATTCCTCTAATTATTATAAACCCCGTCCCCCCGCCCCTTTTGACGTATTTCAATCAATGAAATTCCATCATCACATGTTTATTTACACACTGATAAACCGACCGGTCCATTTTCATCGAGCACTCGTCCCCACACATGCACCCACTGTCGCCCAAACTCCGTCACTTCCTCGTGAAAAAGGGGAATTTAGAAATTATGAATAAATAGTGGTTATTTATTTTACAAGCAAACACTCCGGGGCTATATATTTTGTGTGCTGTGTCAAGTTGGGGAACAGGCGTGAGTATTGCCCGTATAACCAATCCAGCCGGTCAGAGAGAGGGGAGAGAGTGTGGGAGAGAGAGGAAAAATTGTCAAATTGGAGTTGATCAACGGAAGAGGGAATTGCGCTTAAGGTGATGAGTGAGTGGGCGATTTTTTTGGGGTCTGCGGGGTTTTTTTAACTCTCGATCGATGATTATGGGGGTGTTTTTGACACTAAGGGGTAATAAACCGCGAGAGGTGAAAGAAAGCTGGTCTTGAGCGAATTCATCGTGCGCATTCCCATCGACGCATTTTTATCCCCACTCCTGGGCACTGTCTGACCAATGGGCGGGCGGGGCGGGAGGGGGATCTACTTCCCCAGGTTTCATTCTTGAGAAGAAGCCATTCATGAGGTTCGTTCTATGGGCCATTCGCTGATAACGGAAGGTATTGACTTTTTGAGATCCGCTGATTCAGGGTCAATCGGGAATTGGGATTTTGGGGAGATGGGGGTTGGGATTGGGGGGATTGGGGGTTTTTGGGCGGGTGGGGAGGCATTTTTGGAGCGATTCGAGGTGTTGGGGAAGGTCGGGAGATGGGAGGTCTTTGAATCGGGGATCACGTATGCAAGAATTTTCCTCTTTTAAAAAAGAATGTAACGTTTTTTGTCAGCAATCTATTCCGCCATGCCTGTGCTTAGGAATATATCCATCTTAAACTTGAATACCTTTTTATTTAATTTCTTTCAAATTATCGGTATTATCTATTATATATATTATAGTAGAGAAAAAAATGATATATGATATAAAAAAATTATATCTACATTTTAATTTTTTCATTCATTTCATTTTTTTAAATATAATTTTTGGATATATTATTGATATATCTTTATTTTTTTTTACGTATATGTATATATATGTTTTTTTATGTATTTTATATGTATACTTTCATTTTTTATAAATATTTTTTTAAATAATTATATTATACATGAAATATAGGGGTGGGTGGGGTAAAACGGACACTTTAGACTTTTTTAAAATTATTCATAACTCAGAAACCAATTGATCAATTGAGCTCAGTTTAGGCTCGTCACGAAGGGAAGGAATTGTTCTTTGTATTAAAAAAACATTATCAAATTTTATCAACATTTAAACTCCTCATTGACATTTAAAAAATGTCGGGGAAAAATAAGTTTTAAAAACGTTTAAAGTGTCGGGGAAGATCGGGAGATGGGAATCATTCGAAGAATCAAATCAAAAAACGTACGCAAAAATTTCATATGAAAACGTTGTGCATTCACTCGACAATCTTATTGGAATTTCTATTAAAAAAATTCTATGAAGAAAATTGCGCAGCTTATCTGTGTTTTTCGTAGAAATGTTCAATGCAAAATAATCTATAAAAATAATGAAGGAAATTTTATTTTTCTGCATAATTTATTCTATTGAGACATTTTCTGTAGAAATTCCTCAGCTCAAATTTTTCAAACATTAGCGAAAAGAGAAGAACAATACAGGAGGAAAAAAATGTAAAAAGCCTAATCAGCTATGTGGATAAATAAATAAGTAAATAAATAATAATACAGGAGGAAAACAAATGGAGAATTCATGGCGAGAAGTTGCTAAAAAAATTTCCTTTATTTTGAACATTTACTTCTCGTCGTCTTCAAAACTTTTCATTTTTATCGTAAATTTCCATAATAGTATGGAATATTTTGCGACAAAATACTTGAGTCATCCAACAAGTTCAAACAAGAACAAAAATGAATGAATAATAGAACGAAAATACCTCGTGGTTCACATGTCGTCGATTTGACATGAAAAATAAGAATAATTTTATGCCATCGGAAAGCAATGAACACGAAGTGATAAAGATTGCCTTGTTCCCCGAATGAAAAAAAATTTACATATATTATTGAATGACGGGCACGTCAGAACACTTGCGACAATATTATTTTCAGTAGTACTACTGTCAAATGGGAAGAATCAATTCTCCTGTTCTGACATCATCTTCTCTTTTGAGTAAATATTGAAACTTCAATCGAAAAGACCTCATACCAAACACGTTCTTAGTTACTCACTTTTTCAAATCCAAAGTTTTGCTGAATAGTTGATGATTAAGCAAGTGGATTGTTACGTCCCTACCTTGGCCACCTGATGGCGTTATATTAAATTTTTAACTTTACTTTATCGACTGTCGAGTCTTACCAGCAATTAGTATATAAGGCCCAATATTCGAATATCATTTTTCCAATCCAATAAAATAAGAAATTATTAATTACATTTAAGAAATAACACTCAAGTGTCCAGACCACATTTTTTCTTGAGAAACATTTAAAAATACCATTCCCACGTGATAAACGAAACCGAAAAACAGATGGATGCACACGTGCATCATAAACTTTTCAAAAAATCATAAAAGTCGAAATAAATATGTAAGATAAGTATTTTCATCCTGAAATTGTAAACCGAACACGGCGAACTCTAAAAATCTGAAAGTCATAAGTGTCAAGTGACATTTTCCAATTCTAACGTTCCGTGAGAACAGAATTTTCTTAAGAGTCAAAACGCAGCTGCACCCTTAATGTCCAAAAATCCAATCATAACTATCGAGGCTCCCCGCTTGACCCAAAAACCAACCGGCTCGCCTCTATCCTCTCCAGCATCCCTAATCAACCAATCCTACCCTCTGAAACTAGAGCGTGAACGCCCACGCGTGACCGCTAAGAAACCCTTAGATATTCAAATCCTTCCTTAGAGAAATCACTTCAATCTACAACTTCAAAGTGGAAAGTAGAAATAACTACCTCTTCCGATCTTATTCAAAACACTAAGTTAAACTTCTAGTTCAAGTCAAGTCCCGGTGAATATTCTAACTCCGAAATCCTATTTCCTAATTCAAGGTGTTCGGGACTCAAATCACAGTGTTATTAAAATAATCGAAGTCAACTGAAATAACCAAAATTGAAGAAATAAAAAAACATTTAAAATATCAAGTGAAACTTAAATCATAAGATTCAAAGACTACAATAGTGAACAGTGTAATAAACCCAAGTGTTATTTGTTATTGAATAAATATTGTTAAATTAAACAATTGTGTCCTAATCGTGTTTGATTGGTCAGCTACGCGCAGTAGTCGATTGGAAAGAACCTACCTAAAGGAATAGCTTCCCTCAACACCTGGAGTTATCGACCAGAAGGGTTAAATCTTTTCTTCTAAATCCAGATCAATTCTTAACTCAGTGAAAATAAAAGAGTAATCCATTTGGGACGTAACAGGATAACTCCTGTTCTATTGCGTTAATCGGGCAATACCTCGGGAATTTTGAAATTATAATTTCAATAGTAGTTTTATTATCCGTACAGCATTTTTCCTTCTTGTAACTCGACCAAGATGAAATTGAAAATTGTTTTTGATTGAAATATCTGATTGAAGCGAAGGTTGAGAGAAAAAAAGTCTTGTTTGAACTAAAAAATTGCAACTTGGAAATTATCAAGCATTGAATATTGAATATATGTATTGTAACTTCAATATATGGCTTCCGTTTTTACAAGAAAAATCTGCATGTGAGGCTATAAAATTTTGGGTGATCTGTTAGTGAAGATTGTGTCGAATAAGAGAGAACATCATTTTGAACAATAGGTCCATTGACAGTTGACGGGTGATAAATTATAAAAACAGAGCTCAATAGACAAGAGAAGAAATGAAAACAATCCCATAGTAGAAATTTAAAGCAAAGAAAAGGTAAAAATTAAAAGGGAAAAATCACAAGTATTTTGCGGAAGGCTCTAGACTTCCAATTGTGAATTTTTTTAGAAAAATTCTGCTGCTTTGAATTTTACACTTGTTTTAAAAAGAAAATTACCAAGAATGCAACATCTTGTCCTGAACATTTGATTTGATTTTTCTTAAATTTTATCCCTGGTATTACTCATTCGTTATTCTAATTCTTGAGTCGAATATTTCGTTGTTAAAATGAGAGCGATTACTGTTTGAAACTTTCATATGTTAAAATAAAAAAAATTCTATCTTTGTCATTTTTATCTTATTTATTTATTTATTTATTCATTTACTTATTCATTTATTGTTTATAGACCCAACAAATTTGAAAAACACTTTCTAGAAAAACGTAGCGAATTCGATAGATAATTCTATTGAACTTTCCAGTAGTTTTTGGCCGATTCTAGTGAAATTTTCTATTGTGCAATAAATAAAATATGTTTCTACACGACTTATTCCATTTCTTATAGAATTTTTTCGGCTCAAATTTTCTAAGTCTTTTCATTCTATCTTTCTTTTCTTTTCACCAAGCAAATAAAAAAAAAAGAAAATGAGAGCTGAGGAAAGTTTACAGAAAATATCTCAATAAAATAAGTTGTATAGAAAAATCGAATTTTATTGACTTTTTCAATAGAACCGCCCAAAAACTAATAGAAAATTCAGTAGAAATTCAATAAAATTGCCTATCAAATTTGCTAGATTTTTCTATTGAATTTTTTCCTGCGCGAAATATAGGCTTAAATTAAATGCATCCATTTACACATGCTAAATAAAAATGTTTAATTAAACATATGAATAAATGGTAGACGAAGGCACGATTGGGTTACGATAATGATAATAAAAAGGAGACAAGTTACGAACGTGACGATTTTACAAACTTATGTGCTGTCAACACATCTCAGAAAGTGATGTTATAATGTCCAAACTATTCTCACTGAATGTAACCAATCCATTCACTGATTCACATGCCCAAAAGAGAGATGATGAAATTGTTCTAGATTTAGTTGATGGTAAGTAGAAAGGAACTTGAAATCAGGGATAGCCTTATTCATAAATCATAATTACCGTTAAACTTTGAAACCGTCAATTAGTTAACTTAAACTTTTCATCATTCAATTAATCATTAATTTAAATATCCAAATTTTGAACTATTTTATAAATCAATAAATCAATAATTTAGTTTAACCAATTGTTTGGTTAATCGATAGTTCCTTTCAAGAAATTGGAAATATTCACTTGATGGAAAATTTGCAGTTCTATATTATCAAATATTTAATTCATCATCAATCGAAAATTTAAACTATTAATATTACATTATTGTTAAATTTTGATGAGTGTATTTAAACCTTTATCAATGTAAGTCGCAAAACCTTTTAATATTAAAGAAATTTAATATTGATGGCCATCCCTGCTTGAGATCTAGCGATTTTTGGTTCAAACAAGACATGTTTATGATCACGTTTCCCTCAGTGTGTTCTAAGGTCTTCCCATGGCGTGTCATTTTCACAGATGAATAGATAAAACACAGATCTCTCTAAAAAATAAATAATCCTTTATTGAAGCATAAACCTGGATTATAAACTCTGAAACTCCCCCACAACACTCAACTCCTTAATTGCACGTCGACGATGTCTGTCAATACGATTCAAGGGCTTGGGATCTAAATCCGTGAGCCCAATGTTAAAAACAAACGTCTGATCAACGCCAGTGATGACGTGCTCTCGTGGAACCTCGAACGCCACTCGTCTGAAACGAAAAATCCATTAAAACCCCAAGAATAATCTCTTGTTCTTTCCATTCCAATGACTCTCCAAAACTTACGGATCAACTTCGCGAAAGGTGAGCAGCACCGAGCAATCCCTGGCAGTAGTGAATAGCAAATAATTTCGTAAGATTAAAATATCACTGAAGTCAATGCTATTCTCTCCGGATTTGTATTCACATGACTCTGAGAAATAAACGATTTCCTCATTGAGGTGTGTTGAATGTTGTGAATAAATTCTGTATACGTGGTCAGCACTGGAACTGTGTAGTTGTTGCATTCGAAAGAGACAGCCGAGAATAGAACCCTCAGGTAAATTTCCGTCTGGGAAATTACAGATCTGAAAATAGATAAAGAAAACAAATTTGTTATTCGTTATTCTTTATTTTGCTTTTTTTGCATGGCTCATGCACATTTTTTTATAGCACTAGGGGGCTACGCCCCCTGTTGTGCGCTCCGCTCGCCAACCCCGATATGACCCTCATGATCCTTATTCGGACCCTCTCGTAACCCTTTAGTTTCTGAACCCCATGACCCTTATTTGGACCTTTAATCTGACCTTTGTGATCCTCAATCTGACCCTCATTATAACCCTCGTGACCCTTATTTTGACCTCTGTGACCCTTAGTTTCTGAACCCCATGACCCTTATTTTGACCTTTGTGACCCTTAGTTTCTGAACCCCGTGACCCTTATTTGAATCCTTAATCTGACCTTTGTGATTCCCAATCTGGCCCTTGTGAGCCTCATTTGGATCCTTAATCTGACCCTCATTGTAACCCTCGTGACCCTTATTATAATAAATGTTTATTAAGTACATAATACCAACTGTCTTATAAGGGATTTCGATTATCCAAATAAACGTCAATCTTCCTAACTAAATTACTGACTAATAAATAATTCAGAATTTGAATATTTAACTTGATGATTACTTCAATAACTAAAATTTAAGAGTGCTCCTAACGAATTGACCACTTAATAATTTAACGGTAAATGTAATTTATGGATATGGCTATCCCTGAGAAAAAACAGCCAAAGTACTTGGATATCCTTAAATTTGGGCGATTACAAAGCTTCCGTTCAGAAGTAATTAGGGAAAAAAAATGTTTTCTGGTTTCTACCTTTTCTTTTGCTCCTTGAATGCCACCAGACGTTGAATGATTCACATCCACACGTGACATTGCGATGATATCATCGGATTTTATACCTGAGCCGCTCGATTTTTCATCGAGAGGAAATTCTCGATACATAGCCTCTGCTATCAGCTCATATAATTCATTCAACAATTGTTGACTGTCTTTTTGAGATCCATTGTTGAGCCACTCGTTCAAGACCTTATCTAAATTATCACAGGGATGTCCTTCACCCCAAACGACCTCTCCTTCTCTGAATATTATCAAATTATTCTGGGGGGATTCAATGAGAGCAGCAATGGCGTGGTGCACTCGAGTTTTATCCCCTGAGAAGAGATCGCAAGGACAATACCTGCTTCGTTTATTCACAGCTCGCTTGGATATCTGCGAGCAATTAAAGACATGCATTCGAGGATTACTTAGTAATTATCGTTGTTAATGGCATTTTTTTTTTACCTTGTGGAATTGTTTGATGCAGTATGGGCAACGCTCTGTCTGTCTTTCTGATTCTGGCATGAAGCCTTGTTTCGGCTTGATCTCAATGCAGAATGTTGGCTTCCTTGCGTCTACGTCAAGGTGGTCACTAAGTTTGGCGTAGTCTGGTAGCTTTATGGCGAATTCGTTGTATGAATTTTTATGCTTTCGGTGAACTGTAAGTTCAATCGTATTTTTAAGACTCGATGCGCATGATGTGGAAATAATTCGAGATTTGTAATATAAATTTACTTTTTTTTTGTCAATCTGGAGAGAAATTTTCATTTTTTTTGACTGATGAAAATATTTCTATATTTTCAATATTTGAACTTTGAATAATTTTTTTAATTTGGGGGATAATTGCGACGGTCAAATTATATTTTTTAAGGATTCACTTCCGGTTTGAAAGTTTTATTATGAATAAATAATGAAGATTGGTCTAACTTTCGGAAACTTAATGGTTTTGGGATGAAATATTATTTAAAAAGAATGATTTTTAGTGTGGAAAATTAATTGTTTATGAATCCCCCCTTCTGAGTAAATAAGAGAAATTTGGTATGACAATGTTTTCTATGATATCAAATTTCTGGTGAAATTGTGAATGTCAAAACATTTTTTAGGATTTCGAAAACATGATTTTTAGTCTGAAAACCCTATTTTTTAAATTATTGAAGAAATGGGTCGTAATTTTCAATAAATTACAATTTTTTAGTGATTCAATTTCCTTTAATAAGCAAACTTTATAATTTTGTTAGAATTTCGAATGATAAAATAATTGTAACATGTATAGTAACATAGAGTTAAATAGAGCTTGAGTTGACTCTAATGTCTAATTTCAAATAAGAAAAAATGTTGAGAACAAAATTGTCAAAATGCCATTAGAATAAATTACCGTTTGCAATAAATTATTCTTTCTGTCGCATAAATAAATAATGAAGGATTTCGAAAAAATGATTTTTAGGCTGATAAATCTTTTTTAAAGTAAATTATTGAAAATTAAAATCTTTCAATGATTTCATCTTCTTGAATAAGTAGACTTTCCAACTTCATTAGAAGTGTGAATGATAAAATGATTGTAAAATGTTTAGTAACCCAGGATTAAATGGAGCTTGAGTTTGCTATGAAATCTAATTTCAAATAAGAAAAAATGTTGAGAACAAAATTGTCAAAATGCCATTAGGATAAATTACCGTTTGCAATAAATTATTCTCTGTCGCATAAATAAATAATGAAAATTTATTCAATTTTTCCATGAAATCTAGTACTACTCAAAATCTGAATGTCAACAAATTTGTTAGGATTTCGAAAACATGATCTTTAGCCTGATAAATCTTTTTTAAAGTAAATTATTGAAAATTACAATCTTTCATTGATTTTATCTTCTTGAATAAGTAGACTTTCCAACTTCATTAGAAGTGTGAATGATAAAATAATTGTAAAATGTTGAGTAACTGCAGGTTAGATGAAGTTTGAAAAAACCCTGATGTTCAACTCGAAATATCGAAAAATATTATTTAAAGATCGTTAAAGCACTGAAACCTCTTCTGAAGACGTAAAGCAACGATTTGTTTACCTGGACGCAGAATTTCAACTCTCTCATCCCAATCTGCAAAATCCCTTGGATGGCACTGTATCACCTCGGGGGGAGTAACGAACCTTCCCATAAATTTCGAAACGAACTTCATGAAGAACCTCCATTCGAATAATACCCTCGTCTCTACTCCATCGATCGGCGCCTCCTCCGTCAGCTCGATTTTGCGAAAGCGTAGGATGCTCCTTGCCTGCAATGCGAGAAAATTTTACTTCTCATATTCATCGCGATGTTAGAGAAAAAAAAAAGTTGTGAATATGGTAAATGTCAATTCCTTTCACCGCCTTCTCTGGCGTCTATCATTACAGTAGGCAGACCCAACAATTGAAGTCATGTATTTCGGGTCAGCCGGGGGGAAAATTCAATGAGCTTAATTCCATGTTTTATTCAACACTGAGAGAAAAACAGTGGAGTTCTCAAACAAGTCTTACTAATGCCAAGACAATTGTTTATTAAAAATGATCAGAAGAGGATTTTTACGGCCAAACATGTGGAGCCTGCGCCGAGATTAAAAATTTTATTGCAAAAATAGATAGTCTTTAAGGCCCGGGTGTACTATCTTTCGAATGTTATCTGGATTTTTTTCATCTTTCGTAATCCAAAATTGTAAATTGAGTGGTACATCACGTAGATATTCCCAAAAATTATGATAGAATGATAAAAAAAATAGAAAAAATTCTGAACTTTTTAAAGAGCGTTTTTAATTGAGATTCAGAATGAGTTGAAAAAAGTGGAAATTGCAAATATCTGATTCGCTGTGGCAAATTATCTATTAGCTGTCATTTTCTATGGTGGATAACAAAACACTAATTCCTCATGGGAGGTGACAGCTAGGTATCTCAATTCTCAAAATAGTGGTATGTAGTCATCTGCCATTTTTATGTGATAAAAGTGTGATTAAAAAATTCTCCAAAATATTACAACTTTTTTCAAAGAGCCTTTACCGTAATAAATGTCTCTGTGCAGTGTGGGAAAAGATTTACGAAATCAGTCTTCCCCCTGCATGATATTGAGTGACAGGCTGCCATTTGTCACCGTAAATCAGATACATTTTTCAATTTCTTATTATTCAACTTATTCTGAATATAAATTAAAAATGCTCTTTGAAAAAAATAAGAATTTTTTCTACTTTTTTTTGATTATTCATTCATAATTTTTCAAAACTTCTGCATGATGCAGGACTTAATTGACAATTTCACATGACGAAAGATGAAAAGAAACATCGAGATAACGTTCGAAAGATTGTACCCCCGGGCCTTAAAAAAAAATCCATTTGTTTTTTGCACTGATTCTATTGGATATTCTGTAGGATATTGAAGCGTTCTTTGATTCCGAAATTAGACTGATGAAGAACCGATGGAAGTTCGAAAAATCATGGGGACGTGGACTTCAGCACGATCGCACGTAAATATAACTTATAACTCGATGCACCATATAATATTGAAAATATAAGCACGAGGGCTATGTATATAAGGCAATAATAACTTCGAGTCAATGACCTTTTCGAGCGACTCGAGGTCTTCGCAAGTCGACGGTGAAGTGGGAAAAAGTCACAAGTAGCTTTTACACGTATATTGATAAATAGGGGCTATTTTGGTGGTGAGTTTTGAAAGAAATGTCAAAACATGTTTTTTTTGGGAATTTTTTGGAATACAAAAGAGGTCTTGCGGGATTTTCCCTCAAAATTATTTGTAGTTTCAATAAATGCGATGCCAGCACAACAGAAATTTCGAAACAGAGATGATTTTCCACATTTTCTTGGACAGTGAATAATTTTGGGAGACATTTAAAGGGATATATTTTACAATCTAAAAAGAATTGAATAAGATTTGTTTTCAAATCCCTCAAAATTATCGGATTTTGAAATAAATGAGATGTCAATGCAACAGAAATTTTGAAACAGAGTTCATTTTTCACATTTTCTTGAACATTGAATAATTTTGGGAGACATTATTTAAAGGGATATATTTTACAATCTAAAAAGAATTTAAGAAGATCTGTTTTCAATCCCTCAAAATTATCTGATTTTGAAATAAATGAGATGTCAATACAACAGAAATTTTGAAACAGAGTTGATTTTCATTTGAAGGGATTTATTTTACAATCTAAAAAGAATTTAATAAGATTTGTTCTCGAATCCCTCAAAATTATCTGATTTTTAAATAAATGAGATGTCAATGCAACAGAAATTTTTAAACAGAGTTCATTTTTCACATTTTCTTGAACATTGAATAATTTCGGGAGCCATTATTTAAAGGGATATATTTTACAATCTAAAAAGAATTTAAGAAGATTTGTTTTCAATCCCTCAAAATTATCTGATTTTAAAATAAATGAGATGTCAATGCAACAGAAATTTTGAAACAGAGTTGATTTTTCACATTTTCTTGAGCATTCAATAATTTTGAGTAGAAAAGAAGTCTTAACAGATTTTGCCTTAAAATAATTTGTTTTTAAATTAATAGAAATCAACATAACACAAACTTTGAAACCGAACGTTTTCACTTTTCACGTTTTTTTGAATAATAAATAACCTTGCGATTCAGCTAATTTAGGAGGAAGTGCCGAAAGACATTTTCGGTAGAAATTTCATTAGAGAAAAGAGAACCTTTTTGACTTTTTCCCTTGAATTCAGCTATTCCCGAAATAAATGAGCAATTGAAATGAGTATCAAAGCAGGATAAGTTGATTTCTGCATTTTGTTGAAAATTAAATTATCTTCATAATGAGTGCTTTGAATGGATAATTTTAAAGTATACTTTTGTATGGAATTTTCTCAAGCATAAAAGAGGTCTAAACTGATTTTCCCCTAAAATAATTTGTTTTTAAATTAATGCGAAATCAGCACAACACAAACTTTGAAACCGAACGTTTTCACTTTTCACGTTTTCTTGAATAATAAATAACCTTGCGATTCAGTTAATTTAGGAGGAACTGTCGAAAGACATTTTCGGTACAAATTTCATTAGAGAAAAGAGAACCTTTTTGACTTTTTCCCCTGAATTCAGCTATTCTCGAAATAAATGAGCAATTGAAATGAGTATCAAAGCAGGATAAGTTGATTTCTGCATTTTGTTGAAAATTAAATTATCTTCATAATGAGTGCTTTGAATGGATAATTTTAAAGTATACTTTTGTATGGAATTTTCTCAAGCACGAAAGAGTTCTAAACTGATTTTCCCCTAAAATAATTTGTTTTTAAATTAATAGAAATCAACACAACACAAACTTTGAAACCGAACGTTTTCACTTTTCACGTTTTCTTGAATAATAAATAACCTTGCGATTCAGTTAATTTAGGAGGAACTGTCGAAAGACATTTTCGGTACAAATTTCATTAGAGAAAAGAGAACCTTTTTGACTTTTTCCCCTGAATTCAGCTATTCTCGAAATAAATGAGCAATTGAAATGAGTATCAAAGCAGGATAAGTTGATTTCTGCATTTTGTTGAAAATTAAATTATCTTCATAATGAGTGCTTTGAATGGATAATTTTAAAGTATACTTTTGTATGGAATTTTCTCAAGCATAAAAGAGGTCTAAACTGATTTTCCCCTAAAATAATTTGTTTTTAAATTAATGCGAAATCAGCACAACACAAACTTTGAAACCGAACGTTTTCACTTTTCACGTTTTCTTGAATAATAAATAACCTTGCGATTCAGTTAATTTAGGAGGAACTGTCAAAAGACATTGTCGGTACAAATTTCATTAGAGAAAAGAGAACCTTTTTGACTTTTTCCCTTGAATTCAGCTATTCCCGAAATAAATGAGCAATTGAAATGAGTATCAAAGCAGGATAAGTTGATTTCTGCATTTTGTTGAAAATTAAATTATCTTCATAATGAGTGCTTTGAATGGATAATTTTAAAGTATACTTTTGTATGGAATTTTCTCAAGCACGAAAGAGGTCTAAACTGATTTTCCCCTAAAATAATTTGTTTTTAAATTAATAGAAATCAACACAACACAAACTTTGAAACCGAACGTTTTCACTTTTCACGTTTTCTTGAATAATAAATAACCTTGCGATTCAGTTAATTTAGGAGGAACTGTCAAAAGACATTGTCGGTACAAATTTCATTAGAGAAAAGAGAACCTTTTTGACTTTTTCCCTTGAATTCAGCTATTCCCGAAATAATGGTTTTCAATTTTTTTTTTTATATTCCGGCCCTTTCTGCCCTCTGATTGGCTAATCGGCCCAATGGTTTTCAATTGAAACCAGAGTTGAAGACCAGAGTTTGTATCAGAGATGTCAGACAAGATGTGAATGTTTTTTTGGGCTCAAATGAAAGCACGGGTCTAGAAATGGCGTGCTAGGACCTCCAAACATGACAAATGTCTCTAAAGATGATGTCTGTTTTCAATTGAAAAGCAGAGTTGTGACAACATTGTCCATTGGGGTCTAGGAGTCTCCCCTGCTTGGAAAATTATCCTTAGAATCATCTGCACTATATTTCGATACCCGCTCCTGCACTCGAGCCTTATATGAATTTCTGCGTGCGACACGCTGCGTGGTAGTGCTGGCCGACCCATATATGAATCTGCGTCTCACACGCCGCGTGTGACACGCTGCGTATGGTAGGGTAAGCTACCCAGTAGATGGACACTGCCCTATAGATGGACGAGCTACTTTTTGATAGGAAATTACGCAAAAAAACACTGAAATGTGAATTGTTGCTTTGAATTTTCACCAACTGTCGTGATTCTTAACCCCTGAGTGACGATTTTTTTTCGATCAATTGTTTTTTTCATTTGCTAAAAAACAAACGTCCATCTACTGGGCGGTTTTCTTAGGCGTCCATCTACTGGGCGGTTTACCCTAGTGCGAATAGCCAGGCGTAGAATATACTTTCGTAGGGAATTATTTCGAGCTCGAATAACGCTTTACAAAATTTGCATTGAAAATGAATTATTTTCAAAATAAATGCGATATCAGTAAAAAGTAGAAATGGAATATATCAGCAGAAAAAAACCGTAGAATTCCGTATTTTAATACAATTTTTTCTATCGAGCCATTATCCATCGGAATGCATTATTTACTCTACTTTTCTTCTCCGTTCATTAAAAGAAAATTCCATTCCATGCATTTTCTCTACACAATATGTTTCATTGCCAATATTTTATTGAAATAATACTGCAGATAAGCTGTGAAATTTCTCAATAGAATCACCTAAAACCTAATGGAAGTTTAATTTTCAATACAAGTTTAACAGAAATGAAACAGAATTTTCCACCGCATTCGCAAGTTTTTTCCATAGAATTTTTTCCTGCATGCATCGACTACCAAAAAGGATTAGTTCAACAAAACTGTGGAGAACTCACCAATGGCAGGGATATGACAAGATTGGCGTTGCCCTCTCCTCTGTACGAATACGCTCGCAGATGACAAGGCTCTAAGTAACGGATTATCAATTCCATGTCATAGATTTTCGCACAAAAGACGTTCTGTTCTGTTCTGATCAGCCTAGTTCAGCAACATCATGCTCAAGAATGTCGCCGAGTCATCCTTCTCATCCATTACTATTGGCGAACTGTCGAGAAATAAGACAAGGGAATAAGACAATAATACATATAGTACAATAGTATAAAACTGACTAGGGTAACCAGACGTAGACAACGACGAAATTGTGTTCCAAACTTCCATTTTTGGTAATAAAACTAATGTATAATATGTAAGAAAACGAAATATTATATTTGATAGACAGAGAGATAAATTGCGAAATTAGATCAGTAGCGCAGTGGTAAAACGGTTCAAGTCGACTTAGCACTCATCTGAGTTTTTGAGGCATATCTCCGAATCTAAGACAGATAACGAAATTTTTATAATGACCTTTTTTGTAGAGTGAATTGAGTGCTGTAGAAAAGGTCTAGTCAAGAATTTTGCTATCTCCCTTAGAATCTTAGATATTCATTGAAAACTGGCAAACAGTCAAAATCGACTTGAACATTTTACCACTTCGTTACTGAGATCACGCACGAAAAAATTTAAGAGAAAAATGAGGAGTTAGTGTTTTGTTATCCACTATGGAAAATGACAGCTAATAGATAATTTGCCACAGCGAATCAGATATTTGGAATTTCCACTTTTTTCAACTCATTCTGAATCTCAATTAAAAACGCTCTTTGAAAAAGTTCAGAATTTTTTCCATTTTTTTTCATCATTCTATCATAATTTTTGGGAATTTCTACATGATGTACCACTCAATTGACAATTTTGGATTACGAAAGATAAAAAAATCCAGATAACATTCGAAATATAGTACACCCAGGCCTTAAGAGAAATAATTAAGAGAAATTAATATTATTAATTTGCAATTTCCTCCTTATTGGGTTTATTTCCCAATATTATTTAAAAACGCTCTTTGACAACGTTCAGCTTCTTTTCAACGTTTTTTTGGTTGTACAATCATAATTTTTGGAGACTCCGGGGCTATGTAAAACTGAATAATAATTGGAGATCATTTCAGATTATCAAAATAAAAAAAACAACCAAGATCGTGTTCAAAAGATAATCCACCCGGGCCTTAATGAAATGAAATAAATAATGAATTATACATGACAGAAGGGAATGATGTGCATATTCCTAATTTATTAGCAAAAATAACTATACTATATACAATACAATAGCAATTTTTGATCTCGTGACGGACCTCAAATTCTCCTTAACTGTCTATTGGTCCATTGGTCTGATTACCCTACATGGAATTATTTTTTCCTCAACATGAAAAAGCATTTTCAGGTCTCCCAGATCCGGATTTGATTAGATTGCTGACTCGAATAATTCCCAGTGAAGGTACAATCGAGGGATATATATGGTTGATTTAGTGGCAACGCGAAGAATAGATAGACATCTACGAGGCCAATGTGACGGAGCCAAAGAAAACAGAGGCGGTCAGGGCAACAACCGACGTTGACCTCCTCACAACACGTTGCTCTCTGGGTAGTAGGCAATAGGTGATTCTGCGTGCGCTTGTGGGTCGCACGTTGAAATATTACTCCCATTAACTCGAGTGCTCATGTTTTTGTTGATGAGACGGGGATTTTTAATGAAAAAATTAAATTATCTGGAGTATTCGGTGGTAAATGGCGCACCAACAAGTAGAATAGACGTTTATGTTAATTCTGAAATTGATATTTTCTTCCAGAATTTATTTAATTTATGTTAATTCTGAAATTGATATTTTCTTCTAGAATTACACATGGAGATGATTCGGTATCCAACAAGATGGAATAATAGACTGCTATTCTTTGATTTTTTTTGTGAAATATTCATTACAAATATTCTTCACAGAGAGATTGTAGACGAAAATTTTAGGAGAATTTGGATTGGAATTACTCGTGTTTTTGTTGATGAGACGGGGATTTTTAATGAAAAAATTAAATTATCTGGAGTATTCGGTGGTAAATGGTGCACCAACAAGTAGAATAAACGTTTATGTTAATTCTGAAATTATGTCAAAGGCGAGGAGATTTGGGGGGAAGTCATTTGACATGACATTTTCTTCTAGAATTACTCGCGGAGATGATTCGGTATCCAACAAGATGGAATAATAGACTGCTATTCTTTGATTTTTTTTGTGAAATATTCATTTCTTCAGAAAATGAGAGATTTTAAGCGAAAATTTCAGGAGAATTTGGATTGGAAATTTTGGCAGCTGCGAGAAAGTTTTTCCTTGGGCAATTACTCCTCGTGTTTTTGTTGATGAGACGGAGATTTTTAATGAAAAAATGAAATTATCCAGAGTATTCGGTGGTAAATGGCGTATCAACAAGTACAATTTCAGAATTAACATAAACGTTTGTTTATATTAATTGTGTCAAAGGCGAGGGGATTTGGGGGGAAGTCATTTAACATGACATTTTATTCTAGAATTACTCGCGGAGATGATTCGGTATCTGACAAGATGGAATAATAGACTGCTATTCTTTGATTTTTTTTGGTGAAATATTCATTTCTTCAGAAAATGAGAGATTTTAAGCGAAAATTTCAGGAGAATTTGGATTGGAAATTTTGGCAGCTGCGAGAGAGTTTTTCCTTGGGCAATTACTCCTCGTGTTTTTGTTGACGAGGCGGGGATTTTTAATGAAAAAATGAAATTATCCAGAGTATTCGGTAGTAAATGGCGCACCACTAAGTAGAATAAACGTTTATGTTGATTCCGAAATTGTGTCCAATGCGAGGGGCTTTGGGGGGCAGTCGTAGGTTTTTTGTGGCTGAGGAAATTTGCAATGGACATTGTGATATGACATTTTCTTCTAGAATTACTCGTGGAAATGATTCGGTATTTAACAAGATGGAATAAGACTTGCTATTCTTTGATTTTTTTTGTGAAATATTAATTTCTTCAGAAAATGAGAAATTTTAGGAGAGGATGTCAGGAGAATTTGGATTGGGAATTTTGTCAGCTGCGAAAGAGTTTTTCCTGGTGCAATTACTCCTCATCGAGGTGATTGAGTATTAAAAAATCGACTTATTTCGTTTCGGAAGCTTTATTAATTTGGGATAATTTTTTGTAGCTGAGACAATTTGCAGCAAGAGATGTCGTATGATATTTTCTTCTAGAAAATCACTCGTTGAAAACATCATTCAATATTTGACAAAAAGAAAAGTTTTCGTGAGTCGAACTCACGTTTTACTTTGGAAACGCGTTATTTTTTTTCGTCATAATTGATCAATCGACATCTGGGGATTGTGAGTGTGAGCTTGAAAACTAGTGGTTTCAGGAGAAAATTTCAAGAAACTTTTTTTAGAGAATTGAATTTCCTATAACAAATTTCTCGCCGCACTTTCCCTTCAGAATTACCGAGGCGATCCAATATTTAATAGGATGTGGAACGTAAACTTGTTCTGCAGAATATCCAACAGGATGTGGAAAATTAAATTGTTGTGTTTTGAAATTCGTGTTGATTGTCCATTTGCTTTGAAAGCAAGTGATTGCAGAACAAAATGCCTTCTTTGTAAGTGAAAAAAAAAATTCCGCCAGAAAATGCCTTTATTTCTCTCAAATTTACGAAGTAAAATGAAGTTTGACAAATCAACTCGTTCAATCTTGTCCTATATTCATCAATCTGCCTTTTTTTCCGTAAAAAACACTTTAAGATGATTTTCTCCTTCTTATAATGCCTCAGCTCTCCGTGCCTCTTGTCTCCGACTAGATTTTTTCGAGGATTGAGGAACGAATGAGAACAATCAATATTTATCTTAAAAACAAGAGATTCTCAGGAAAAATGCCCACAGGCCCTTTTCGTAGAGTTACGTCTTCCACAGAAAAAAAAATCGAAATTGAAGATTGATTCGAAATAATTCAATATCTAACAGGGTGTGATAAAATTGGGTCGCTCTGTTTTGAAATTCATGTAAATTGTCCATTTACTTTGAAAGCAAGTACTTTCAGGTCAAAATGTCATAAGTTCCACCAAAATAGTACATTACGCAACTAATGCGGAAAGCAGGCGGTTACTCACGAGGGCGGCGCAGCCGCCCGAGTGAGACCGCCTGCTGTCCGCACGTGTTGCGTATACTATTTTATATGATAAGTGCGTGATGAAGTCTGGGGGCGGAGGGGGGGTGTGGGGGGCGAAGCCCCCCACGAGAAAAGGGGGTCCAGGGGGCGAGGCCCCCGGTGGGGCCCCCCCCCACTAAAGAAAAAAGATCACATTTATTTTAAAAAATAATTATAAAAAAGTGTGATTTAAAAATTATGCGGAACTTCTGAAGAAAAAATTAATTATATTCATTAAATATGTAGTTCAAAAAACTTGTAAAGTATTTTTAATTGAAAAAATTAATTATAATAATTACAAAATACAATTTTTAAAAATCATTAAGAATTCGCAAAAAAAAGAAAGTTATAATTNTCGAACCCGGGTCTCCCAGATACGCGCCGGGCACTCTTACCGACTAAGCTACCGGGAACCACAGAAATTCACTCTCAAATTCACCTCAAACACCGCCTAACCTCCTTTAGGCCATAAAAACTAAGAAAAAACAAGAAATTGACACGAGACGCGAAGCGTCGAGTGTGTAATCCAGCCGGTTTCAGGCTTCGTGACATAAAATTTTGTTCAGTACTTGTGGGGAAATTTCGTCCTTAACGTGTGTGGTTACATCACTCGCCTTCGGCTCATGCTGTAAACCCCACACACGTTAAAGACGAAATTGCCCCACACGTACTGAAATATACTATTCCTTTCTCTTAATCAAAATTACGAAGTATAACGAAGTTTGAAAAATCGCCTCGTTTAATTCTGCCGAATGTTTTCATAAAAAACTTGACGCCCGGTGGCTTGGCGCAGTGGGTAAGTTCGTTGCCTCACATGCGAAGGTTCCGAGTTCAAATCCCGGCCGGGTAGAACGGTGCGATCTAACCATTTAAAGTCTCGATCATCATCGCAGTATACCCTAACCGGGTCGAAGCGATGTAAAATAACGATAAAAAAAATAATAATAAAAAATTTGACAATGATTTTCTTCTTCGATGTTCCAGCTCTCCACGCCTCTTATCTCCCTCAAGATTATTTCAAGTGTCGAGGAAGAATTGGGAACAATGAAATGACAAAAATCCAATTATTTTTCATGAAATTCCATAAGCACGAGGCCTTTTGTTTTTATTTATCTCTGTACAAAAACAGTCGAAAAAATTATAGATTTTTTTCATAATATTTCGTTAAAGATTTTCATTTTTTCGAGCTCACGGCGTATATATACAAGCGGAAAATTATAGCTTTTTAATCATCAATTTTGTTTTTCATCATTTTTTAATGAACCTTTAATAACTAAATATAATTATACACTGACATAATAGATATAATATTATAATTGTATGATAATAGTGAACCTACGTTACTAGGGATTCGAGTGTTTCCTCGTAGGAGTCTGCTGCAATGTGTTTATCGTTTCTCATCTATTTTGAAGGAAAAAAAAACCTGTGCGTGGTTTGCATCAACTCCACGTTTGTTTTTAATTCTCAAATACATTTTCTATGTGCAACAAATTTCAGGTTTGCCTACATTTCTCATCCAGCTTTATCGAATAGGACTGAAGAGAACTCAGTTCATTTAAATGCAACGGAAATGTGTGTCTGCTTGCAAACATTTCAATTGTTCCAGTTACAGAACAGAACGAACAACAGTTTCAACATCTCATTTTGTGAAAAAAAATGGATTCTTTACATTACTGAGGCTTTATTCAGACTGTTTCGCGTTTTTTTTATTCCTATACATTTCTTTCACAACTCAGGCTGATTCTACAGAAAATCAACTACTGTCTTCGATTTTGCTAGTGGGAGCATTTCAATCAACTTCGGTGGATAATACATTGGTTGAAACATTGGAGATATTTCATAACGATGCAAAAAAGTGTTCATTATCTAATTACGAAATTAGAAAACTCTAAAACCACGGCTCAACAATCTTTCAGAATTCGTTAATTGCATAATTGAAATTTTTTAGATTTTGTGATTCAGTGGTGAAGTGGAAAATCCATTTTTCACATTTCATTGAGTGTGGATTATCTCGATAAATCATTTAAAGGGACAATGTCAGGCGATATTTTTGCAGGGAATTCCATTCTCTACAGAAAAAATCTTCTGAAATTTTCCCCTGAAACCATTCCTTGTTGAGATAAATCCACAATTTTCGAATGTAAAATAAATTTTCGTTGAATATCACATCATCTCCATTTCCCTTGCCTCTAATGGCCTTTCAAGCCCCCCCAACATTATCATTTAATGTTTGTTCAAACGACTCATTGCTCCTTGTTCACATTGAAAATATTCGCGCACCTCTTATTATCCATCAAAATTCAAATCCCCCGTCAAGTACTTGAACTCTCATTTTTCCATTTAAAATTCACACACATTCAATCCACCTCCACGTATATTCTCTCACTCACACTCTGTCGCATTTCGTTCGCAATTCATGATTACAGTTTTATCGTTTCGATTTTTTTTATTCCACCTTGTAAATCACCACTTTAATATATATTTTTTTTGTCATTTTCTTTTTTTCATTTTTTATTTAAAAAAATACTGAATTAACCAAGCTAAAATCACAGACTTGCTGGACACCACGTACCCAGCGGTTATTTTTTTCGTCATTTTCTCATTATTTTTTTTGTACAAATTCTTCCTGAAGGACTCTATGTATAATTACAAGTTTTGCTGAAGAGTGTATATATTTTAATTACAATTGAATTCGTGGAATTAGTTATTATCGCAGACACTTTATTTGCACGCAAATTCCAATTAAATGCTGATAACATTTTCTTTTGTTTTCATAGACTGTTCTGATTATATCTAAAATATAATATATATATTTATATATAAAGTTGTTTTTTCATCTTTTCACTGTACAGTAATCACGAATTTATACAAAAATGAGAGTGAAATTATTAAAATGTAAAAAATTTCAGCATTTAATTCGTTTTCGTTTAATTTAGCTGCAATTTACAAGTTTAAAATAGTGCGTAAACTGAACCTGTCGAATGACGATACAAGTATTATGGGAAGAAAATGGAAACTGATGGATGAAATGTTAAATAAATCATCAGGAGGTACCAGTTTAGCCATGATTTTGTATGGGCGCGTATTAATACAACTAAAAATGTCGGGGTGAATGTACAATGGGGGGTAGTTCTTCATGAGTTTTGTGTCTACGTAGGTCATTCCACCAAATGTTGAACCAAAATAGACCATGTTGTATGTACAATTCATCTCGTGAAAGTTTTTTCCATTTTTTACCCAGAAAAGACAAAGAATTGCAAAGATGAATGTAATTTCACATTCAATTATACAATTATTGTTCTCCTTCATGAACAGAATTTTAATTGACTCGAAATTCGATAACTAACGGCTATTTTGGCGAAGGATTCGCTGGAATAGACCTAAAATCCCAATTATTTGTTCGTTATTAAAATTTATCGGAGAGAACGCATTAATTATGTCAACCAATACCACCAAATATTGTCTTTACATGAATTCATTTTACTCATTTCACCGTTTACGATAATCACAGATGTGTTTAACACTAATTGCTACGTACACAGAGCCTTCCCCCAAAAAGCGTCTGACAAGACGATAATTGAAATCCGTCTCCTTGGTATCACCTTGAAATATTTGTTTTCTCATCTCTTTCATATTCTCAGGCATCTCATCGGAACGATTTAATCTGCGAACTTGTTTCATTCGTTCACTGCACAATTATCACACATTCATTCGCTCAACAAATTCATTCAATTACTCATCATCATTTGTTTTTTTTATCACGTTAACGAGGGACCAGCCATCCCTGAACTACTGAAATTTGCGAAGTGAGAGAAAGAAAGAGGGTGATAATAAAAAATAATATATCATTTGTACGATTATTTCGGTGGCATGTTACGGGTTGATTGATAACTGGTGATAATTTTGTGATAGCAAGAGTGGATGGAAAAATTTAATAGAAAACAAAAATCAGATCTTTTCCGAGGTGAATTTCTAGTGAATTTTGGGTAAAATGGTATTGAACAATTCTGCTGATTGTTGGGAAGAAGTCGGCGGTTTTTTATTTTTATGTGGGAATTCTTGGGGATGAATTTTGCAGGTTTTTCAGATGTATTTTAAGTCGTTTTTTAGAATAACATCCAAGAGAGAAAGCTTGGAACATTGACTCCCAAGAATTCTTATGGGAAAAAAACCGCGACAGAATCGACTGTACAAAAAAATCAAAATTTATTATTTTTTACTAGAAATGTGAATTAAAAAGGACACGTTAAAATTGTGTAATTATTCGTAGAATTGGCGGACAACATTAATGGAATTTTTTGATAGAGTTCCAATACAATTCTCATAAAGTGTTGATTTAAAGGAATGAGAAGTCTTGAAGTTCAGTTAGAATTCTTTTTAACAGAAATTTCTAAAATATTATTGGTCCAATTCTATTAAACATTATGCAATTTTATCAAGTCATTATTCCAAGAGCTATTTGGTGGGAAAAAATCTAAAATCTACTTTTTTCTATTAAAAACATTAATTGAAAAACTCAGGATAAAGTTGTACAATTTTTTATAGAATTGGAGCAACGATAGATTTTTTAATAGAATTCCAAAAAATTGGGGAAAAACCGCGACAGAATCGACTGTACAAAAAAATCAAAATTTATTATTTTTTACTAGAAATGTGAATTGAAAAGGACACGTTAAAATTGTGTAATTTTTCGTAGAATTGGCGGACAAAATTAATGGCGGACAAAATAAATTCTATTAAACATTATGCAATTTTATCAAGTCATTTTTCCAAGAACTATTTGGCGGGAAAAAATCTAAAATCTACTTTTTTCTATTAAAAACATGAATTGAAAAACTCAGGGTAAAGTTGTACAATTTTTTATAGAATTGGCGCAACGACAGATTTTTAATAGAATTCCAATGCAATTCTCATAAAGTTTCGATAAAAATTCAACAGAATTTTATATTAAATTTTCACATACGCGATACTGTTGATAAAAACGAATGAGAAGTCTTTTGGATTTCTGTTAGAATACTTTTTTAACAGAACTTTCTAAAATACTATTGCTCCAACTCTATCGAAGATTATGCAATTCTATCGTGTCCTTTTTGGAAATAAAAATTTTTGGGCATGAATTTTCCAACTTTTTCCCATCGCATTTTAATTGTCTTTTATAATAAAATCCACGAAAAGAAAAATTGAAAAATTCATTCTCGACAATTTTTATAGAAAAAAAAATAAAAATCTACTTTTTTCTCTTAAAAAAAAATCGGTTGAAAACTCCAGGAGAAAACTGTATAATTTTCTGATAGACTCCCTCAGAGAAAGCTAGCCTCTTAAATTAACTTTTTCCATCCATGAAACTTGCTACAAAAAACCTGAATATCCCGGGTACAACTCTCGTACAATTAAATCCCTTCATTTCGCGAATAAAATCACAGTTGTTTTAAAAAGGATGTAATATACAATAAACAGATCACAAATACGTACACGTACCTGCGCTCCAATTCTACATAAAATGCTATGTGTCTATGTACATTTACACATACTATTAAATTTTCTCTCCTGTCCCTCCAACTTCCCCCCTCATATTTCTACATCTCGTATTTAAATTTGAGGTCTTTGAGAGATTTGACATGATGACGGTGGCGATTAATCATTAAAAAGGGGTTGGACGCGTTTAATCTCGATGTATATTGTGCCGTGATATCAAGGATTGTCCGTCGTTGTTCATAAAAATCAAAAAAATTCAGTAGCGAAGCGACAAACCCTTCCAAGCCGATTTCGACAATTGTCTGGCCAAGTCGACTTGAGGGGAAACGGAATCCCTGTGTCTATATGAACTTTTAGAATTGTTTTCTCCAGCAATTATTATTTTTTATTCATGAAAGTGCTTGATTGACTCAAAAATGAAATGATTGAATTATTTGTTATTCACGAAAGTACTTCATTGACTCAATGCACTGATCACATTATTTTTTATTCATGAAAATACTTCATGGACTCAAAAATGCAATGATAGAATTATTTGTTATTCATAAAACTTCTCCATTTACTCAATAATGCAATGATCGAGTCAATAAAGTGGTTTCACAGATGAAAATAAATAGCCGTAGAAGAAAACAAAATTCTATAATTTGATATAGACAAAGGGAATTCGTTTCCTCTCAAGGTGAAATGGAATCCCTGTGTTTATATGAACTTTAAGAATTATTTTCTCCTGCAATTTTTATTTTTTATTCGTGAAAGTGCTTGAGTCAAAAATGCAATGATAGAATTATTTTTTATTCATGAAACTTCTCCATTTACTCAATAATGCAATGATCGAGTCAATAAAGTGATTTCACAGATGAAAAAAAATAGCTGTAGAAGAAAATACATTTCTATAATTTGATATAGACAAAGGGGATTCGTTTTCCCTTAAGGTGAAATAGAATCCCTGTGTTTATATGAAC
This sequence comes from Diachasma alloeum, assembly GCF_001412515.2. Taxonomy (NCBI): domain Eukaryota; kingdom Metazoa; phylum Arthropoda; class Insecta; order Hymenoptera; family Braconidae; genus Diachasma; species Diachasma alloeum. Next base: position 2,316,044 of record NW_021680410.1, read on the forward strand.
TTTAAGAATTATTTTCTCCTGAAATTATTATTTTTTATTCATAAAACTACTTTATTAACTCGACAATGCAATAATCGAGTCATTAAAGCAGTTCCACAGATAAAAATTAATAACTCTACGAAAAAACAATTCCTAAATTTGCTACAGACAAAGAGGATTCCCCCTCCCTCCTGAATTTCCTTCTCTTCCCTAAAAAAACATCATCCCACGTGTCCTTGAGAACTAAAAATGAATGCAAAGCCGAGACGAAATGTAAATGAAAAAGTGAAAATAAACGATGGATTACAATCACAACGATTAATAACAATAAAAAAAGTATTGAGATCAGTTATCTTGCACGAGGCTAGTACATGTTTTATCTCATTGACGTTGTATTCCACCGATGACGCAGTATCCTCACGATATCCTCCCAGTGGTGGTGCGACAGAACAGTCGGTTGGAGTCAGATGGACGGACTTGTTGTACGAGTGTTGGCTAATGGACGGCGAGCGTCCAACATGGCGATGAGAGACAGAACCCCCAACTCTCTCCCACCCCCTCTCACTGATGAATCCCAGTCTCTCTCTCTCTCTCGTTCCAATCGAGAACATAAGAAACATTTGGCAAAAAAACGCGATCTCATCTGATAATTCCACGTGAATACAAAGAGTAGTACGAATTCCATTTAATCATCAGGGCTGTTCATTATCGGGCAAAATGTTGACTAATTTTTCCCATTAAAAATTGAATAATCGGTGGCGAAACAACACGAGGAAACACGAAGATCAATGTGGGCGTTTATAATATTCAATAATTTGTAATTAATTCGATGAATTGATTTGTCTTCTCCATTGTTGAACCGTTCAACTTGATACAAACGCTGCTATTTGTTCGTTGAACTGTGAGTGCTCGTATATCAGTGAGTCCTTGCAGCTCTCGTACTGCTGCTGCTGGGAGTGCGAGGCTGGCAATGGTGACGACGCCGTTGACATTGAGGACACCGAGCTGGAGGAGCAGCTCGACGACACTGACGACGAGGAAGACGATGGTCTCGACGTCATCCCCTCGGGATCAGGCTCTGTTCTCTCGTACAAAACACAGATCGAACCGTTTTCACCGATACGATAGGACACCTCAGCTGGATCAATCCACATTGTCAATTCACTTGGGAACAGTGTGTGCAACACTGTCGGCAGTAAACCGACATTTCTCCCCGCAAGTGCTATCACTGGATCCATTTTGCCATTGATACGTAAACAACGATAGCCAGAGCCACGATTTGGACGGTCTGGAAACCAGTGGTCTCTGTAGCGTCTACGTAACACTTCACTCAACGATGACTTGAATTCGTCGAGTTGACGCTCCGACAGCTGGCCAGCCTGTAGCCGGAGCAATTGAACGAGAAAGTCAGCCGCCGATATTATTTCCAACTTCATGATTATTCCGCACCACTCCCGCGACTCGAGAATTTTATTCGTATTATTTTACGCTCGGGCTCGTCGCTTATTTATTTCAGCTTTTTTTTTTTTCGGAGTACTCGGTGGCCCCCTTTTACTCTGTCAGGGGTCACGGTGTGCAGCGTTCAGCAACTTTCCAAATGGCCACAGTATTCTCAAAATGGCGTCGCCACTGCACGTAGCGGTTGTTAGAGCGTTGCCACTCCAGCTCGAACGAGTCGTAATTAACCTTCCGTTACCAACGACGATTTATTTTCTATTGTTGCACTTCGGGCTTTTACGCTTCTCTGTTCACCGCGGTAGGTTGATTGTCGTGGGGGTGAGAACACAACGGGCACTTCACTACAACCGGTCTGCGAACTGCGTAAAATCGGGTTTTTAATTGCGTTGTTAATTAATCGTCACTTTGGCGAGGGCTCGCGATCGGTTACTGATTTGTTTTCGTCTCCGAAATTTAGCAGTTGACTGGGTTTATTTAGCTTCAGTTTACTTTGAATGAGTTGTGTTTTTTTTTTATGGTTTTTCCGAATAGAAACTAGTCACGAACCGCACCTAACCACTGCCGAGGACTTTCTAATGGCTCCGCACTGGTGATGCTTCATGAGCAAGACTCAATTCTTTGTTCATGGAGAAACGGGTGGTGGCACCAAACGTCGACCAATCAGCGCGCCTCTACCATCACCCACTCTATGGTTTCATTACTCCCACTCCACGGTTTCGGGGGGACCACGTGATGGCTCTGCGCACAGCCAACAGTAGCGGGATTACGGGTGTGTAAGGTGATGGATATTAGAGGGGGGGG
>NW_021680410.1:2319327-2390174 GCF_001412515.2 Diachasma alloeum
GGAGAAGGGGAACAGTGTTGTTTCCCCTCGTGGGGACGAGGATGTGTGAGGCAGGGGGTATGGCACCCAGAGGCTGCAGCTGCGAGGCAGGATAATGGATGACGCGAGAGGGGGAAGTCGCTGCGTCTCTTGCCCCGGAGAGCCACTCTTTCTCTCGGGAAATAAGGGGAAAAAAACTACAAACCTCGTTTCACATTGGCCTCTTGAGCATCCAGCCAAAACACTGGACTGAATCTCACCGAAAAATTTTAACTCTATCGCAAACAAGTCAACACCTCTAGGGGAGGGGGACCGTGAGATGTGGGGGCGGGATTTTAGTGTTTTTAGTGTTTTTAGTTTTGGAAATGGGGAAATTGAATGGATGGTTTTTTAGCTGTTTTGAGAGGGGTTTGTTTGGAGCTGCACTGGTGCATCTAATAGGAATATTCAGAAATTACATGGAATTTTCAATGAAATCTGAAATTTCATGATTTTTTTCATGAAACTTCAGAGAAAAATGGAACTGAAATTGACAGTTCTCTTTTATTTTTCCACGAAATTCTCAATTTCCAATGCCGAAATGCCTTGAAATTTCAGTGGTAATCAAATTCGATAAGAATTTTCAAAAAGTATGCGCGGAAAATGGAGACAAAAATTTTTAATAGTGCATAATGAAAATCTTTTCATGACCTCAAACTATCTGTAGGATTTCAAACGTTCAAGTACACTGTTAGAAAAAAATGGACTTTCATTGAGAATGCAATAAACTTCCAAAATTTTATGCAACACAAAGACGAGAATTCCGTAATTTATTTGAATTTCCAATCTAATAAAAATATTCAGTGTCACAGTAAATTGAATTTTCAGTAAAATTTTCAGTAAAATGAAATTTTATTATTTTTTCATGAAATGTCAGGGAAAAATGGAATTGCAATTGACAGTTCTCTTTGATTTTTCCACGAAATTCTAAATTTTTAATGACGAAATTCTTTGAAATTTCAGTGGTAATTAAATGCGATAAAAATTTCCAAAAAGTGTACCGGAAATTTCAGACAAAAGTTTTTAACAGTGTGGGGGAAGGGAGGATTGGAGTTGGAGCCAAGGGACAAAGAGGCTGTACATCCGAAAACAGGGAATTTGAGAGACACTGGGAGTTGCCGTGAAACCCATTTATCGAGGGCTTCTAAAGGGGAGTGGGGGAAGACACTAGAAAGTTGCAGGATTTTTTTATTTTATTCATTGATATTTCCATCACTTCAATCGGCGTCTCATGGGTTTAGAGCGATATTTCTGGGATGAAAGCGGATTTTGGAGGTGGAGTGAGTTATTGCGGGCGGTTGAAGGGGGATAGAGTGATGACTTGAGAAGACATAGTACTCGATTTCGCAGAGTAAAATCTGATGTTGATTTTTAATGGAAGTTGATGGGAATACACGGGCAGGCAAATTCAATAAAAATTACCAGAAAAAAACGTAAAAATTCATTTCGGAACGCAATCCGCGAGCGAAGTAAAATTCAGTAAAAAGTGTGAGTCGGAACTGAAACTGTACGAATCGGCATGGAAATTCTACGATTTGTTCCGTAAAAATTAACCGCTCGGCTGATGACTCACCGCTGTGCGGATAACAAGTCGTTCCGTAATTTTTCCCCAACGATTGAGAAATTTTACGGAACGGAACGTAGAAATAACTCACCAGCTTCATAAAAATTGTTGAACGTTCAAGAATTTTTTATTTTAGAAGCATAATAAGNAACGTAGAAATAACTCACCAGGTTCATAAAAATTGTTGAACGTTCACGAATTTTTTATTTTGGAGGCATAATAAGTCGGAAAGTTTCTGAAAGATTTTACTTCTTCGGGAAATATTACGTGACAATTTCGTACTTTCTTCGGTGATGCTGAAAATTCACTGAACGTTTCAGATTTCTTCTCTTCCATTCCTATAAAAATTGCCGGAAAACGATTCCCCATTGTGGATTATGTGAATTGTTCCGTAATTTTTACTTAATATTCCACTCCCTGTAGAGTTATGGATATCCGAGTACTTTGGTTATTTTTTCTCCACTGAAATGGTTTTCTGCTTTTGTAGTCGAATATCAGAGCTTTCATTTGAGCCCTATTTGACCCTGAGTTTCTCATGATTCCTCATAATTTATCAGTAGTAATACCACTAGTACTTCAAAATTATCGGATATTTTCCGATAGCTTCGTTGCCTAGGAACGATTGTCTCAAACTCCGCAGGTTTTAAATCCCGAGTGCGAAGCACGAGGGATTTTTCTGCAGAATTTGACACACTCGTTCCTAGGCAGGGAAGCTTGAGGAAAATATCCGATTAATTTTGAAGCACGAGTGCAGTGAACAGCATCCGGATACATTTACACAGCCATACATTTACAACCTACTTTTTTGTTTATCTGTCGCACAGAATATTAAACGTCAAATGCGTTAAAAGATGACAAACATTTGAAAATCTACTAGTGAATTTCCGTCGGAAATTTTTTAGAAATTTCCGAAATAAAACTGTTTGACAGCCTCAAATACTGCGCTCTGATTGGCTGAAATCTGAGTGAGAAAAATAATCACAAAAATTTGACACTGAAGATGGATAATTTTCGTATTAGGCATAAAATTTTGATTTATTTTTTTCTCATTTTTTTTTAGATGTTTTCTGCATTTTAATCCGCTCTCTAATCTCGGAAATAGTATATTATGTCATTAGGCGATAAAAGTATTATCTGGCGATTGTGGCTTTATATGTGGGATTATAATCACATTCGCCAGATAATGCTTTTATCGCCGTGTGATATACGCTATTTTATGTCGTTGGGCCCGAAAACCGCGATCTAACTGAGCGAAGCGAGGTTAGAATCGCGGTTTATCGGGCCTAATGACATAAATTGATTTTCTCATGAGTCTATATTCTTTTGCCCCTTCTGAATTAATTATTATCAATAATTCAGTAGCGAAGTGGCCAGACGGTTTATTCTATTTTGGCTATTGGCCAGTTTTCAGTGAATATCTCGAAATCTAAGGGAGATAGCAAAATTTTTCTCATACTCTTTTTAGTAGCACTCAATTTGCTCTACAAAAAAGATAATTATGCAAATTTCGCTATCTCCCTTAAATTCGGAAATATTTCGAGAAAACTCAACTAAAGACTAAATTGACTTAAACCGTTTGACCACTTCACTACTGAATTCTAGACTGCCAATTGAGCACGAACTCAATCAAAATGTTTTTATTCATATCCACTTCCGTTCAGAATTTATTTCAAATTTTCATGCTTAAAATCTAAGTTCTGTTTATCCTAGTTTAATCTTTCTCAGACTCTGAAAACAAGCAATTCAACGGAAAATTTTCTATCTGTACGTCATCATACGAAACTTCCAAATCTCTGTGACAACTCTAAATCGTTCTGAGAATCGTAAAAAATTCCCATAATCGCTTCAGGCGATCAACTATAAAATTCAACTTTGTTGCTCCCTTACCCAAGGCATTTCCAACTCAAATCACCGGGGTTTCGACCTGCATACAAAGATACACAACATAATATCAGCCTAATCGTCATTCATATATGTTTATCGATTTCTTTCAGTAGTGTTTGTTGTGTACTGATATCCAACTGCTTACGTGTCATCCCTCACGGTTATCCGCGCGAGAATGATCGAGATTCCCCTATCAATTATTCAATCCCACAAACATGACGAAAGCAATAACGACGGGCGAAAGACTGAAAAAAAAGACGAATTGAATTTTTAAAGTGAAGAAATTCAATTTTTTTTAATTCACACAGGAATAATCGAGATTCCTCTATCAATTATTCAATCTCAAAAATATGAGAAAAGCAATGAGAAACGTTATCAAGCGATGGACTGAAAAAAATCAGTAGTGAAGCGGTAAACCGGGTCAAGTTGATTTTGACTATTGGCCAGTTTTTGACGAATATCTTGGAATCTAAAAGAGATACAAAATTTTTTGTCATGACCTTTTTTGTAGAGCCAATTGAGGGTTATAAAAACAGTCATGAGAAAAATTTTGCTATTTCTCTTAGATTCTGAGATATTAATCAATAACTGCCTAAAGGCAAAATCGACTTGACCCGGTTTACCGCCTCGCTACTGAAATCAAGAAGTTGAATTGAAGGGGAGATCGCACTGAAATTTCGAAATAGCTGGTACTGATAAGTTTACTACAGTAGAGGCTTCGTATCAGATACCTTAGGGACAGTAGGAGAGTGGAATTCCGGGAACCCTATGCCCCCACTACGCGCGCCGTAGAGAGGAGAAAAATAGGGATCAACGGGTTTCAAATAAGATACCTCGCTCTTTGCGCCCGAATTCAATGAAATTTTCATTTTTACTGAATGAATATTGACAACTAATCAATTTATATGTGTTTACTGTTTTGAATTTGTATCGCCCGCGTTCCCTTTTCTCTCTAAACATAACCCCGCGTGATAGAATGGCAGCTGATGTTGGGGGATTGTTGCTGGACTCGAGAATAATAAGAGACCCAGAATTACGATTTTTCGATGGGAAAAGTGAAAAAAAAAATCGATGTATATTTCCATTACTTGAAAAAAGTGGTGTGACCCCCCCCCCTTAAGGTCATTAGACCCTCATGATCACTTCGTTCGTCCCTCCCGTTTGACCCTTAACACCGCTTGATCCTTATAACTATACCCTCTTCTTGTTGAAAAATGACCGAGGCCATAGGTATCCTATTTACTAAAGATGAAAGAAACGTGAACTTGTTTTATATCGAAATACCTCGAAACTGCCTGACCGCTAATCCTCAATTTTGATTGGTCAATGAGTCACGTGAAGTAGTCGCTGAATAAATTCCCCGGGATTTTCAAATTTTTCCAAAAAAAATTTCTACATCACATTTTTCATTTTTTCATGTGTGAAATGTGTCTTTATATCAAAACATATCTAAATTTTCTGATTGTTGATCATGAGAAAAAAAACAGTATTTCTAAATTTTTTTAACTCGCAAAGTATTCTGCACTTCCCAAATTTGAATTTTTTTCATATTTATCATACGCAAAAATGATCAATTCTTGCTTCTCAGATTTTCATACATAAATTCTAAACTCTACAAAATTCAGGAAAATTCTTCGGTTTCCCAAATAATTCGAGAAAAATCTTTGAAGATTTACGGTTATCTAGAAAATTGTGAAATTTTCCGTAGAATTCAAGAACTTTTTTCAGTTTTCTAGGAAATCAGTTTATAACTCTCCCCTCATTTTTCAACCATTACAGATTTCAATCAGATTATTTTAAAACGTAAAAAAAGGAATTAATCGAAGATTAAAAATTATTCATTGATGTTTCACTCTTCTTTCTCTTAATTCTCTTTAAGTCATTATCAATATTTATAAAACATCTATGAGTATATGAAGTTTAATAAATTCGATTTCTTCATTTTCACAACAAATAGATAAGCGCACGCACAGATCTAGTCTTATAAGATGCCCACGGAACATAAACATTCGGGAGGCGATAAAAATCCCGAAAGTGGGGGTAGGCCTCGAGCGCTTGGAGCGCGAGGTATCTTATAGAGAGGTATCTTATACGAACCCTCTACTGTACTTCAATGTAATGCTAAGAAATGAGCGAAAATTAGGGTTTGACTTTGTTATTGATCAGAAAGTACAAAATCTTCAGAAGTGTTCTCATGACATAATTCTCAACCGATTGAGTCAAATTATGATAATTATACATATATATAATTATACAATAATTATACATATACAATAATTATACATATACATGGGGGGGGGTATGGGCATCTGGGGTAAAATGGACACTCCAAAAATTTGCAATAATAAGATGTAATAGATGAACATAACTAATGGTACATTAGAGTACAAGGGCACAAATTTCGTTTTCAACGAATGTGTAGTTTACAGGCCGAGCCGAAGGCGAGGTCTGTACACACATTCGTTGAAAACGAAATTTATTACCGAGTGCTCTATAATATTTTATGTCAAGTCGTGCAGAAGTCGAGTTTTGAGCAAGCTGCGCGAAGCGCAGCGTGCGATAAACTCGACTTATTGCACGGCGCGACATAAATGAGCTTTTCTGAAAATGTCTAGTTCCTTACTTTTTGCAATTTTTTCCTCGGAATTGGCTGACTGTGAGATGAAAATTTTGAAAAATCAGTAATATTCAACTACATCATAAATCACTGAAATAATTTTTTTCCCGATTTTCGAATCATTTTTCAGTATATAATAAGAAAAATGATTTAAAAAATCTGAAAAAATTATACTACAGTGATTCACTGTACATTTCAGCTGAACAATTCTTCAAATTTCAATTGTTTAGATTTCACCTGTTACAATGCCACGAAAAAAATTCCAAAAACCCAAAAAGTGAAGGTTAAAAAAAACTTATTTACTTATATTTGCGCATATATTGTCTGTGTGAATCAAAATTCTCGTCGACCGATTGAGAAATGCGTTATGAGGACACTTTTGAAGATTCCATCAGCAGAAAAAATAAAAATCCATTTTTTCTCATTTTTTTCCGCCTAAAAAAATCAAGAAATTGAACAACAAAAATCCTTTCTGGTCTACGTCTCTCGGTAAGTTCTTCATGGCAAGTGAGTTATCAGACCTGGTTTCAACTAGACTCGGTCAATCCAGAGACGGGAGACTGGAGGGGGCGGGGCACACGAGAAAAATACGTATACTGCGTAATTGAATTTCGAAAACATATCGATAATATTATTTGAGCCGACGGAAATAGTTTCCCCTTAAACATTACGGCCATAAAATGTCGAGCCACTTGAGGCAATAAAGTTATCTCCACTCTTGAGTGTTTTATTTTTAATACACCTCTGGATGCTCAAATTTAGAGGCCCCATGGATAGAATGATTGGGTAAACATCCTTTCTGTACGTGTTCATGGTGTCTCCGTCTCGAGAGCCCCACACACTGAGAAAAAAACAAGTTCTTTGAGAAGCACATCTTTACTTCTATGAAGAAACTCGTGGTTCGAAAATTATCAAGAGTCGAATGTATTCGACTGTTAAATAGGGAAGGCTAGGGCAAAACGGACCAGGCGGACAAAACGGACCACTGACAAAAAATTTGTAATTTCTGTTTTTTTTTCTTTCCTTCAAATCAGGAACGTGTTAAATGTGCTGAATGTGTTGAATTAAAAGTGAGTTTCAGGATCATAACCGTCACAGGGGTTTTGTAGACAACAAATGTCGTTGAGCCGCAATTTGATGAGATTTGCTAATCACCTCAAACCACAAATGACTTTGAATTTTTGTTTTTGCTTCCGAATGGAAGCAAAAACTATCAAAAAAAATAAACAAGCAGCGTTGTAAGCCTTTTTGGCAGAAGCCATGTGACATTAACTTTTTTTTTCTACCAATTCCTTTGGTAATAAGCTTCCGAATGGATCCGTATAATTTCGCAGATGATAACTACTCAAAAAGCTATTCATATTGATAAGGGGAATAAACCACTGTGACCTCTGACTCTGTCAGAGTTATACAATTTCATCCTGTAACGTCATAAGAGCTACAATTTTACCAAATTTTAACTTCTACCCCTGTCATAGCTATGACATTTCATCAAATACAAAATACCATAAATTGTTGTTATGACTTTTCAAGTCATATAGAGACGAAAATCATTGATAAGATGACGATGTGTAATTTTTTAGAAAAAAAGATTATTGGATAAATTGCTCTATGCTCGGATGTACTGAATCGATTGACACAAAATTTTATACATAACTGTGGGCTCATAATACAAATTAGTACCCAGAATCTCAGATGTCTAGACCAAGCTTGACGCGTATTATGGACACCACATTAACTTTAGAATGAAAAAATTAGAAAAACGCTGATATCTCGAAAACTTTGTATGGGTGGGTATACATATTTTGATTGATCTTGATAGAAGATATCGTGACAAATATTTTGAAAAAAAAAAGAGTGAATCGGGCCAGTAGTTTAGGAGATATTACGCATAACAGTTTTTCACAAAAAGTTGAATATCTTCTAAACTACTTATCAGATTCAACTCGTGAACAATACAGTTCTGTAGCATCATAAGAGCTACAATCCTACCAAGTTTCAACTTCCTATCTTGAATTTTCAGCGAGTTATCGTTTCCACAACGATTTCCTAGTAAAAATGAAAAATGCCGATTATTACTAAACTGACCCTAGTTACGTAGCAATATTTCGATTTGATTCGATAGATATTATCGTAAGGAATACTTTCCTGTCAAAAAACTTCAATTCGGTCACGGAGTTTATGAGATATTAAGCAAAAAATATTTTTGAGAAATTGCTATATCTCGGAAACCACTGGGCCAATTAAGCTGAACTTGTGCCCACAAATGCTCCAAAGTAATACCAATTATCCGACAAAATTTCAGATTTTTAGCTCGAACTTTAGTCCTTTTTTCGGGGAGATTTATAAAAAAATTCCGAAAAATCGGTATACACATTCTGACATGCATACATACATTTTCTAAAAACATCATATTTTCACGTTTCATGACATTCTACATCATTCCCAAGCAAAATTACGAGATCGTAAAAATCATCGATTACAAGGCTTCCATTCGGAAGCAAAAAATAATTAATTTTCTGTAAGTACAAGTCTATGGACAACTCTATGGACATATTTGACGTAGTTGTTGTTGTAGAGCTCCCTTATCCCCTATTGTTGAGACATCTCACAATGAGAATTGATTGTATTCACTAGAATTCAATATGATGATCGAAACAGATGAGTCGGTTCGCATTGAATTTTCTCGTGACGTGTCTCTCACGAATCGTTTTTGAATGGATTCAGTCTGGAGGATGTCGGTAAATTGTCTCTTGAGAAACAATTATATTGCCTCTCCTTGGAGACCTCAATCAACAGATTCTCTCCTGCATCCCCTCTTTTCAATTAGTGAGTAATAAACCCCGTCCGTTTTGGTGTTTAGCTCACTGGACACGACCGGAATATGAGTATTGTATTGAGCTGCGCGTGCGTAGCTATTGATTATGCAAATTTTTCAGTTTTTGGCACGTTACGTCTTCGTGTTTACGTAGAAACACGAGATAATAGAAGAAGACTAATAATAAGGGTCCTGAGTTTGTCATCTGAATCGAGAGAATAATATCCATTTCATCAATTCCATAGTTTTTGCCCGGTTGAGCATCGAGAGTTACATCATTGGTCATATTAGTCTAATGAAGTATTTCCTCATTGAATGTGAAGTACTTTGTTAGAATGGAGTTGAAATTTCAGTGACAATTTCATGGGAAAAAATAATGACATTTCAAATTTCATTGATATTTCAACAAAACTAGAAATTTTTGAGTGGTAGCAAAGCGAGAATTCCTCAACTTACTTGAATTTTCAATCGAAATATGAATATTAAAGACCCAATTATGCAGAATTTTTAATTAATTGAAAATTCAAGAATATATTCAAGTGATTTTATTTATTTTCATTAATTTTCATGAGAGAAATGAACTGACATTTCATTGTTACCGTAGATTTTTTCATCGAATTGTGAATTTTTAAAAGGGAACTGTCACGTGAGACAAATTTCGAGTTTTCAATTGAAAATTCAAGTGTTCACCTGAATTTATTTTCATAGAGAAATTGAGTTGAAATAAAAATTCATTGACAATCTCTTGGGAAGAAATAATAAAATTTCAAATTTGATTAACATTTTAACAAAACTACAAATTTTTGAGTAGCAGGAAGGCGAGAGTTCCCCAACTTACTTGAATTTTCAATCGAAACATGAATATTAAGGACCCAATTATGCAGAATTTTCAATGAGTTGAAAATTCAAGAATATATTCAACTGAACTGTTCTGATTTTCATTAATTTTTATAGAAAAATTGAACTGAAATTTGCAGTTTCCATCGAGTTTTTCATCGAATTGTGAATTTTTAAAGGGGAACTGTCACGCGAGCAAAATTTTCTATTCTCAATTGAAAATTCAAGAATTTATTTTTCTGAATTTTTCTGATTTCTATCAATTTTTATGTAAGAATTGAACTGAAATTTACAGTTTCCATAGATTTCGAACTGTCACTTACTAAAAATTTCGAATTTTCAACTGAAATTTCAAGAACATATTCACCTGCATTTTCCTGAGTTCTATTGACTTCCATAGAGAAATTAATTTTGAAACTGACACGTGTTCCCATGGATTTTTTAATGGAATTGTAATTTTTTTAGAACGAACTATCGCTTAATAAAAATTTCCAATTTCTTATTAAAAATTCAAGAACATATTTACCTGAATTTTCTTGATTTCCGCTCATTTCTATAGAAGAATTGAACTAAAATTAGAATTTTCCGTTGATTTTTTTATCGAAGTATCGATTTTCAATCACAAACACCCGTATAATAAAAATTTCCAAAAAGTATACCAGAAATTAAATCCAAAATTGTTTACCATCGTACAACCTCGAGCAAAAAACGGAAACCAGATAAAGAGAGCCCTAAAAAAATACGACTTGCCCACACATTTACTCACAAAATTTTCGTCCAAAGGACTGGAATTTGTTTAAAAGGCATGAAGAGCGAGCCTCAGAGGGGGGCAAAGAGGGAGTGGTCCACAGGTATAAGTGCAAACGATACCCTCGACACAGGTCTCTTCGTGGGCTAGTCCAGCTGGTTCCTCATTTACGACCAGCTCAGACCGGACGATTGTCCCCGGGACAGGGGAAAACCAGAGAAAGGAATGTAAATGACGAAGAATAGAAGATTTCCACCAGCAGGTAGTAAAGCGCCCGTGGCCCTCCCCTCCAACCGATTTTCTATTGCACCCTGAAGGTGAAACCGGAATGAATCGCCCTGACCTACGAGGACTTTTCACGAAAAATGGTTCCACCCGGAATAATTGTTGTAGATAAACAAATTTAAATGGACGGTGCTCAAAGCATATTCCAAGACAATACAACCCGAATGTTAGTCCCAGTGAATTTCCGGGAAAAATTCTAAATGACTTAATTTATCGCATTCTCATAAGTTATTGAGTTTTTCTGTCCTCATATGTTGTCAATGAAGGCCTCAATAACTTTTTGAATCGAAGAAAAAATGATTTCACGAAATTTTTTTTTTTGCGTCCGAATGGAAGCTTTGTACACGGAGAGAAATATTCGGTAGTACGTAATACCACTAGTGCTTCAAAATCATCGGATATTTTCCGATAGCTTCGTTGCCTAGGAACGATTGTCTCAAATCCTGCAGGTTTCAAATCCCGAGTGCGAAGCACGAGGGATTTTTCTCCAGAATTTAACACACTCGTTCCTAGGCAGGGAACTGCCTAACAATTTTACGGAACGGAACGTAGAAATAACTCACCAGGTTCATAAAAATTGTTGAACGTTCACGAATTTTTTATTTTGGAGGCATAATAAGTCGGAAAGTTTCTGAAAGATTTTACTTCTTCGGGAAATATTACGTGACAATTTCGTACTTTCTTCGGTGATGCTGAAAATTCACTGAACGTTTCAGATTTCTTCTCTTACATTCCTATAAAAATTGCCGGAAAACGATTCCCCATTGTGGATTATGTGAAATATTCCGTAATTTTTACTTAATATTTCACTCCCTGTAGACTGTAGAGTTATGGACATCCGAGTACTTTGGTTACTTTTTCTCCACTGAAATGGTTTTCTATTTTTGTAGTCAAACATCAGAGCTTTCATTTGAGCCCTATTTGACCCTGAATTTCTCATGATTCCTCATAATTTATCAGTAGTAATACCACTAGTGCTTCAAAATCATCGAATATTTTCCGATAGCTTCGTTGCCTAGGAACGATTGTCTCAAATTCTGCAGAATTTGACACATTTTTCATTATTTCGACTTTTCACATGAAACATCTTAAAATGAACACGGGAATAAAGAATAATTTCTACGAAGGTATATCTGCCCCAGAGGCACAAGAAAATTGCTTTTCACGACTGAGTGAATAGCAGATAAAGAAAACCAAGGTTGAGGAATCGAGGAATGGAAAAAAACATAATACCTGAGCAGCTGGCTAGGGCCTCTTTCTTGTCTGCGTGGAACCCTTTGAGAATCCTCACTCCGTAACAAAGGGAAGCCATGCGTGGCTCGAAAAAAACACCGCCAAGTTGAATTCGAAGGAAATGGTGACGTCAAGGGGATATCTGAGATAATTGCAGTGCGAATGCATTTTTATTAACAATTGGATTTAATTCCGATGGATGACAGCATCGAAGACGTGTGGAAAATTTCCATGAAATCATTGTATAGCATGAGAAAAAATTCCTGATATAAGTTCGATGATAAGGACTCTTGACTTAATTATTTAACAGTTTCCACTCGAATAACAGGAAATTTCGTCATTGAAAAACCACGAAATCCAGTCACTTTTTGCTTTCGAATGGCGGCATTGTAATTGTCCAAGTTTCGCATTCTCTGATTTTGATTGGAGATGACACAGAATTTTACTTAATTAATAACTCAATTTTCTAAAAAAATGGCTGATGTAATTCCAAAAAATCTGAAATCTGTCACACAATAGGTTTTAATGAGGACTGTCTCTGTGCAAAATTTCAGCCCGATGGCCCTAATAGTTTTTGAGAAAAAGTGATTCGTTGTTCAATTATTTTCCGAAAATATCTTCAAAACTAGTGGACCGATTTCGATTTTTTTGTTTTCAAAATATTCGTTTCGATGCCTTCTATACAAATCAATTAAAATATAAAAACTTTGTAATCGCTCTAGCTTGTGCAGAAATCGAGATATTAACTTTTGAAATTTGTACAGAAAATATGTACACTGGGCATAGAAAATAACTTCGCAAATATTCATCTACTTGAGAGCATTTATTTTCTTAAAATCGTATTTCTTCAATGGAGGCATTCCCCGCCGAGCCTGATTAGGTTTCTTTCTATATTCTAAAAATCCAAATCGACTTCTGGTGATAAAAGATAAGGGTTACAATATGATATGATAAGGGTCACGAGGGTTAGAATGAAGGTCATAAGGGTCAGAATAAGGGTCACAAGGATCAAAATCAGGGTGTCTAGGATCAGAATGTCATGAGGGTCAGAATAAGTCTCATGAGGGTTAATAAGGGTCGCGAGGGTCAGATTAGGAGTCACAGGGGTTCAAATAATGGGCATGAGGATCAGAAGAAAGGTCATAAGGGTCTGAATAAGGGTCGCAAGGTTCAGAATCGGAGACTCTAGGGTCAGAATAAGAGTCAAGAGGATCAGAATAAGGGTCACGAGTGACCCTTGTGACCCTTTTTCGTCAAGAGGATCAGAATAAGGGTCACGAGTGTCAGAATAATGGTCATGGGCTTAGAATAAGGGTCACGAGGGTCAGATTAAGGGTCACATAGGGCAGAATAAGGTTCATGAGGATCAGATTAAGGGCCACAAGGGTCATAATAAGGGTCACGAAGAGTATAATGAGGGTCAGAATGAGGATCACAAGGGTCAGAATAAGAATGATGGGGTTATATGTGGGCCATATGGAGGTTGGCAAACGGAACGAGCAGGGGGCGTAGCCCCCTAGTCAATTATAACAATCATGTTGCCCTTGAGGATCACTATGTCGCGCATGACCTTGGATGAACTCCTCTGATGATTATTCATTTTTCCTGAATTTCTTATTTTCTAGAGGGAAAAATTTCGATTAATTTTTTAATCTTTATAATTATTGAGGGAATTCACTCAAGGTCATAACTAATATGATCATCTTCTAAAGCAATATAATTGACACAATTGAAACCTAATGAGGATCGCCTGGGAATGCTTCGGCTGGAGAAATAACGTATTGAAAAAATAAATACTTCTCTCTAGTAAATATATTTGGCGAAAATAATTTTTTTTCTCGGCGTTTACCCGTTCATACGAAGTATTCGAAACATTGGAATTTTTATAGCACCCACGGAAATGGCAGTAAACACCTGAATTTTTTTTTTATGAAGCTGTAAACATTTGCCATCAATACGTTGATGACTAAAAAAAGTAAGATATCACTCAGTGACATACTCACTGTCCCCTCATTGTTTTATAATCTGATGAGGAAATCAATGGAGACTGGGAATTTCAGTACAATCATTGTTGTATTATTATTAATAATTGAATTCAATTCCGATCGATGACAGCATCAAGACAATTTCAATGAAATGGTCCCATAACGTGGGAATAAATTCCCACAACATGAGAATAAATACAAGTTTGAAGAAGACGTTTTTACTTAATCTTTCAACAACCGACATTTCCATCAAAATTTCGCCATTGAAAAACCACAGATTCCATTCATTTCTCTATAATCCGATGAGGAAATTGATGGAAACTACAAATTTTAATTCAATAAATCAGTGAATTTCAGATGATTAGATTTTTGAATGTTAAATTTATTCAAAATAAACGTAATTTCTGAAATTTCTGCCTTATTTCTACTGAATCTATTTGAATTCTGCATCAAACTTGAATTATGAAACTGTATTTTTTTCACCGGAATGGAGTATTTCGTAGGATTTCTCCATAAGATGGAGTCATCCAACTCCCAAACATCTCTACCTTCACAAAATGTCTCAAGATGTTTTTGAACCCATCCCAACGAGCAAGTCTTCTAATGAATAATCGAGAAGGAACTTGTTTGTGTCATTCGGATAAAAAATAAAGACGTGTAGAGAATGGAATGAATCTCCTGATATTTCGGACGAATGGACGTTCACGACCGTTACGCGTCTGTATAGTGTGTAGTATACACCCAGTGTTGTCTCAGTGTTTGCCTCGGTGTATACGTAATTGTGCCCACGAATCACCTATGTCTTGGTTCTTAGGCAGCACAAGCCCAGCCAAAAATCCGTCGTAAAGTTGAATACAACAAAAATGGCCAAGATGAAGTTGATAAATCTTCCTGAGCGTATGTGATTGATCGTATGTTCAGGCGACATAGGACACTGAGGAAAGTTTTCTAGAAAAATTCATGTGCTGGCACCAGAAAAATTATTGTAAAGCACTAGAAAAATTATCGTTCAGCACCAGAAACATTATTGGGGGTACCATGATTTTTCTGCACGGAAAGAAATGTTCAGTAAAAATTACGTAACTCACATTTCGCTGACCGATTAACGGAATAGATTCAGAAAATTTAAGGGTGCCAAGTGAATTTGGCGATGACCTTGAAAATTGTCATTCACCAACAAAGTTATAATTTTTTTAATTAATAGTATTAGACAGATGGTGAACATCGGTGACAATTTTAAAATTTTAGAACTTATGGATATCGAGAAATTAAATAAACCAAATCAGTCTTATACACGGCCTCTTATGGAGTTTTGATTGAATTGAACGTTTCAACCCCCTAGGAACTCAAGAAAAATTTGAAAAAATTTGAAGATATGGGGCATGATGTGTTCAATGTGATAGCGACAAAAAGCAATGGGGTACCGGGGTGAATAAGAGAGATATTTCAACCCGCCGTACCCATTTGAGCCCATGCTTTCTCGAGGTTCGTTACGCGAAATAGAGGATTTTCCGCATTTATTTTCTCGATGTCTAGTTCCGGTTGCGGGTTTGAAATTTCGTCGGATGGATGAATACATATTTCTCCAATGATGGAGGGAAAGAACAAATTTTTTTTGAATCTTTTTTCAAATTCACTTGGCACCCATAAGTGACGGTATCGTAATTTTTCACGGGAAATTCAGATAAAAATTACGGAACGCTCTGGAAAAACTCCGTGACAGTTCCGTAAAATTTCCTACAACCCATGTTTCGCTTCAGAATACGTAATTTTTATTGAATATTTCTCTCCGTGTGGAATTATAGACAAAGTCCAATTTTTTTGAATTTTTCCGGTTAGCCAGTCAATTTTAATTAAAGGAAAACGACGCGAGGCGGGTTTTTCCTCGTAGGGTGACCAATCGAGGGTTAAGAATTAAATTTGAATGTCTGTCAAATAATTCTACATTCAGAATTATTTGAACGAAATGATACGTAAAATTTTGATGACATTTCAATTCAGTAGCGAAGTGGTAAATCAGTTTCAGTCGACTTATCTCCCAGTTGCGTTTTTGAGGAATATTTCCCAATCTAAGGGAGATAGCGAAACTTTCGTAATGCCATTTGGTGTAGCTCTCAATCGGCTTTACAAAAAAGTTTACAGGGGAGGTTGGGGTAAAATGGAAACTTTTGACTTTTTTAAAAATATTAGTGACGAGTTGAAATGTTAATGAAGTTCAATCATTTTATTTCCAATACAAAGAACAATTCTTTTCCTTTGTGATGAGCCTAAACTGAGCGATATTGATGCATTTGTTTCTGAGTTATGAATAATTTTAAAAAAGTCTAAAGTGTCCACTCTACCCTACCCTCCCTTAATAAAAATTTTGCTATCTTCCTGAGATTCCGAGATATTCATTGAAAACTGGTCAATAGTTAAAATTGACTTTTTACCGCTTCGCTACTGAATTGATGATAGTACTGTGACATGAAGAAAACAGAAGAAGAAAATAGTGAAATCAGAATTTCAAAAAAGAGAACCCATTCAGAAGCAAATTGGTAATTTATCAACCAGAATATATTGATTACGTTGTGACGAAATCCATTTCTCACTTGTTCGTTTTTGCATTAAAAAATGTCCAAGTGCCTCAATTTTCATCCGATTGACATTTTTTTTCAAAATGTTCGTTAAACTCCAAGGAACGAAGGTATCTATCTGTTTTACGATCCACTGGATACATAATTGGCGAAAATTCCATTTCCGGACTGTTGCGATGGGGTTTTTTACTGGTGTGGCGTTGGTGGCCGAGCCGAAGGCGAGGACTGACCAACCGCACGACAAAAAAACCCTATCGCAGCAGCCCGGCGTGAGATTTTTTATAGTAATTTTCAGGTTTCCGAGTTGGGTAAGTATGCAATACCAATTTTCAGGTGAGGAATCGTGAGAGGCGGTACAGATTTTTTTTCGTTTATTACTTTCGCATTGATTGATCAATTCTTTATTTTTTTCAATTTCTTTTATGATTTTCCCAATGGATCGTAAAACGGACGCACAGCTTTGCGAGAGGGAAATATCTCTTATGAAAAAAAGTTTATCAATAAATATTTTAACCTTAAGTTATCTTTAAAAATGTTATCATTTCATAATTATTATTTTATTTAAGAATTAATTTCTCATCTGTCTTAACTGAATAACCGAAACGAAAAGTTAATGTCACTTGATTCGCATAAAACGAACATTTTTCAGGAGCGAAATAAGCCTGGGAGAACATTGTTAGAAATTTTCCGAAATTTCATGGAAAATGTGGTAGCAATTCTCGTGGGAGTGACATTGAATCCGATTTAGAGGAAAATGGTCATGAAATCGAGTTTTAGGTAGAATTCAAGGAAATTCATGAGTTTTTAATACGAATGAGATGGAAATTTCACAACTTGATTGACTTTTCAATGGAACATAAATATTCAGAAACAAAATCACATGAATTTCCAATTTTTCCCTGAATTTTCGTCATTTTTCCGATTTTTCACGAAAAAATTGAACTGAAAAATCAAATATTTGATTGATTTTCAGATCATTCGAAGAGAAAATCAATGGAATATATCATTTGAATGATATGTGAGATTTGAATCAAATATTTGATTTGGAAAAATCAAATATTTAATCGATTTTCAGATCATTCGAAGAGAAAATCAATGGAATATTTGATTTTTCAATGAAAAAATTTTCTGAAATTTCAGTGGAAATTAAACGTGACAAAAATTTTAGGGATTTGACACAGAAAGTTCGGACGAAAATTTTTAACAGTGAATTGAATAACAAACTTGTACAGAGAGTACAAATTTTTGCGAACAACTAAATCTATTTCTGCTTGCTTGAGAATTTTTTTTTCTCGGTGTAGGGTGAAATTATTTGTACTTCAGGACCATCATTAACTTGTTGCTCAGGCAAGTTGCTTCCTCGAAGAAGGAACGAGTTTAGTGAATGCGAAAAGGTACTTTCGGGAATGTTGACAATTTTGGGCGAATTTTACGTCGAATTACTCAAAATTACCAAAAAAGAAACTGTTTCATTTGAACTTAGATCTTTCCAACACGAAAAATTCTGCTTTCAACAACGGCAAAGAGAGATGGTACCTTTGCAAGATGAAAATATCTCTTACAGAGGGAAGTTTATCAAGAAATATTTTATCCCCACGTTACAAGATTGTTATCATATCATTATTATTTTATTCAAGAATACATTTCTTATCTGTGATAACTGAACAGTCCAAACGAAAAATGAATGTCCCTTGATTCGCACCAAACGAACATTTTTAGGGAGCAAAATAAGTCTAGGAGGGTCGAAGAATAAAGAAGTAGTGTTAGAAGTGACACCCAAAGAATAAAAAATTTTTGGAAAAATTAAATCTATTTTTTGCTTGTTTGAGATTTTTTTTTTCTCTCCGCGTGCGATACAATCACTTGTAACTCAGGACCATCATTAACTTGTCACAAAGGGAAGTCGTTTCCTCGAAAAAGGAACTAGTTTAGTCCACGCGAAAGGATACTTTTGGGAATGTTGAAAGTTTTGGGAGATTTTTACGTCGAATTGCCAAAAATTACAAAAAAAAATTGTTTGATTCGAACTTGAATCTTTCCATCATGAATAATCGTTTATTCATGTTGGAATAAACCCGGTCAGAGGGAAGTTTATCAAGAAATATTCTATCTCCAAGTTACAAAAATGTTATCATCCCATCATTATTATTTTATTCAAGAATTCATTTTGATCTGTGATAATTGAATAGCCGAAACGAAAAACTATTGTCCCTTTTCCATATAAAACGAACATTTTTCGATAGCAAAATCAGTCTGGGAGAATCGAATAACAAAGAAGTACACCGAGACAAAAAAGTTTTTTGAGAAAGTCTTTACTTGCATCAAGAACCTCATGGCTTGAAAATTGACAAGAAGAAAATATCTCACACTGAGGAAAGAAACCTTTCGTCGAGACATTTTGTACTTGACTGTTAGAAAATTACTCTTGAAATTTCAAGTGAAAAAGCTTGAAATTTTTAACAACGATAAAGTTACATGAAATTTCTGTAGAATTAATTTTTGGCTATTGACCAATTTTTAATAAATATCTCGGAATCTAAGGGAGATCGCGAAATTTTTGTGAAAACCTTTTTTGTAGAGCCGATTGAGAGCTATAACAAATGTAATTACGAAAACTTCATTATCTTCCTTAGATTCGGAACTATTCCTCAAAAACTATACCACTTCGCTACTGAATTTTTCATTGAATCAGTTTATTTCTTGAATATTAAAGAGATTCTCGATTTTCAGGTCCATCCGGCACTGAAAAACCTTGAAAATTTGGAAAATTCAGGCAATAACTTGTCTAAATTTTCAATCTCTTAAAAATTGAATTGTGATGTTCAATGTTCACGATGAGTTTGGAAATTCAACCTCTCATTAAAAAATCAATAATTCTTTAACATGGAAAACCCAAATTTTCTTGAATTTTCAAGATGAATGAGAAACTTAGTGATCTTTTTCATTTCAAATAGAATGCAAACTCACACCCTTGAAAATTCAGATGACATTGTGACTGAAATTTCAAGAAATTTCTAACAGTGTCGTAAAAAATATGAGTGGCAATTTGTTCACAACAAAAAAGCGACTTCTGAAACCAAGTCAAGACGTATTTACCAGAGATAGGCATAATCATAAATTATAATTACCATTAATTTCATAAATACTCATTACTCAATCAAGTAATAGAACTTAACAATTTTCAATTATTAAATTAATCAACAATTAAATATTTGAATTCCGAATTATTTTACCAATCAATAATCGAATTCGAAAGAATGACGATTATTTGATAATCTCCAATATTTTTTGAAAATTTCCAATTATTTACCTAATAGTTATTGGAAAAAAATTTAAATTCTCAATTATTTATTATTTTCTAAGTTCCAATGATAAACGAATGAATTCGGTTATTTGGGGAAATAATTCTCTTAATATTTCTGGAATAATGATTGATGCCGACCTGGTATTTACCAAAAAAACTTTTTTCTCTCAGTGCAGTCCTAGAAATGCTACTTTTTGCTGGCACAGAGAATAAAAACTGTTTGGAACAACTAATCTACTTCTGCGTGTTTGAGAATTTTCTTTCTCCCAGTGTAGAATAGAATTTTTCATCACGCTGTGACGAAAAGTGAACTTTTCGGCATGCTCCGCGTGCCTAAAAGTCCAATTTCCGCCACATTGTGATGAAAAATATTGTTCGTAACTCGTGAAAAAATGTTTTTTGCACTCGTTACGAAATATACTAATTTGTACCCCAGGACCATCATTAACTTCCTGCACAGGCAAGTTGCTTCCTCGAAAAAGGAACTAGTTTAGTCCATGCGAAAAGGTACATTTGGGAATGTTGAAAGTGTCGGGTGAATTTTACGAGAGCGACAGATGGCGAGGGACAGCTGGGCCCCGGTCGTGATGGCGTCGATACCAGCATCGAAAAAAGAAATGAACGAAATGAATAAAAGACGAAACGAATCGGTAATCTACAAAGGCTCATCAAAAGTTTCCAACTGTTAACAATTTCCATCTTATTGTCGATATTCCAGAAGGGCTTTGGCATCAGCTGAGCGTTTCTCGGAGTTGAAAAAAGAAACTCGTCGGCGAAAAAATGAGGATACACCGGCCATTTTCGGTAATCCGCAACAAGTGAACAAAGAAAAGGGAGCAGCGTTGAAGCTGATAGCCTCCACCAATACAACTTCCCGTCTCTATTTTGAAACATCAAAAAGAATAGTTTCACGGATGGTACCCGTATGCCGGGTCATAAGTAACAGGATACGGTATAGCATAGCTAGTAACAGAGAGAGAGAGAGGGAAGGAAATTGGAAAAAATAAAGAGCGGTCACGGTAGGCGCGTCAAAACAACACAGAAAAATGGGGGGGATTTTTCCATCCACATGTAGATTTCGGTTGGATTCATGAGAGCGTGATCGAGAGAGATAAGCCTACACTGAGGGAAAAATAACGTGTTCTATTACGAGTTTTGTTTGAACCAAAGAAAAAACAGGTTGAAAATAACCAAGATTAAAATTATTTAATTTCAACTTGAGAGTTTCAAATACGAAAAATCGCTGTTTTCAACAACGCAATGTTCTAATCAAAAGGCGGAAGGTATGAAAAATTTTATAGAAAACCCTAGGGAGTTTGCTAGAGAATTCTATTGGATTTCTATTGAATTTCCTCAGTTCAAATTTCCCAAGTTTTTTTGTTTGATTTTCTTGATGAAGAGAACAGAAAAATAGAATGGAAAAAGTGGTTGTTTTGAGGCGACGAAATTCTCGGCTCTCACGAACTGAGCGTGATCGAGAGAGATAAGGCTACACTGAGGGAAAAATAACGTGTTCTATAACGAGTTTTGTTTGAACCAAAAAAATCGCAGGTTGAAAATAACCACGATTGAAATTATTTCATTTCAACTTGAGAGTTCCAAATACGAAAAATCGCTGTTTTCAACAACGCAATGTTCTAATCAAAAGGCGGAAGGTATGAAAAATTTTATAGAAAACCCTAGGGAGTTTGCTAGAGAATTCTATTGGATTTCTATTGAATTTCCTCAGTTCAAATTTCCCAAGTTTTTTTGTTTGATTTTCTTGATGAAGAGAACAGAAAAATAGAATGGAAAAAGTGGTTGTTTTGAGGCGACGAAATTCTCGGCTCTCACGAACTGAGCGTGATCGAGAGAGATAAGGCTACACTGAGGGAAAAATAACGTGTTCTATAACGAGTTTTGTTTAAACCAAAAAAAAAAAAACAGGTTGAAAATAACCAAGATTAAAATTATTTCATTTCAACTTGAGAGTTCCAAATACGAAAAATCGCTGTTTTCAACAACGCAATGTTCTAATCAAAAGGCGGAAGGTATGAAAAATTTTATAGAAAACCCTAGGGAGTTTGCTAGAGAATTCTATTGGATTTCTATTGAATTTCCTCAGTTCAAATTTCCCAAGTTTTTTTGTTTGATTTTCTTGATGAAGAGAACAGAAAAATAGAATGGAAAAAGTGGTTGTTTTGAGGCGACGAAATTCTCGGCTCTCACGAACTGAGCGTGATCGAGAGAGATAAGGCTACACTGAGGGAAAAATAACGTGTTCTATAACGAGTTTTGTTTAAACCAAAAAAAAAAAAACAGGTTGAAAATAACCAAGATTAAAATTATTTCATTTCAACTTGAGAGTTCCAAATACGAAAAATCGCTGTTTTCAACAACGCAATGTTCTAATCAAAAGGCGGAAGGTATGAAAAATTTTATAGAAAACCCTAGGGAGTTTGCTAGAGAATTCTATTGGATTTCTATTGAATTTCCTCAGTTCAAATTTCCCAAGTTTTTTTGTTTGATTTTCTTGATGAAGAGAACAGAAAAATAGAATGGAAAAAGTGGTTGTTTTGAGGCGACGAAATTCTCGGCTCTCACGAACTGAGCGTGATCGAGAGAGATAAGGCTACACTGAGGGAAAAATAACGTGTTCTATAACGAGTTTTGTTTAAACC
Source organism: Diachasma alloeum (assembly GCF_001412515.2). Lineage (NCBI taxonomy): Eukaryota > Metazoa > Arthropoda > Insecta > Hymenoptera > Braconidae > Diachasma > Diachasma alloeum. The sequence continues at coordinate 2,341,857 of NW_021680410.1, forward strand.
AAAAAAAAAAAAACAGGTTGAAAATAACCAAGATTAAAATTATTTCATTTCAACTTGAGAGTTCCAAATACGAAAAATCGCTGTTTTCAACAACGCAATGTTCTAATCAAAAGGCGGAAGGTATGAAAAATTTTATAGAAAACCCTAGGGAGTTTGCTAGAGAATTCTATTGGATTTCTATTGAATTTCCTCAGTTCAAATTTCCCAAGTTTTTTTGTTTGATTTTCTTGATGAAAAGAAAAGAAAAATATAATGGAAAGAAGTGGTTGTTTTGAGGCGAAAAAATTCTCGGCTCTCACAAACCGAGCGTGATCGAGAGAGAGAAGGCTACACTGAGGGAAAAATAACGTGTTCTATAACGAGTTTTGTTTGAAGCAAAAAAATCACAGGTTGAAAAAAAATAACCAAGATTGAAATTGTTTCATTTGAACACGAAAGTCTCAAATAAGAAAAATCGCTGTTTTTAACAACGAAATGTTTCAATCAAAAGACGGCACGTACGAAAAATTTTATAGAAAAATCTGGGGAATTTGCTAGAGAATTTTATTGAATTTCCTCAGCTCAAATTTTCTACGTTTTTTTGTTTAATTTTCTTGATGGAAAGAAAAGACAAATAGAATAGAAAAAATTGGTTAATTTGAGCCGAAGAAATTCTACAGAAAATGTCTGAATAGAATAAGTTGTATAGAAAAATCGATTTCTCTTGACTATAGCATATTTTCTATTGATCATTTCAATAGAATCGGCCAAAAACTAACAGAAAGTTTAATGGAAATCCGATAGAATTTTCTAACGAATTCGCTGTGTTTCTATGCATTTTTTTTGTGCGTGGGATTATTCATTCGGTGGAATCAAATGATGAAATTTCAGATTTCACAGAAAATTCGATGAAATTTGGAATTTTTCAGCGGAAGGAAAACGAGAATTCCTCGATTTACTTGAATTTTCAAACAAAACGTGCATATTTAGTACCAAATTTGCTATGGCTTATTCGATTAATTGAAGATTTGAGAATATATTCACCGGAATTTTGCAGATTTCTATCAGTTTTCATGGAATAATTTAAATGAAAATAAACTTCCATTGATTTTTACATGAAATTTTTAATTTTTAAGTATGGAATTCCTTGAAAAGGCAGGGAAATTGATAATGTGATATAAATTTGACAAGAAGTGTGCCTGAAATTTCAGCAAAAAATTTGTAATAGGGCATTTTTTCAGGAGAGTAACATTGAATTGGATTTTAGGTGGAAAAAAAATTATAAATGTCAGGTTTCACTGAAAATTCCAAATATTTCCCAACTTACTTGAATTTTCAATCAAATAATGATTATTAGGTATCAAATTACACTGAATTTTTAATTAACTGAAAATTCAAGAAAATATTTAACAGAATTTTCCTGATTTCTATTGATTTTCATGGGATAATTAAACTAAAACTTCCAAGTTCCACTGATTTTTCCATTGAATTTTCAATTTTCAATTCGAACAGAACTGTAATGTAATAAAAATTTCCAGAAAGTGTACCAAAAATTTCAGCCCCAAATTTCCAAATGTGCAGGAAAAATCAAATGCTCAATACGAGATTCTTTAACCTTGATGATATTAATTTTTAAATTTATTTCCTTAAGACAAGACTTGTTTGAGAACATGTTTTTACTCCCGATATAATGTTGAAAAAATGAGCAAAAAGAGTCGAATAAAAGAGAAAGTCTTAAAATTATGCTTCACGAGAGGGTCTACTGATTTTCTTAAAAGCGCTTTTCTTTCTCCCTGGAAACGAGTCCTTTTTCAGTGGAACTACAATTAAAAATAATATATTTCGTAACGAGCTAAAAAACATTTTTTCACGAGTTACGAACAATATTTTTCATCACAATGTGGCGGAAATTGGACTTTTAGGCACGCGGAGCGTGCCGAAAAGTTTACTTTTTGTCACAGCGTGATGAAAATGAACATTTTGGGAGCTAGACAGAGCTAGATATGAGATTTCCTGTTGGCACATAAAATGACAATTTTTTGGAACAACTGAATCTATTTCAACGACAAAAATTTTCCACCAGAAGACACTCTTCAAATGTTAACAGAAGATTGTTTATTGTTCATTGTTGAAAAAATTTGAAATTGCATGGACAGTCGACTAGTAATTTTCAGGAGTGACATTACGTTCGATTCAGGGACGGAAAAAATCATGAGACAAATCATGATTTCAGATATAATCCAAAATGATTGAGCAGCAGGTAGACGATAATTTCCAAATTTCCTTGAGTTTTGAATAAATTGAAAATCCATTTGAATGTCCCTGTTTTTTACGAATTCTTATTGGTTAATTGACCTGAAACTTCAGGTCAATTATCCAATCAGCTCCCACTAATTTGTCTAGAAAATTCCAACTTTCCAATGCCTTGAAATTTCAATAAAACTATAATATGATAAAAATTTCCAAGAGTAGTGCAAAAAACCGTGCAGATCAAATTAAATGTTCGGCACAATTCTCAACTTGCATTACTTTTTCGTTCAACCAAGACTTGTTTGAAAACATGATGTTTGCTCCCCCCATGTAAAGGTAATTCAATGCCGAAAGAATAAGCAGAAAGAGTCGAATAAAACAAAGTTGTCAAAATCATACTCCACAAGAGCTCTACTGATTTTCTTTAAAGATCTATTCTTTCTCCCTGGAAACGCGTCCTTTTCCATTCGATCTACAATTAAAAAATTGCCATTTTTTGGGAGCTAAATAGTAAGTTTTTAATTAATTGAAAATTCACCAGAATTTCCTGATTTCTATTACTCTTATTAGATAATTAACCTGAAGCTCACAGTTTCCCCTGATTTATCCATAAAATTTCAACTTTCCAATGCCTTGAAATTTCAATAGAACTATATGATAAAAATTTCCAAGAACAGGAAAAAAACCGTGCAGATCAAATTAAATGTTCAGCACAATTCTCAATTTGCATTATTTTTTTGTTCAACCAAGACTTGTTTGAAAACATAAAGTCCCCCCCCCCCATATGTACAGGTAATTCAATGCTGAAAGAATCAGCAGAAATAGTCGAATAAAACAGAAAGTTGTCAAAATCATACTCCACGAGAGCTCTACTGATTTTCTTTAAAGATCTATTCTTTCGCCTTGGAAACGAGTGCTTTTTTACTTGAACTATAATTGAAAGATTAAGTTTTTGAAAGCTGAATAGTAAGTTTCAAATTAACTGAAAATTCACCAGAATTTCCTGATTTCTATTAATCTTATTAGATAATTAACCTGACCCTTACAGTCCAATACAGTCCTTACTTTCCAACGCCTTGAAATTTCAATAAACCTACAATATGATAAAAATTCCAAGAAGAGTGCAAAAACAGTGCAGGACAAATCAAATGTTCAGCACAACATTTTTTATTCTCTGCAACTCCAACTCGCCTTATTTTTTCGTTCAACCAAGACTTGTTTGAAAACATGATGTTTGCTCCCCCATGTGCAGTTAATTCAATGCTGAAAGAATCAGCAGAGAGTCGAATAAAAGAGAAAGTTGTCAAAATCGTACTTCACGAGAGCTCCACAGATTTTCCTCAAAACTCTATTCCCTCCCCCTGGAAACGCGTCCTTTTTCATTCGATCAACAAGACACAACGGTGTAAAAAAACCAACAGACGACGGTAAAGGAAAAACGTAAGTAGAAGCTGCTGACGGCTCTCCGATACTCCAGCAGGCACTTCAAGTGTAACTTCCCAAGCGAGTCAGCATATCGTGCATGGTATGGACTTGAGACTACCGTACCCACCAGTTCTGGGATTGCCGACGCGCGGTTGCCAAGCGGAAACATGTATAATCCGTAAAAAGACATAGTAGGAGATACACTTTTTTTTTCGAAATAATCGGTGAGCCGAGGGCTTTGCGTCACGGTATTGAACCATTTCTACTAAATATAGATATTGTAACGATCTATCCGTTTTAAAGGTCTCACTCGGTGTGCAATGACCAATTAGCGGTTCTGGAAATAAACAGTGATTTTTTTACTGTCAATCATGTCGCGATACATCAATTTTTTATTGCTCCACTCGTCTGGCCGTTAACCTGAGACTCGGGGAATATTATTTGCGCGCATTGTTGTGCACTTATGGAGAAAATAAATACGACAGAGGGATTAAGTTGGGCACAACGAGATGATTTATAGAAATAAGAACGATGCTGGTGGAGGTGACCTCACGCGAGTGAAACACTCATTCCCGGTGTTGCCAAGTGTAGTGCTGGCGTTTACTCACGTCTCTGTGTTATTCCGTAGCGTCGGGGACCTCTTAAAGCAGATAGCGTCATATCGCGGTGGGTATCGCGTTGAGGGGATTCTTTAATAGTTTATCGGGGGATGTAGCAGCGATTTTTTCAGGGCTTTAGGCGGAGGGGAGCATGGGAATCCGGGAATTGTTGGTTAACGTTGGAGAATGCTGGTGGCATTGCTGAATGCTCGGGGAATTGGTTGAACGGTTATTTTTGGGAAGATTGAGCGATGGGGAAGTTACATGAAGTGTTTACACAATGTCTCGGTATCGATTGGAGCACTGGATTTTTCAGGTGCATCGAGTCATTTTAATGAGGTTTGGCGTAAGTTGGACTAGAAATTTTTGCTCTTTAGGATTTCCATTTAAATGACCGGAGTACTGTTATCCGGCCTGTCTCAGAGAGAAAGATGTGTCTTGAAAGAATAGTTTACAAAAATTTACTTCAACTATTCAATATGTTCTGAATAAATTAATATATAATGAATGAATTAGTTTTTTGGGTTCATTAAGATTAAGTTGATTGCAATCCGGCAATTAAGCTTGTTTTTGAGAGACTGAATAATAGGGAGTGGAGTTTGTAGACTGATGTTTTCGGTGGAAATTAAGGGAAAGGGTGGAGGGAATAATTTCAGGCTGGAGGAAGTTACATGAAGTGTTTACATGATATTTCTTTATATCGATTGGTGAAATCACGAACAAAAAAATTTAATAGAAAAACCTATCGAATTCGTTAGAAAATTCTATTGAATTTCTATTGAACTGTTCTATTAGTTTTTGGGAGATTCTGTTGAAATGTTCAATAGAAAATATTCTGTAGAAAAAGTCAATAGAATTCAATTTTTCTATATCACTTATTCTATTGAGATATTTTCTATCGAATTTCCTCGGCTCAAATTTTCTAAGTTTTTTCGTTTCATTTTCTTGATGAGAAGAAAAGGAAAATTGAATGAAAACACTTGGAAAATCTGAGTCGAGCAAATTCTAAGTCGAAGAAAAGATATGAAAACAATAAGTTATATACAAAAATCGAATCCTCTTGACTCTTTCTATTGAATGTTTTCTATTGAACATGTCAATAGAATCAGCCAAAAACTAATAGAAAGTTTAATAGAAATTCAATAGAATTTTCTAACGAATTCGATAGGTTTTTCTATTAAATTTTTTCGTGCGTGATACCGTATTTTTCAGGTGCATCGAGTGTTTTTTGAGATTTGGTGTATCTTGGACTAGAAACTTTTGCTCTTTAGGATTTTCAACAAAACGATTATGAGTATTGTTATCCGGCCTGTCTCAAAGAGAAAGATGTATCTTGAAAGAATAGTTTTCAAAAATTTACTTCAACTCTTCAATATGTTCTGAATAAATTAATATGTAATGCATTATTTTTTGGCTTCATTGGGATTGACTTAATTGCAATTCGATAATTAAGTTTGTTTTTGAGAGATTGAATAATAGGGAGTGGAGTTCAAAGACTGATGTTTTCAGGGAAAACGAAAGGTAGGAGTGGACGGAATAATTGTAAATTGGAGGAAGTTACATGAAGTGTTTACACAATGTCTCTTTATGTCGATTCGTGGAGTACTGTATTTTTCAGGTGCCTCGATTCTATTTAATGAGGCGATTTATCATATGTATTTTGGACTATAAATTTTTGCTCTTTAGAATTCCCAACCAAACGGTCATAATAGTACTGTTATCTGGCCTGTCTCAAAGAGAAATATTTACGTTGAAAGAACAGTTTTCAAAAATGTACTTCAACTCTTCAATATATTTTAAATAAATTAATACGTAATGAATGACTGAATTTTTTTTTGTTCATTGGGATTAACTTGATTGCAATTCGGCAGTTAAGCTATCTCTCAAAAACAGAGAGATTAAATACTAGGGAGTGGAGTTCGTAGACTGATGTTTTCGGTGGAAACAAAAGAGAGGAGTGGAAGGAATACTTTCAGGTTGGAGGAAGTTACATGAAGTGTTTACACAATGTCTCTGTCTCTTTATATCGATTGGTGGAAACTTGTATTTTGCAGGTGTATCGAGTCTTTTCAATGAGATTTGGTGTATGAACTATTGCTCTTTGGGATTTCCAACCGAAGGATCATAAGTACTGTTATCCGGGCTGTACTCAAAGAGAAAGATGTATTTTGATGGAACAGTTTTCAAAAATGTACTTCAACTCTCCAATATGTTGACTGGCCTGTCTCAGAAAAAGAGATGTATTTTGGAAGAATGGTTTTCAAAAATATACTTCAAGTATTCAATATCTTCTGAATGATTAATATGACTGGAACCGGTTCATTTCCAGTTTGCGGAATAGAGAAAGAGCTTGGAAATAGTTGAAAGAAAGTTACGTTTGCTTCAAAGATGGTTAAATAATAGGAAGTAAAGTTCTTAGACTGATATTTTCGGTGGAAACAAAAGGGTAAAGTGGAAGAAATAATTTTATATTGGAGGAAGTTACATGAAGTGTTTATGTGATGTCTCTTTATATCGATTGGTGGAAACTTGTATTTTGCAGGTGTATCGAGTCTTCTCAATGAGGAGATTTGGTGTATGAACTATTTCTCTTTAGGATTTCCAACCGAAGGATCATAAGTACTGTTATCCGAGCTGTACTCAAAGAGAAAGATGTATTTTGATGGAACAGTTTTCAAAAATGTACTTCAACTCTCCAATATGTTGACTGGCCTGTCTCAGAAAAAGAGATGTATTTTGGAAGAATGGTTTTCAAAAATATACTTCAAGTATTCAATATCTTCTGAATGATTAATATGACTGGAACCGGTTCATTTCCAGTTTGCGGAATAGAGAAAGAACTTGGAAATAGTTGAAAGAAAGTTACGTTTGCTTCCGAGATGATTAAATAATAGGAAGTAAAGTTCTTAGACTGATATTTTCGGTGGAAACAAAAGGGTAAAGTGGAAGAAATAATTTTATATTGGAGGAAGTTACATGAAGTGTTTATGTGATGTCTCTTTATATCGATTGGTGGAAACTTGTATTTTGCAGATGTATCGAGTCTTCTCAATGAGGAGATTTGGTGTATGAACTATTTCTCTTTAGGATTTCCAACCGAAGGATCATAAGTACTGTTATCCGAGCTGTACTCAAAGAGAAAGATGTATTTTGATGGAACAGTTTTCAAAAATGTACTTCAACTCTCCAATATGTTGACTGGCCTGTCTCAGAAAAAGAGATGTATTTTGGAAGAATGGTTTTCAAAAATATACTTCAAGTATTCAATATCTTCTGAATGATTAATATGACTGGAACCGGTTCATTTCCAGTTTGCGGAATAGAGAAAGAGCTTGGAAATAGTTGAAAGAAAGTTACGTTTGCTTCAAAGATGGTTAAATAATAGGAAGTAAAGTTCTTAGACTGATATTTTCGGTGGAAACAAAAGGGTAAAGTGGAAGAAATAATTTTATATTGGAGGAAGTTACATGAAGTGTTTATGTGATGTCTCTTTATATCGATTGGTGGAAACTTGTATTTTGCAGGTGTATCGAGTCTTTTTAATGAGGAGATTTGGTGTATGAACTATTGCTCTTTGGGATTTCCAATCGAAGGATCATAAGTACTGTTATCTGGGCTGTACTCAAAGAGAAAGACGTATTTTGATGGAACAGTTTTCAAAAATGTACTTCAGCTCTCCAATATATTGACTGGCCTGTCTCAGAAAAAGATGTATATTGGAAGAATAGTTTTCAAACATATACTTCAAGTATTCAATATCTTCTGAATGATTAATATGACTAGAATGGGTTCATTTCCACTTTGCGGAATAGAGAAAGAGCTTGGAAATAGTTGAAAGAAAGTTACGTTTGCTTCCGAGATGATTAAATAATAGGAAGTAAAGTTCTTAGACTGATATTTTCGGTGGAAACAAAAGGGTAGAGTGGAAGAAATAATTTTAGATTCGAGGAAGTTACATGAAGTGTTTATGTGATGTCTCTTTATATCGATTGGTGGAAACTTGTATTTTGCAGGTGCATCGAGTTTTTTCAATGAGGAGATCTGTCATATCTTGGACTAGAAATTTTTGCTTTTTAGGATTTCCAACCGAACAATCATAAGAACTGTTATCTGGCGTGTTTCAAAGAGAAATATGCATCTTTGCAGAGCAGTTTTCAAAAATATACTTCACATATTCAATATCTCCCGAATGAAAGAGGAAAAGCTTCGAAAAGGCGTAAAATTCACTGAATTTCACTCTGTGATGTCGAGCCCCTCCGCATCCGGTTAAATTTACGTATTTCGGCCGGATTTCAGAAATATGTAACTCGTAACTTGAAACTGAATATATTCCACATGTGGAGAGTTACTTAATACCCCCGGGTGGCCGCAGGCAACAAGAGAGAACGGAAAAATGAGAATCCCAAATTGATAGGGGAGGGTGACGCAGAGTGGACCTTTTTAGATTGTCACTATTTCTTCAGAAAGAGAGAGAGAGAGAGGAATGGATGACGTTGGATATATTTCTAATCATGGAGACAGGAGAATCGATTGGTCTAGGAGAATATAAAATTTTCGAATTTTTCCTTTGTGGAACCTGGTATGCTCTTGCCTTCACACAAGAAGGAAAAACAGAGGGGGAATAGCTCTTCATGACGTTATGTATTTTCCGACGAGTCTTATCTTTCAGATTTTTTTTCTGAACTTGGGATTAGGCAAATTTTTTCGAGGCTTTCTTGACTCTCTTATCTTATCCATTCGGGATTCTCAACATTTGATCATTTGGATTTTTAGCAAAACTCGTTTCGAGTTCATGAAAGAGTTTGAGGGCCTCCAGCACTCAAATTTTATATAAATAAGCGAGAAATTACTATTTACAGGAAGAGTAGATGGATGTGAAATTGTAAAATTTCGAATTGTCGGCAAGAAAGATGAAAAGAATTGAACGAGGTGATATTCCATTATTTCAGGCTTCATATGCCTATTTTCATTCTAGTTTTTCTCGTCAATTTATTTAATTTCAATGAAATGAAAAAACATAAATGTCCCTCTAGTCAAATTCAGTAGCGAAGTGGTATAACGGTTCAAGTCAATTTTGACTATTGGCCAGTTTTCAATGAACATCTCCGAATCTAAGGGAGATAGCAAAATTTTTGTTACAACCTTTTTTTGTAGAGCCAATTGAGAGCTACAATAAATGTAATTACAAAAATTTCGCTATCTCCCTTAGATTCGGAAATATTCCTCAAAAATTCAACTGGGAGATAAGTCGACTTAAACCGGTTTACCACTTCGCTACTAAATTAATCACCAATAAACCTAAGTACCAGGATATTCAGCCTTATTTTTATGAATCTTTCAAGAGCTACTTCGCACGTAATTCCTCAGTTTTTGCGCTTGAACTTGGGTTTAACCAGATTTTCTCGAGGCTCTCGTGAGTTGCCTTTCTCATCCATTGGGGATTCTCAATATTTGACCATTTGATTTTTTAGCGAAATCCGTAACTAGTTCATAATAAAAACTGGCGTCGTCGTTTGAGGGTCTTCAGTAGTAAAACTTGATGTGAATAATCTAGAAATGATTATTTATAGGAACACTGGATGGATGGGCAATTGTAAAACTTCGAATTGTCGGTAACAGAAGATAAAAAAAATTGAACGAGATGATATTCGATTGTTTGATGCTTCATATGCCTATTTTCATTCCAGCTTTTCTCGTCGATTTATTTAATTTCAATGAAATGTGAAGGGACATGTGGAAAACAGTGGGAAAAAACTTTATTGTCCATCTAGTCAAATTAATCACCAATAAACCTAATTACCGGGATATTCATCTACATTTTTATGAATGCGTGAAGAACTACTCCACACGTAATTCCCCAGTTTTTGCGCTTGAACTTCGGTTCATCAAGATTTTCCCGAGGCTCTCGTGATTTTCCTGTCTCCAATGAGATTCTCTGTATTTGATTATTTAATTTTGATTATTTAATTTTTCACGAAATTCGTTACAAGTTTATAAAACAGCTTGCATCATTGTTTGAGGACCTCCAGCACTAAAATTTGATGTACATAATCTACGACAAAAAATCTTGTCTAATGACCTTGTGTTAATCTTGTCTATTATTTATGACAAGAGTGAATGAATTTAGAATTGTAAAATTTTCAATTGTCAGTAAAAAAGATGAAGAAAATTAAACGAGATGATATTCGGTTATTTGATGCTTTAGATGTCTATTTTCATTCTTGTTTTTTTCGTTAATTTATTTGATTGCAATGGAATGCGAAGAGACATGTGAAAACAGTTGGAAAAACCTTAATTGATCATCTAGTCAAATTGATCACTAATAAACCTAATTACCGGGATATTCATCTTTATTTTTATGAATGCTTGAAGAACGACTGTTATTCTTCCATTTTTTCGCTTGAACTTGGGATTATCTAGTTTTTCTCGAGGCTCTCGTGAGCGTCTCATCTCATCCATTGGGGATTCTCAACATTTGATTATTTAATTTTTTAACGAAATTCGTTACAAGTGTACAAAACAGCTTGCATCATTGTTTCAGGACCTCCAGCACTAAAATTTGATGTAAATAAGCTAGAAATGATTATTTACGACAAGAGTGAATGAATTTAGAATTGTAAAATTTTCAATTGTCGGTAAAAAAGATGAAGAAAATTAAACGAGATGATATTCGCTTATTTGATGCTTTAGATGCCTATTTTCATTCTCGTTTTTTTCGTTACTTTATTTGATTGCAATGGAATGCGAAGCGACATGTAAAAACAGTTGGAAAAACCTTAATTGATCATCTAGTCAAATTAATCACCAATAAACCTAATTACCGGGATATTCATCTTTATTTTTATGAATGCTTAAAGAACGACTGTTACTCTTCCGTTTTTTCGCTTGAACTTGGGATTATCTAGTTTTTCTCGAGGCTCTCGTGAGTTTCTTATCTCATCCATGGGGTATTCCACGTATGAAAAATTTCAATAGAAAACCTTCACGAATTCGCAAGAAAATTCTTTTGGAATTCTCTAGAAATTCTACTGGGATTCTATTAAAATTCTAGGGAATTCTCGTTAAAATTCTATTTGTTTTTCGCGCTGATTCTCTGAGATATTTGACACGAAATTTGTTTTTTCACTCGGATCGTGTAATTTAAAACAACAGAAAATATAGCGGAAAAAAATTGGAAAATCCGTGGCCAATAATTTTGATGGAAAAAATCTCAAGAGAAAAATTCAAACAGAAAAATCGACATCTATTGACTTTTTCCTATCAAACATCTATAAACATCTACACATCTAATCGAACCTGCGCAAAAAACAAACAGAATTTTAACAAAAATTCCCTAATATTTCAATAGAATCCCCATAGAAAAATAGAATTCAATAGAATTTTCTAGTGAATTCGCTAAAGTTTTCTATTAATTTTTTTCATACGTATCTCAACATTTGAATATTTGTTTTTTTTTCGAAATTCATTCCAAGTTCATAAAAGAGCTTGCATCATTATTTGAGGGACTCCAGTACTAACATTTAATGTTAGACTAATTAACATAATTTTTCAACTTATTTAATGTTAGATGTTGTGGTTTATTTAATGTTAGCAAGAGTGGATGGATGTGAAATTGTAGAACTTCGAAATGTCAGCAAAAAATTATTTGGTGCTTCATATGCCAATTTTCATTCTAGCTTTTCTCGTCGATGTATTTCATTTCAATGGAATGTGAAGAGGCATGGAGAAACCAGTGGAAAATGGACTCGCATTTCCATCCCGTCAAATTAATCACCAGTTTGATTATTCAAATTTCCAACAAAATTCGTTCTATGTTCATGAAAGGATTTGCAACTCACCATTGCCCGAGGGACTTTCACGTTTGACGTACAGTCAAGAGACGATTATTCACAGAATGAATAAATGAACATAGACTTCTCAGCCTTCATAATGTGGGCAGAACAGATGACGACAAATTTAACAACATGACATTTGATGATTTGATGCTTCGTACGTGTTGATTTTTATTCCAGCCTTTCCCGTCAACTTCTTTAATTTGAATGTCAAGTAATCACTAATGAACCCAATAAATTACCCAAAAATCTTTAAAACTCTATTGGGAATCTGATCAATTGAGAATTCTCAACATTCGATTATTTTAATAGTTAACGAAATTCGTTGCATATTCATAGAAGGACTTGCGACTCATCAGTATTTGCTGTACGATCCAGAGATTGTTATCTGCAGGAGGAATAAGTAAACATGAAGCTATTATTTTATGTAAATACTCTAACAATGGCCGGGAGAAGATAAATACGAATTTAACATCAGATTTGAAAAATAGAATAACGCTAATATCTCGTAAACTTTGTAGAAACGGGTATATATAATTTAAAAGAATTTCTTCATATAAAAAAAATTGTATATATTCATTCATTTATTGATTTATTATTTTTTTAGATCAGAAAAAAAATTACTATTTTTCTTTGAATTTTTTTTGTGAAAATAAATTTTCCTGTCATTTAAAAATATGTAATACGTAAAAATAAAATAATCAAAGCTAAGCTAAGACTAGAATTCTTATTCCATTAACATGACATGACTTTGTGGAATAGATCGGTGACAGAAAACGTTTCACCTTTTTTTTTGACAGAGGACTAGATAGGAGATATCAAGACGAATATTTTGAAAAAAAAATTGAAATTGGATGATTAATTTTTGAGGCTGGGGTAAAATGGACACTTTTGACTTTTTTAAAAATGTTAATGACGGGTTGAAATGTTGCTAATCCGCATTTTGTAATGGACATCACGATTTTTTTCCATCCATATAGATGAAATTATTTTGTTTTATTCATGATCGTCACAAATTGGAAATTAGTTATGACCGTCATTATGCAATTATATAGAGGGTTTGACAACAATTTGGTTACAAATGATTTGTGACAATCATTTGTATTTGGAACATTTGTGCGTCACATGACCGTCACAAGACCATCATTTTTTGCTCATATGACGCGATCTAAAAAATGACGGTCATTTTGCATCTCCAATGACAGGTCATATAACGCATTGCATCTCTAGTTTTGAACCCTCCACCAGCAGGAGCCCAAACCCAGTCTCTAACAAAGATGGCAGCACCGAATAGTCCACATACCGCTGACTCCGCAAACGTGGAAATTCCACGAACATGTGAGTGCACGGCACCCTTCACCTCTCACGACCAAATCCCGCCCTCAAAACGCGAAATAAATACGAAAAAAATCCCGAAGAATGTGCCGCAAAGGGTCACGCAGCCGAGTGATCCACCAAAATCGACAAATTACATTACATAACTCATCTCACCTCGAATTTTCGAAATCCCCGGTGCTGTCCACCCCCAACAGCCGCCAGTAAATCCCACAAGTCACGTGAATTGCACATGAATCCCACCATTCTCAATCACCCACATAAACAAAAATTCTTCGAGACTTGATGTGCACTCACTCCCCCCAGAACAACTCCAGAATCACAACGAGAATAATAAAACTAGGGCCCGAGGACGAATTCCACAAGTTGATTGATCAATTGACCCCACGAGCACTCACGAAAATATTAAAATCACGATAAATATGTGAAGAATTGCATGGAGATGTGAACACGGTACCGCGCGCGGGTGCAACCGGTATGACGGCGACACTGCGCCTGCGCCAGCTCTTCCCCTTGATAGTCCACCCGCCGACAAACGGTTAGAGCCAATCAGAGAGCGCCAAACCGCGGGATCCAGCGGAAATGACTAATGGGATCTATTTAAAATCCACATGAACATCACGCGGGAAATTTTCGTCGTCTCTGATAGGCGAAATCCGCTCCTCAAGGGAATGATCAGAGTCCGGCGCAGATTCAAAATTGGAGGAATGATATTCTTGATTTTTATCATGTTCTCAGGTTCTTCCTTCGAGATTTCAGTTAATAATAATTGAAATAAATAACTAATTTAACGACATTGGAATTGTTATTGCTACAGTTTGCGTTTTCGATGAGTTCAACTTCTGTTTTAAATTTCAGAGCCTTAAAAAATTATAAAAGCAGAAGCTGATGGAAAGGAAAACAAAATTCCGAAGAGTAAAAAGATCTCAATTGCCACACTGAGAGAAAAATATCGTAGTTTCTACGGAGTATATATTATTGGATGCATGTTCCTTCGGATCAAAATAGAATTTCATTCTTTTAACGCATTAATTCTTCATCCAAAGGATCCAAATGAGGGTAAAAAGGGTCAGGTTAAGGATCTAAATGAGCGTCATAAGGATTAGATTAAGGGCCACAAAGGTCAGATTAAGGCTCAATATAAGTGTCATGAGGGTCAGATTAAGGGTCATAAGGGTCAGATTAAAGGTCATAAGGGTTAGATTAAGGGTCAAATTAAGGATCCAAATGAGGCTGACAAGGGTCAGATTAAGGATCTAAATAAGGGTCAGATGAAGGGTCCAAATAAGGGTCATGGGGGTCAGAAACTAAGAGTGGACTCCTTTAAGAGTGGATTCCTCAGAAAGCGTAGGTAACGGAATATTCCTTCGAAAATGAGGCTTTGTTTCATTAAAAATATATTATTGATTACGATTCCGTTGATGTCGCCTACAATCAGATTTCGAATCGACGGAACCTGATGCATTCAAATAGCTATTAAAATTCGATGAAATATTCAGGAAATACGAAGGAATATATCAGTAGCGAAGCGGTAAACCGGGCTAAGTCGATTGTAACTATTGGCTAGTTTTTGACGAATATCTCGGAATCTAAAAGAGATGGAAAATTTTTTGTCATGACCTTTTTTGTAGGATCAATTGAGGCTCATAAAAAAGGTAATGAGAAAAATTTTGCTATCTTCCTTAGATTCCGCGATATTCATCAAAAACTGACTAGAAGTCAAAATCGACTTGATCCGGTTTGCCGCTTCGCTACTGATATGATCGATTGGAGCCCTCATAAGATCGAATCATAAGCATCATGTTTGGAGCCCTCAGAATCAACTATTGAAGCATACAGTTTAATAATGCAATCGACTGAAAATGACAAAACATTTCATATTGCCAATGGATTATTTCATTGGCACTATTGAAAAGCACTGAGCGTTTGAGTCAAAAAATTTTTCTCTCAATGCATGAATGTAGATTAAGAGGTCGAAAAATAATTTTGTAGAAATCTATTTAACCCCTCACGTACGGCGTCGATACACCATGCATCGACCCATATAGAGCTGCGGGACACCCCGAAAAAGAGCTTCTAAATTGACCGACTGACCACTCGCGTTCTAATGCGTAATTCTTTTTTTGAACAATGAACTATGATCACAGAACGTCAAGTAAATAATCTCCAATCAATTTTAGGCATTGCAACTATTTATTATCAACAATTTAATTGTTCAAATCATCCTAGCGCCCAAACTATGAAAGATATACGAAAATTTTCGAGTCACGAATCATTTAGGATTTGATAAGGAATAATGTTTGTTTTTTGTCAATTTCACATATCTCCTTTAGATTTCGAAATATGAACAAGAAAAGAGTTGCGTGACCCAACACAGCGCTTCAAGCTCATCGCGCACCGCAAGTACAGAGCTCTGTGTCGGGTCGCGTAACTAGTTTATTGCTCATATCTCAGAATCTACGAGAGATAGGTAAAATTGATAATAAACAAAAATGATTCCTTATTAAATTCTAGATGATTCATGATTTAAAAATTTTCGTCTATACTTCATAGTTTGGGTGCTGGGGCGATTTGAACAATTTAATTGTTAATAATAAATCATTCCAATGCCTAACATTAACTGAAAATTGTTTACTTGACGTTTAGTGATAATATTTTATTGTTTAAAATACGAATTACGCATTAGAACGCGAGTGGTCAGTACATGTCCGAAAATCGACGGTGTCCCGCAGCTCTAATAAACTTCTTCTATCGGTCGGGGTCAATGCATGGTTCGGCCCTTTCCGCCAACAATAAAAAATCATTTTCTCGAATTCTAGGAGACATATTAACATTTGGAAAAGATATCTGGAAAGTCGATGGAATTGTCTCTGCAGTGAACTATTTTATTTTATTTTATTTATTCAATCCATTTATATTTTTTTCTATGAACAAAAATTGTAGATGAAAATTTTACATCCAACCGATTCAATCATATTAAATCATTTCGTTTATCGACAAAATGTCCCCCAAAAATGTTGAAATTTTTATTGAAAATACTTCAATGATCCTTCTATCGAATGGCAGAAGTTAAGTGTCGATTTGTTGAATAATTTGTTTGTTATAAATAAATTTAGCATGTTCGAAGATCTCGGCAACCAATTCTCGGCAAACATTGAAATTAGTGTAAAAAAGCAGGAAATTCTCTAGAAGTTTATTTCAGAGTGCAATACAGTCAATGCAGTTTATTTCAATTTTTTTTTGTTCGACTGTTTTTAAGTTATCGTTCATTGAATACCGGAGTTGCCGCGCCGTAAGTCTCCCGGCCGTTGGGAGAAGTCGCGTTGAATGGGCTCTTTGCGTGAGGGGTTAATTGATATCGTCAATAAAATCATCATCACCGTTGTAAAATCAACACCATCATCATCATTTTTCATAACCCAAAATTGGCAGAATGAGATTCCACTAATTTTACGTCTTTTTCGAGGCCTTTCTCCAAGGTTTAACCCCTCACGCTCAATACTCTTCGCATCCCACATTTTCTGATGAATGAAAAATTATAAATAAAATATATAATTGAAGCTACAGTATTCACCTTCCCAATGGTATTAATCCAATTGTATTATCGGCCATTGTGTCGGAAATATTTAATTTTGAAAAGAGCCGTGCGTTTTTGCATGGGTCGGTATGACATACCGAGCCCGTACGTGAGGGGTTAAATTAAAAATATCAAATTCAATGAAATTCCATCGTTATTGTTACACCTCACCTCATCGATGACTCCATCAACATTTGTATAAATTCCTCAGAGCCTGTGTGATCTCCTAGCAGACGATGACGACCCCTGCTTGCTCTACTCTCTCCTCATCAACGACGAGGACTTCAAGCTCCTCAAGACCCGGCAGGTTCTCCCCGTTTACTTCGACGACTTCGCGACCCAACTCAAAAGGTCCACCGAAATTCCTGCTCCTCCTCGCCGGAGAGAATGGAGAGTGGAGAGAGTGGAGCTTCAAATCAGTCCAGACATTCGAACAACTTTAAACACTTGTGCCATCAGAGTCCCAGCATTGCACCCGTCAGCGATAACGATATTAAAACACCCGGCGCTGAAGATAAACAAGCAGTGTGACAGAAAACATTCTGCAGGAGGCGTGCGACCACTGCTCTACGCGCTATTTTTATTTCTTCCTTCCGATTCCTACCAGTAGGGAATCAAGATTCGTTTATATCTAAATGAAAAATCATTTCTAATTAGCAAAAACATCACGAGCCGAATCTCCATAATTTTCTGATTTTTTAAATGAAAAAGTTCCAGCTAATTATGTATTAAATGACTCATAGGTATAGGCTATGCGGAGAAGAAAGTTAGAAAAAAATTACCAAACAAGTCAATTGCGGAGCGAATTCAATTTTTCTTTTTTCCCACCCGATATCGGGAAAAAATGCGAGACGAATAGTGAATTTTTCCTCGCTGGCCCGGGAAATTTGACTGAACGTGAGGAAAATTTGTTCCGAAACTGTAAAATTTGCACTGCATTCCATCAAAAATTATCCTAGTGAATGTGAATGATTCTCAAGGGTGAAAAGTTGTTCCCGAGGGAGGAAAGTTCATGGAGAGAAATATTCAATAAAAATTACGTCTCTTTTAATCCTAAAAAATTACTTTTTCATCACGCTGTGACGAAAAGTGAACTTTTCGGCACGCTCTGCGTGCCTAAAAGTCCAATTTCCGCCACATTGTGATGAAAAATATTGTTCGTAACTCGTGAAAAAATGTTTTTTAGCTCGTTACGAAATATACTATTTTGCACTCGTTACGAAATATACTATTTCATTATTTGTGCGTAATAGTATATTTCGTTACGAGTGCGGAAAAGTCTCGCCTTCGGCTCGTGCTATAAACCTCCCACGAGCCAAAAAACACTTTTCCCACGAGTATCGAACGATATTTTTCATCACAATGTGTGGAAAAGGGACGTTTTAGGCACGCGAAGTTACTTTTTCGCACAGCGTGATGAAAAAAGAAATTCTCATCACTTGGGCGTGATGAGAATTCATGATGATTCATTCTCGCCTTCGGCTCGGATTATAATTCACATTCGCCAGATAATACTTTTATCGCCTGGTGGCATAATATACTATGTTGACCCGTGGGAGGTGTCCAAGAGTCAAAGAACACTTTCCGCGAGCGTCGAACCCTATTTTTCATCTCAATCTGTGGGAAGTAGCACTTCACTTTCCGCACAAGTAATAAAAACGGTTGTGAAAGTCTTCAAGAGGTTAAACCGGACCGAAACATTCGACTTGGACAACTCCTTGTAAAACCTGAAAACTTCCTAAACGGTAGAGGTTGTTGGGGTAAAACGGACACTTGACTTTTTTTGAATGTTAATGAGGGGTTGAAATGTTGATGAAATTTAATAATTTTTTTTTCAATACGAAGAACAATTCAGTAGCGAAGCGGTAAACCGGGTTAAGTCGATTTTGACTATTGGCGAGTTTTTGACGAATATCTCGGAATCTAAAAGGGATAGAAAATTTTTTGTCATGACCTTTTTATAGCCCTCAATTGGTTCTACAAAAAAGGTCATGAGAAAAATTTTGCTATCTCTCTTAAGTTCTGAGATATTCATCAAAAACTGATCAAAAGTCAAAATCGACTTAACCCGGTTTACCGCTTCACTACTGAATTCTTTCCCTTTGTGGCGAGCCTAAACTGAGCTCAATTGATAAATTTGTTTCTGAGTTATGAACAATTAAAAAAAAGTCTAAAGTGTCCATTTTACCCCACCCTCCCCTACATAACTGGAATAATTCAGTCAGGAAGTTTCAGGTCGAAATATTCAACTGGGGATTGGAGTACAGATTTTTAAATAAAACTCCTTCGCCCACCACGAAACATCCAGGACCAATCGAAATGCCCCAAATCTCAGGATCCAACGGAGAAGGCCAATGGAATTGATTCAAAATCCGCACGAACATCGCGTGGGAAATCTCTGCGATCTCTCGTTGGTTCCGTTCTCCTACGGAATGATCAGTCCTCCCAGCGCCAATGACCGGCTGCGGACGGAAGCAGGACCATTAAAAAAACAGTACTGGATCAACACGATCCCGAGACGCTGACAATTTGAAACTTGGAACGTCATTAGTCTGTTTATCTCTGAACTCCATCGATTCAATTGATGTTAATTCAATACTGTTTTATCCCAAATGACTGATGACCGTCATGCCTCATTTATGAGACACTAATAAGGGACGAGATGAATTTCATGAAGAGTATATCGGTGAATAACGTCAAGACTGGAGATGCCATGCAACTTAATAATGTTGAAGTATTGTATACAAAAGTGCAGAGAGTGTATGTGAAACCACAGCATAAGGAGGAGAGGCAGAAGGATCTGAGGGTCAACGTGGAGATCCACTCGGGGATCAGTCCGGTCTGTCAGAAGGTAGTTTTTTTTCGCTCTCGAGTTAACCTATATCTGTTTGTTTTGACGTGGAGAGGGAACAGTGAGTGGATTTTCAAATCAATGAGATTGATTCTATTATTTTCTTGCCTTCGAATGGAAGCTTTGTAATCGTTCAAATTTAAGTTTTGGATTTTTTGGGTTATATCGACCTATTATGATCCTAAAAGTCGGAAAATGCATTTTTAGACCGTGTCCGTACACTGAGAGAAAAACACACACGTTGTCAAACAATTATTGTTTGGGCCAACAGAATCGCTAGGTGAAAATTGCCAAAAAAGAATTTGTTTGGTTCGAATTTGAAAGTCTCAAACGTGAATGATTGTTCTGCTTTCTCATTTCTTGTCTGTGATTATTAGACAGTCGAAACGAAAAACTAGTATCCCTTGTTTCGCGTAAAACAAAGATTTTTCGGGAGCAAAATACGTATGGGAGAATTGAATAACGAAGGAGTAGTGCTAGAAATGACATTTCTTGCGTGTACAGAGAATGCAATTCTTTTTTAACTACTAAATCTATTTTTGCGTCAAGAATTTTTCATTCCAGCGGACTCTGCATATTTGGCACAAAGAAATCCTTTCTTGATAATTTTCAAAAAGTTATTTTATTGGTATAAGAAAGACTTGTTTCAGAACTTTATCATTTTTCTCTCAGTGTATGTGTGCACTGAGAGAAAAACAAACACGTCAAACAAGTTTTGTTTGGGCCAACAAAATCGCTAGTTGAAAATTGCCAAAAAAGAATTTGTTTGGTTCGAATTTGAAAGTCTCATACATGAATGATTGTTCTGCTTTCGACAGCAACGGAATATTTGGCTCAAGAGGCGGATAATTCACAGCAGACGGTGCCTTTTCAGGATGAAAATATCTCATATAGAGGACAATTTATCAACAAATATTTTATCCCTAAGTTACAAGATTGCTATTATATCATTATTATTGTTTCATTTGAGGGTTTATTTCTTGTCTGTGATTATTAGACAGTCGAAACGAAAAACTACTATCCCTTGTTTCGCGTAAAACAAAGATTTTTCGGGAGCAGAATACGTATGGGAGTATCGAATAACGAAGGAGTAGTGCTAGAAACGACATTTCTTGCGTGTACAGAGAATGCAATTTTTTTTGAATTACTCAATCTATTTTTGCGACAAAAATTTTTCATTCCGGCGCACTCTCTGCATGTTTGGCCCACAAATATCCGTTTTCGATAATTTTCAAAGAACTATTTTCTTGGCACAAGAAAGATTTGTTCGAGAACTTTGTCGTTGTTCTCTCAGTGTATGTACATATGTATGTGAAAAAGTTTTCGTTAATTTCTCGCTAAAGAATCGACGGAATTGAATGATTTTTTTCCTTAAATGAAGGTATTGCTAAGCTCTATCCATCGCCATGAATTCAAATTTAATTCATTAATTCATTTTTTTAATTTTGGATTTTTTTCCAAATTCATTGAATGACGGCTCAGGAAATGAATTCCCCTGAAAGTGAGCTTTCTGATGGTTTCCTCAAATGTGATGGTTCAAATTCATTCAAGTATGTGCAAATCAAATTTTTCTATCAACATTTTATCGAAGAGCTGAGGGGAGAGGTCGATTTGTAAAAAGGACAATTGGTTGTATAGAAGGAAAGGGGTAAAAGGAATAATGATGCTGATGACATTCAACTAAGTTGAAAATTCTTTTCCTGTTTCCTAGGAAGAAGAGAATATTTGAAAAAAAAATTTTTTTTTCTATTTCATTGGTTTTATCGGAGTAGTTTTCGATTTGAAACCCCTCCTCTAGCCTGCCTCCCCTCCTTTACTTTTCCTCTCATTGTTATCTGCGGTATCATGGCCGTCTAGGAGGAAGAGAATAAATCCAGTGGAAAAAATCATGCCTGAGTCAAATCTGCAAGCTGAAACTCCAATTGTTTTTTATTGAAATACATTTTAGGCTTTTCTTTTTACCAACTGTCGAATTCTCCTCGATCAGAATGGATCAAGGGCATTCGACTGTGACCCAACCCGAGATAATCAATTGAATCAATATTGACCGTCAATTGTTGACATTGTTCGATATTACACACTTCACCCGATTTCGGTGAACTTGAGTTCGTTTTGTTCGCTGGGACATTTTCTCTCGAGTTCTTGTACAATTTCTAAATTCATCGACTCATTTAAGGCCCGAGTGGATCATCTTTCGAACATAATCTTGGTTATTTTTTTTATTTTGATAATCTGAAATGATGTACAATTGCTATTCAGTTTTATATAGCCCTGGAGTCCCCAAAAATTCAGTAGCGAAGCGGAAAACCGGGTTAAGTCGATTTGACTGTTGGCCAGTTTTTAAATATGCCTATCCCACTGAATAAAACCGAAATTTAATTCTCAATTTAGAAGGTCAAACGTTTCGAGGAAACCTTTTTAATAAAAAATGCCACGCTGAGAAAACAAAATTTGTTTATCAAGTATCCATTTACTTGAGAGAAGTATTTATTATTTCAAAGCCGTATTTCTCTAATCGAGTCATTCCCAGCAATTCTCATCAAGTTTCAATTATGAAAATTATATTGCACCAGAAGATGAACGTTAGCAATGACCTTGAGTGAACAATAATTATTCCTCAATAATTATCAACTTCAAAACTTAATCCAAATTCTTCCCTCCAGAATACAAAAAGGTTAGAAAAAATTAATAGTCATTGGAGGAGTTCATCCTAGGTCATGTGCAACATAGTTATCCTCTAGAGCAATATGATTGTTATAATTCAGTAGCGAAGCGGTAAACCGGGTTAAGTCGATTTTGACTTCTAGTCAGTTTTTGATGAATATCTCGGAATCTAAGGGAGATGGCAAAATTTTTCTTATCACCTTTTTTATAAGCCTCAATTGATCCTATAAAAAAGGTCATGACAAAAAAATTTCCATCTCTTTTAGATTCCAAGATATTCGTCAAAAACTAGCCAATTGTTACAATCGACTTAGCCCGGTTTACCGCTTCGCTACTGAATTGAAACCTAGTCAGGCTCGCCTGCAAATGACACGATTGGAGAAATACGATTTTGAAAAAATAAATATTTCTCTCAAATAAATGAATGTTCGGCAAAAATCATTTTTTTTCTCAGTGCACTTTTCAATTAAAAACTAAAATTCCTACGGATCAATTGGGAAGCTTACTACCAATGGAATTCGTTGAAATAAAAAATGAAAAAGCCAAATAACGCATCAAGTAACGGTCGCATGCTTTCTGACAGAAAGGCTCGGCCCCCGCTTGTTTTATTGCTACACTTGACCTCTCCGATTAGTCCCTCAACGTTTGTATTAAATTCCTCAGAGCCTGTGTGTTCTCCTAGCAGACGATGACGATCCCTGCTTCCTCTACTCCCTCCTCATCAACGACGAGGACTTCAAGATCCTCAAGGCCCAGCAGGGTCTCCTCGTCGACTTCGACAACTTCGCAACCCAACTCATATGCCTCCTCGAGCAGTGCAACGTTTCCTCCCCTGGGGCATCAAAGGGTCCGCCTAAATTCCTGCTCCTCCTCGCTGAAGAGAATGGCGAGTGGATCTTCAAACTAGTCGAGACGAACAACTTCAAACACTTGTGCCATCTGAGTCTCAGCATTGCACCCGCCAGTGACCACGATATCAAAACACACATGGCGATGAAGATAAAAAAGCTGAAGGAGGATCTTGGGAACAGGAACAGAGAGGCTCTGGGGTTGGAGACGAGACTGAATGCACTTAATGAGGATTTCGAGAGCAAAGTCAGGGAGTACGAGCAGTTGGAGCAGAGATTTTTGACTGAGAAGAGCCAGTTGCAGATGACAACGACGCACCAATTGAGTATTGAAAAAGAAAGGTGAGGATTCTCGTCATTTCTGCACTTTTTGATTTTGTGAAGGCCCTGTTCATTAAGCAGAATCGATTATGTGAGCGACATCAGTTTAGAAATACACCGAGAGAAAAACAAACACGTTTTCAAACAAGTCTTGTTTGGCCCAACAAAATCGCTAGTTGAAAATGGTTAAAAAAGAATTTTTTTTGTTCGAATTTGAAAGTCTCAAATATGAATAATGGTTCTGCCTTCGACAGCAATGAAATATTTGGCTCAAGAGGTCGATAATTCACACCAGACGGTACCTTTTCAGGATGAAAATATCTCATATAGAGGAAAATTTATCAACAAATATTTTATCCCCAAGTTACAAGATTGCTATCATATCATTGTTGTTGTTTCATTTAAGGCCCGGGTGTACTATCTTTCGAATGTTATCTGGATTTTTTTTATCTTTCGTAATCCAAAATTGTCAATTGAGTGGTACATCATGTAGAAATTCCCAAAAATTATGATAGAATGATGAAAAAAAATAGAAAAAATTCTGTACTTTTTCAAAGGGCGTTTTTAATTGAGATTCAGAATGAGTTGAAAAAAGTGGCAATTACAAATATCTGATTTGCTGTGGCAAATTATCTATTAGCTGTCATTTTTCATGGTGGATAACAAAACACTAACTCCTCATGGTAAGTGACAGCTAGGTATCTCAATTTTCAAAACAGTGGTATGTAGTCATCTGCCATTTTTATGTGATAAAAGTGTGATTAAAAAATTCTCCAAAATATTACAACTTTTTTCAAAGAGCCTTTTCCGTAATAAATGTCTCTGTGCAGTGTGGGAAAAGATTTACGAAATCAGTCTTCCCCCTGCATGATATTGGGTGACAGGCCGCCATTTGTCACCGTAAATCAGATACATTTTTCAATTTCTTGTTATTCAACTTAGTCTGAATATAAATTAAAAATGCTCTCTGAAAAAATTAAGAATTTCCTCTACTTTTTTATGATTATTCATTCATAATTTTTCAAAACTTCTGCATGATGCAGAACTCAATTGACAATGTCAGATGGCGAAAGATGAAAAAAAATATCGAGATAACGTTCGAAAGATAGTACATCCCGGCCTTAAGGGTTCATTTTTTTGTCTATGATTATTAGACAGCTAAAACGAAAAACTACCTATCCCTTGTTTCGCATAAAACAAATATTTTTAGGGAGCAAAATACGTATGGGAGTATTGAATAACGAACGAGTAGTACTAGAAATGACATTTCTTGCGTGTAAAAAGGATGCCATTTTTTTAAACTACTAAATCCATTTTTGCAAAAAATTAAAAAAAAGAAAAAAATAAACAAATTACAAAAAATTATTATTATTAATAGTTATTTTTACAAAAACAATTCATTCCGGTGCACTCTTTGCATGTTTGGCACAAAAAAAATCCTTTTTTGATCATTTTCAAAAAACCATTTTCTTGGCGCAATTAAGACTTGTTTGAAAACTTTGTCGTTTTTCTCTCAGTGTATGTGTGAAATTGAAGATAATGATCGAAAAATACGAAAAAAAGAAGAAATTTCTTGTACTCTGACCCTTAATTTAGAGAAATGCTCTGAAATTGTACAATTTTATTCAATTTTCCAAAGATAAATATCTCGCAGAAAAATTCTATCCAAGGTTCTTCGTTTCGTGATTCATAGTTTTATTTTAAAACATGAAATCATTTCAACAATTGTGTATTTTTACGTCTCAACGTCAACAATATTATTTTCCATGAAAATGTAACAAATAGAGATATTTATAACATTGGAAATACATGTACTTCTTTTGGATTCAAGGATATTTAGCAAAAACTATTTAAAAAAATGACATTCGTTGTCATTTGAAGCTTATGCGTAAACAATTCTTTACATTTTGAACAATTCCAGTCACTTTTGAATTGTAGCTATTTACAGAAGATTCCTATCCCTTTTTTCGTTGATCTCGTGCTTCGTGCTTCTATTCAGAGTTAGGCAAGATAATGTTGAATTACAATTATTTCATTGCATCCCAAATTAGATGAATCTATTACCATTTTTCAAATTTTAAAGATTGCATTAATCATAAATAAAATTTTTCAAATCATCAAATATTTTATAAATCAATAATTGATTTCGAAAGATTGGTGATTAGTTGATTAATTGCCAAATGAGTAGCGAAGCGGTAAAACGGGTGAAGTCGATTTTGACTATTGGCCAGTTTTTGACGACTATCTCGGAATCTAAAAGAGATAGGAAAATTCTTGTCATGACCTTTTTTGTAGAGTCAAGTGAGGGCTATAAAAAGGGTTATGAGAAAAATTTTGCTATCTCTCTTAGATTCTGAAATATTCATAAAAAACTGGCCAAAAGTCAAAACCGACTTAACCCGGTTTACCGCTTCGGTACTGAAATCAAATTCAGGAATTTGGAATTAATTGTTTAACAATAACTGAAAATTGAGATTATCTTCCAATTTCAATAAAAAATTAGTGAACTTTAATTAATTCAAAGTAAACTTCTTTTAATATTACTGACGTAGCGATTTTCGTCGATTTCTGCTTCTATTTTTGTATATGAAAACACTAAAAAGATCGTGCACTTTCAAAATTTCAACGTCAAGAATATCACATTTCATGAAAATTTAACAAATAAAGCTATTTATAACATTGGAAATACATGTACTTCCCTTGGATTCAAAGCTATTTAGCAAAAAATATTTTTAAAAATAGTTTGTCATTTAAAGCTTATGCATAAAAAATTCTTTACATTTTGAGCTATTTCAGTCACTTTCAAAAGGAACGATTTCCAGAAGAATCCTATCCCTTTTTTCGTTGATCTCGTGCTGCTATTCAGAGTCACGCAAAATCACAACGTAAAATTAAAATTATTTCATTGCATACAAAATTAGTTGAATGTTTTACCATTTTTCAAATTTTAAAGATTTTTTTTAAATATTAAAATATTCTATAAATCACTAATTGATTTCAAAAGACTAACGATTACTTGATTAATCGAAAAATCAAATTCAGGAATTTGGAATCAATTGTTTAACAAGAATTGAAAATTGAAATTACCTTCAAAATTCAATAAAAAATTGATGAACTTTAATTAACTCAAAGGAAACTTCTTTTAATATCATTGAAGTAGTGATTTTTGTCGATCTCTGCTTCTATTTTTGAATATGAAAACACTAAAAAGATCGTGCACTTTCAAAATCTCAACGTCAACAATATTATATTTCATGAAAATGTAACAAATAGAGCTATTTATAACATTGCAAATACATATATGAAAATATATGTAATTCCCTTGGATTAAAAAATATTCAGAAAGAACTACTGGAAAACAGGAACGACATCTGTTCATTTCTTCTCATTGAATATCTCAGCATGAACAAAATTACTCCAGAAAAATTTATAAAATAGAGATATTTATAATATTGGAAATCCATAAAATCCCGTCGTAATTCTGAGCTGAGCATTCTAGAATCGAGAATATTACGTAAAACAAGAAAAAAAGAAATGACATCATTCATTATCCGATCTTTTCTCCGAATTCTCCCGCAATTAACCACAAAAAAAATCGATACTTCCTCTTTAAGCCTCATCGTTCAGCTCTGAAATTAGTAATTGCTCGGATGACCACGAACTTCCAATATCTCAATGTCAACAACATCATAATCCATAAAAATGTGACAAACGCTACAAATGGATACATTTGTAACGTCAGAGGGGGTCAATTCGGTTATCAATGATTACAGTTTATTACCACCGTCGAACGTCAGCATGAAGCTATCAACGAAAACAGTTTTGTCATTCAAGCTTCTGAATGCTCTTTCGACATACGTCTCCCGTCAATAATCATCATCCATTGAATCGTGAGTCACCTTCCCGCCTCGAGTGATTATCCGATGTATTTACTCTTCATTTCTTTAAAGTAGTATAAACAGCTTGAATTTTGAAGACTAAAATCTGAAATAAATTTTAAACGAAAGTTAATATGAATAGAAACATTCTGGTTGAGTTTGTACTCAATCGGCAGTCTTGCATTGTCTCAAATTGACCCAAGCAAAACTAGAATGGTAAGAGTTCTCCGAATTAGAAAAAAACTATTGTAGAAAATTAATTTTGAATTTTTCTCTCAATTCTGTGAGAATTTAATTATTTCATTTTATTTGTTATTAATGTGAACAAACGAAGATATTAATTTATAATATTGGATATACGTATGTAAAAATACATGTACTTCCCTCGGATTCAAAGATATTTAGAGAAAAAACTATTGAAAAAAATTACACTCTTTGTTATTTGAATCGTATGCACAAAAATTCACCACATTTTGAACAGTAACTATTTAGAGGAGAATCCTATCCATTGTTTCTTTGATCTCCTGTTTCTATTTAGAGTTAGGAAAAATCATGAGGTGAAATTAAAATTATTCCATTACTAGGGGGCTAGGGCCCCTGCTCGCACCGCTCGTCAACCCCGATATGGCCCACATATGACCCCCATGATGTTTATTCTGACCGTTGTGACCCTTAATCTGACCTTCATGACCCTCTTTATACCCCTTGTGACCCATATTTTGACCCTTAATTTCGAGTACAAATTTTTATCACCAGAAGTCGATTTGGATATTATAATATAGAGAGATTAGAGACCCTTATTTTTACCTTTGTGACCCTTAGCTTCTGACCCCATGACCCTTATATGGACCCATAATACGACCTGGTGACCCCTAATCTGATCCTCGTGACCCTGATTCTGAACCTCGTGCCTTTTATTCTAACACTCATGACCTTTCTGACCCTCATGACTATTATTTTGACCTTTGTGACCCTTAATTGTGGAGTGTTAATTTCGAGTATCAAATTTTCATCATCAGAAGTCGATTTGGATATTATAATATAGAGAGATTAGGGACCTTTCTTTTTACCTTTGTGACCCTTAGCTTCTGGCCCCATGACCCGTATATGGACCCATAATACGACCTTTGTGACCCTTAATCTGATCCTTGTGACTCTTATTCTGACACTCATGGCCCTTATTCCGACCCTCATAACCCTTATTCCAACCCTCATGACCCTTATTCGGACACTCATGATCTTTCTAACCCTCATGACCCTTATTCCGACCCTCATGACCATTATTTTGACCTTTGTGACCCTCAATTGTGGAGTCTTAATTTCGAGTACCAAATGTTCATCACCAGAAGTCGATTTTCATTTTATAATATAAAGAGATAGACGCCCCTATTTTTACCCTTATGACCCTTAGTTTCTGACCCCATGACCCTTAATTGGACCCTTGATCTGACCTTTGTGACCCTTAATCTGATCCTCGAGACCCTTATTCTGACACTCGTGACCCTTACGACCCTTAATCCGACCCTCATGACCATTACTTTGACCCTCGTGACCCTTACTCTGACCCTTGTGACCTTTACTTGTGGAATCTTAATTTCGAGCACCAAATTTTCATCACCAGAAGTCGGTTTGGATTTTTTAAGTATAGAGACATTCAAAATCAGTTAGAAACCCAACAGAATTACTCAGAAAAAACACTCTAGTTTCCCATTAAATTCTTTTATTCAGGTTTGGCCACAAGAGAATCATTCAATAACTGTATCGACCCCTAATTGTTGCAGATTGACCCAAGCAAAGCTGGAATGGCAAAAGCTCTCCGAACTAGAAAAGATCAACATAGAGCGCCGCCACAGTGAGATCCTCCAGCAGCTCCACGCAGAGCTCTCAGACCTTCGTGCTCAGAACCTATCCTACCGCGAGAAACAAAGCTCCCTGGAGACAACCTACGCAGACCAACTGAAGCAGCTCCAGACCCTCGAGAGAGACCTCGAAATCGCCCAGCGTGACCTCTCCCACCTCAAGAAACAAAACTCAAAGCTCGACGTCGACTACCACGACAAAGACAAAGTTGTGAACGACCTGAGAATGAGAGTAGCCGTTCTCGAGCAAGACCTGAAAGACAAGACAATCCTCATCAACAAGCACACAGAGATGTGGAAGACTGGAAAGGAGCAGAAACAGCAGCTGGAGGAATTGCTCTCCGAAAAGGAGAATCAACTCCAGAGAAAGCAGAATGCCCTGAAACACGTGGGGGAAGAGGTGATAAAAGCAAACGAGATAATAAAAAAAATTCAGAACGAGCTGTCGACAGCCAAGTCCAAGTTGAAACTGAGAACAAGTATTTGTCTAGAGCAGGAGAAGCTGCTGGACACAAAGCAGAAGGAGATTGGCCAGCTCGAGACGAAGCTCGAGGAGAACTCAAAAGTCGTCAAAGACTTGAAATCCGAAGTGGAAAGTTTGCAGAGTGAGATAAGAACGCTCAAGTCCCAGGTGGAGTCTCAGGAGAAGACGATAAAGAATAATGACAATGTGATCAGTTGGTTGAACCGCAGATTGGCTGACAGTCAGTTGCCTCTGCAGAGTGTCACGACACCAGCAGCCATTAATGTCCCCTCGAACTTTCAGTTGACTTTGCCACGGACTAATAAATTTCTCACGAACAAATACGAGAGCAAAACACCAACGACTGGGGCTACTCTGCAGCAGAGTGCTCCTCCGACTGGTGGATTCAATCCGAGGAATGGAATGCAGGGGTCCAATGCCAATCAGACGTCGAGGACTTCTCCGGGACGTGCGGGGGTCGGGGTTATTACGGACAGCACTGTGGGACCTGGGGCCTTCAGCAGGACTGGCCACATGGGGAGCACCAGCACACCCATGGAGAGGATGAATATTTACCAGAAGTTACCGAGTGCTGGGCTCGTGGAGACTGCGGGGGTCAATGGGGCGAATGAGAATAACAATGTGCCTTTGGGGGCCAATATGGTCAGGTCGAAGAGTGCCTCGGGGGTGGGACTCAGGAGGGCGGTGCTGGATAAACCTTTGTTACCTTCTGCCTATTTTTCGAAGCCTCTGCACTGAGAAAAAAAATTATTTTTGCCAAATATCCATTTACTTGAGAGAAGTATTTATTTTTTCAATACCGTATTTCTCCATTCGAGTCATTCTTAGGCAATCCTCATTAGGTTTCAATAATGTCAATTATATTGCTCTAGAATATGATCATGTTAGTTATGACCTTGAGTGAACTTCTTCAATAATTATCAACATTAAAACATTGATAGAAATTCTGCCCTGTAGAAAATGAAAATTTTTGGAAACATGAATAATCATTAGAAGAGTTCATCCAAGGTCATGTGCAACATAGTCATCCTGTAGAGCAACATGACTGTTGTAATTGAAACTTAGTCAGGCTCGCCTGGGAATGACTCGATTGGAGAAATACGATTTTTAAAAAATAAATACTTCTCTCAAGTAAATGAATATTTGGCAAAAATATATTTTTTTCTCAGTGTGCATTAAGGGTCGGGTCTTCTTGGTTTGATAGGAATGTGGGAGGATGGGGATTCTTGAATGGGGTATGGTGGAAACGGATGAAACAATTTAAGGTGTCGGTGGATTTTCTTTCGAACGTTATCGCGATTGTTTTTCTATCTTCATATAGGCGAACAATCTTCTTTTCACTCAGAAACCTAATTTCAGGGCACAGGTTTCCATGGTTTCCATTGTCGAAATGTTGATTTCTCAATGAAGATAAGTAAAATACGAATTTTCAAAGGGAAAAGAAATTTTAGTCTGACTAGGATGTAAAATATATCACAATTTCCATTGGATTTTACATCATGCAGGAGTCCCCAAAAATTATTATTGTACAATCAAAAAAAGTAGAAAAAAAACTGAACATTTTCAAAGAGCATGTTTAATAAAGATTAAGAAATAAGTTCGATAGAGAGAAAATAGTGAATGGATAGTTTATCATGGTAACTAACGATCTGACAGCCATTGACTACTGTGACAAATGACGACTTAACAGCCATTAGATACATCAAACTATTGATTTACAATTTACTCTCTGTTGGGTTTATTTCCCAATATTGTTCAAAAACGCTATTTGAAAATGTTTAACTTTTTTTCAACGTTTTTTTGATTGTACAATCATAATTCAGTAGCAAAGCGATAAACCGGGTCAAGTCGATTTTGACTTTTGGTCAGTTTTTGGTGAATATCTCGGAATCTAAGAGAGATAGCAAAATTTTTCTCATGACCTTTTTTATAACTCTCAATTGGCTCTATAAAAAAGGTCGGGTCGAAAATTTTACTACCTCTTTTAGATTCCGAGATATTTGTCAAAAACTGGGCAATAGTCAACATAGACAAAATCGACCCAGTTTACCGTTTCGCTACTGAATTTTTGGGGACTCCAGGGCTATGTAAAACTAAATAGCAATTGCAGATCATTTCGGATTATCAAAATGAAAAAAAACGAGGAAGATCACGGAAAGATAATCCACCCGGGCCTTAATCGAGAATTTGGAAATTCTTGATTCGAAAGAATTTGATTCTCCATTCAAGACCTAATATTCTTCGTTGAAAAATCATTCTCAATTCCAGAACTTGACGGAGATGCGGTTGAATGAAGAATATTGTATTCCTGAATCAGGATTATCTATTCCTGAAACGACAATAATTATCGATAACTAGGTATTCTTAATTCAGGAATCAAATATTCTTCAATCAACAGCATTTTTTCTCGAGTCAATAGTAAAACTGTTTAGTCTTTTTGAAGACTAAACAGTTTTCATTGAAAACTGGAATATTGCAGAATCAAGAATATTTCCTTCTTGAATTAAAAATACTAGTCCACAATCCGCAACACGTGTTCTGAAATAGAGAATTCCCCATCATCAAATCAAGAAATTACATTCTCAATTTGAGAATGTTTTTCAAGAGGAGCGAATCTTTCCTTAGAATGTAGAATTTTTCGTGTAAAAAAATTAGTCTTGAAACACTAATTACGGCTCGAGTATCGACAGTGCTTCATAATATATGTACAGAAAAATAGAGAACTTGCATGATTTTTTTTTCAATTTTCTTTCTCAAGTTTGGAACCTGAATAATTCATTTTTCATTTACAAACGTTCGAAATATTGCTCATTAATGAATAATTAATCGTTAAAAGTTGAAGATTTCAAGCGCTTTGAAATCGCTAATGACGTCACACAGACGGTCGAGTGCTGGACCAATCACAGAATGGCTGGGGCTGACCTAACCCAATCTTGAGGTGCGTCTCGGCCAATGGAGAACGCCAACTCCCCATTCTCTTCTTTTTTGACCAATGAAGCGTTACCTGATCGTCTTCGTGACGTCATGGCCGAAAAATTGTCCTCGAAAACGACTGATTTCCAATTAATTATTGTAACACATCTAGGCAATATTTCTCCAATTTTCGCCGCGTAGCTATCCATCCCTGGTAAAACAGTCCGATTATTTCCGACTGGGTGATAAAAAATTAATCGGCGTTAATGATGTTTCTGTCTTTGTCCGTAAAGGGTGCCAAGTGAATTTGAAAAAAGATTTTAAAAAAAAATTTTTTTCCCTCCATCATTGGAGAAATATGTATTCATTTATCCGACGAAATTTCAAACCCGCAACCGGAACTAGACATCGAGAAAATAAATGCGGAAAATCCTCTATTTCGCGTGACGAACCTCGAGAAAGCATGGGATCAAATGGGTACGGCGGGTTGAAATATCTCTCTTATTCACACCGGTACCCCATTGTTTTTTGTCGCCATCACATTGAACACATCATTCCCCATATCTTCAAATTTTTTCAAATTTTTCTTGAGTTCCTAGCGGGTTGAAACGTTCAATTTAATCAAAACTCCATAAGAGGCCGTGTATAAGACTGATTTTGTTTATTTAATTTCTCGATATCCATAAGTTCTAAAATTTTGAAATTGTCACCGATGTTCACCATCTGTCTAATACTATTAATTTAAAAAATTATAACTTTGTTGGTGAATGTCAATTTTCAAGGTCATCGCCCAATTCACTTGGCACCCTTAAATTCCGATTGGCTGGCAGGTAGGGTTTGGAGTTTGAGAAAATTATGAGAATTAATGGGAACAAGGGTATGGGGCCGTTATCGTTCGATTACCTTCCAAAAAAGTGGTTGATAGATCTCATATTACGCATATAAATATTTAAATGAGCAATAAATATTGAAGATTTATGAGCAATATGAGATCTATCAACCACTTTTATGGAAAGTAATCGGACGCTAACGGCCACATACCCTTGATCCTATTAATTCTCATAATTTTCTCAAACTCCAAACTCTACCTACCAGCCAATCGGAATTTAACGGTCAAAGACAGAAAAATCATTAACGCAGATTCATTTTTTATCACCCAATCGGAAATAATCGGACTGTTTTACCAGGGATATGTTACGAGGAATGTGTGAATAGGGGAATTGGAAAGAATTGAGTTTCATGCAAGTTCCCTTTTCTAAGCCCTATTGTTCTCACTTCAAGAAAAATAATGCTCGATGCTCGTCGAAGTAGTGTGTCTCGGCATCAAAGTACAAATTATGTCATAATCCATGAGAGTATCATCATATTTTCATAGAGTACAAGAGTATTGAATATGTCTCGCCTTATGACATCGTCGTCTGTACATATTAGATCCATTAGAGCCAATTTGTATTCTAATTTAATATCACGTTAACGTTTGAGGGACCACTTGCGAATAAATAACACAAACAAATGAGATTGAAATCACAATTGAAAGCCCAGTATTAGCTGCCGTTAGTGAAGAGTGAAAGAGTTGTTCATTTAATCTACGATATTATCAATCATAAATTTTTTAATAAAATTATATTTTATACAATGATTACACTGCCGGAATATCTTTCACCGAAATAGCCGTATCCCAAGCTCAATTGCTTGTTAATACCGTTCTTCAGCTCCTTATATCCTTATTCTCGCATCACGTGCTATATTTTCGTGGTCGAAAGGCACAAGACGAATAAATTCCACTTCGTGATTAATTCTTGAAGAATATTTCGTAATCTGATCTTTACATGAACTTCTTTTGCTGGCGCAGGTGAAAACAATATCTCAAAGGTGATTGCAACATGATAAATTACTCTATTTTCATCAGATTCAAAGATATTCATCAAAAACTTGACTCGTCCGACCATTTTGCTACCGATGCGAATGTTCTCAACATTCCACGTAGCACACTGTCTGGAAGGTATTTGCAAGTACACCAAAAAGGCTTTCTAATATCCGAAAACAACGCGCCAAAGACGTTGGTCCTGCACTGAGAGAAAAACAAACAAGTCTTGTTTGGGTTAACAAAATCGTTAGACAAAACAAAAAAATTTTTTTTTGGTTATTCGAATTTGAACGACTCAAACATGAATAATTGCTCTGCTTTCAACAACGAAATATTTGGCTCAAGAGGCGGATTATTCATACAAGACGGTGCCTTTTCAGGATAAAAATATCCTTTATAGAGGAAAGTTTATTAAGAAATGTTTTGTCCCCAAGTTACAAGATTGCTGTCATATCATTATTATTTCATGGAAGAATTCATTTTTTGTCTGTGATTACTGAATAGCCGACACGACAAATTACTATCCCTCGTTTCATATAAAACTTTGCCGGCAGCAAAACACGTATGAGAGCATCGAATAATGAAGAATAGTGATAGAAATTACATTTTGTTGCTTGCACAGAGAATAACATTTTTTAAAATTATTTTTGCAATAAAATTGCATTTTTGGACTTTTTGGATCATACTGGGTTGATATAACACAAAAAATCCTAAACTTAAATTTGAGTGATTACAAATCTTGCATTTAGAAGCAAAAATTCGGGAGTTGGTACGTGAATTTTTCCGGGTTCGTCAAAATGAACTCACGTTACCGTGTAAGAACAGTAATTTTTCTGGCATTTTTGTCCATGTAGTGTTATCAGTTAGAAATTTCATTATTCATTTACTCTGTTATCATTCAATCCGATTTAAGGATACATATTGTAACGGATCTGTAATTTCCCCAATTACATTCCATCTAGTGGTCAACTTTTAGAAAACTGAAGAATTAAAGGACGAAAATGATTCCCAAAAATGTGAAATTTTGTCAGATTATAGGTATTAATAACAACTAACTCTGTGCGAAATTTCAGCCCAATCGACTCACCCTTTTTGAGAAATCACCATTTATTTCTAAATCGTTTTTCGCAAATATCTCAAAAACTACTCAACCGATTTCAAAATTTGTTTCTTCAAAACATTTGTCTTGATGTCTTCTATCTCAATCAATCAAAATATGCATACCCGTTCGTATAAAGTTTCCGAGATATTTACATTTTTCGGGTTTTCGCTCAAAATCCTTGTTAGCACTCTCATTTTTGCAAAAATCGGCATATTAACTTCAAATTTGGCAAGAAGTTCCCTCTTTGCCCCAAAATATTTCGTATTGAAAATGGGCTAAATGGGATCGTTAGTTTAGGAGATATTCAAGTTTGAATCTAATTCTATTTTCTTGAATATCTCAAAAACTACTCGACTGATTGTTATTTTTCTTTTCAAAATATTCGTCTTGATATCTTCTATGTCAATCAATCAAAATATGCATACCCGTTCATACAAAGCTCCAGAGATTTCCATTTTTCGTTTTTTTGCTCAAAATCCCTGTTAGCACTCTCATTTTTGCAAACATCGACATATTAACTTGAAATTTGGCACGAAGTTTCCTTTTTGCATCAGAATGCATTAGAAAATTTGCATTAGAAAGAGTTTGGATGGGGGGAGGGGAGGCATAACCTGCCAAAATGGAGAGAAATATCCGAGAGTGAAAAAAATTTATTATCCTGAAATCATTCGGAAGCATTCCATCAATTTATTGGTGGCGAAGAAAGCATCAAAACATCGCTCAGTGACATGCTCACTATGATATGCTCAGTACCCCTGCTTATTTGTATTTCTCCTCGCCTCGTTTCTTATTTAATAAACTCTCATTTACTTATACCCGCGTACTTTTCAATATTATATAATGGTCACTCCATAAAACGGGCCGTATTGCTCCTCATTGAATTCTCAAACTATTATATTTAAAACGGTACAGCATGTTAAAAACAGCTGCGATTAGCTAAAATAGTAATAAAATTGAACAATGATGAAATGAAACGCAATCAGATCAAATCTAATGAATTCAGTAGCGAAGTGGTAAAAGGAGATAAGTCACTTTTGACTATTGGCCAGTTGTCAATCAATACCTCGGACTCTAAGCGAGATATCGAAATTTTCGTAATTACATTAGTTGTAGCACTCAATCGGCCCCGCTAAAAAGGTCATAACAAAAATTTCGCCATCTCCCTTAGATTTCGAGATATTAATTGAAAACTGGTCAATAGTCAAAATTGACTCATCTTCTTTTACCAATTCGCTAGTGAATTGCACTATAACAAGTAGAGGAATCACCGAAAAGTTACCTTAACCCTAGATTGGTCACCATATGAGGGAAGTGCCGCAGCGTCGTTTTTCTTGAATTGCCATTGATTAACTGATCGGAAGAATTAAAAAAAACTTGACTTTTCTAATCAGCGTCTAACAAATTTTAATACTTATAGAACAACATAATTCTCAAAATTTCTAAAAAAAAAAATTATTTCTAACAGAGGAATAGACCTTTTCATTCTGGAAATCTAGGGGAAATATTTATTTCGTTCATTCAACGAAAAAATCTCCGAAAAAACCATGGAAAATTCTGATAAATATTGAACTTTACAATGATATACACTTGAACGCTCAAAAACCATGATTTATATGTAAATTCGATAAAGTGTCCACAAATCCTAGGGGAATTAACATGGGAAAAAAGTGTCCGCAAATCTAGTGACTCTCAGAATGAAAAGGTCTATTATTTTTTTCCATGTTAAACCAAAATGCCTGTTACGCGACGTTGCCGGAAATTCGCTAAACGCTCCCGGGCATTGCACAGTGAATTTGGCAACGTTCAGGCGTAAATAACACGGCGGCACTTCCCCGCGGACGTGACCAATCGCTGGGTCGCGTAGGGTGACCAACTAGGGTTAAAATTAACTAAAAATTATCTTGCGACTACTGACCACTTTTACGTGCATTAGCCAGGCTTTTTGGTACACTTGCAAATTCCTCGTCGCCTTAAAATTCAATTCAATCTATCACTATAATACAAATCAATTCATATGAATCGGCGAAGATGTGGCGATATTCTGAGGGAGTGTCGTCTCGCCATCGAGGAGCAGCCGATCGAGTCGTTTCCTTCGTCTCTCGCACTTTGGACATGACTTTGTCGAGTTGAGGCAGTCAGCGTGAAAGACAGCATTGCATCCATTACACCTGTAAGTCGATTCCATGTCGAACGGGTAAATAACCTTGGGATTGTTGCACACCTCGCAGATGAATCCCTTTTGGCTGCATAACCAGCAGTTCAACACGTGATTTCTCGCGTATTCCACGACTTTTTGGAGCTGTTGAGCAAGCGTTCCCGAGGGCACATCAAGCAGATCGGAGACTGAGTACTGATGCACGTGCTCGTACAGATAGTCCCTGGGTGCAACTTTCTTCTGCAATGAGTCAATTATGGGCTCTCTGCAGGTGAACAAATAGGCACGGAGGAGATTGAGCTGTATTCTGAGGGCCTGCAGCTGGGCCATGCTCTCCACTGTCGTGTAGATCCTTGGATTCAGGATCTTGAGGTTCAGGAGGGTAGAGCAATCCGTCAGATATTCCGCTGCTTTTTTACTCACTGGATAGTGCTTCAAGTCCCAATTGTGGATTATTCGCGAGGGGATCAGGAACTCCTCCGTCGACATGCAGTTGGTGCAGTAGTAGTTCCCGGTGAACGAACAAACGTGGGCTTTTGCGAAGGTCATTCCCACTGCGTGACCACACTCGAAGCAGCTGTAGCTCTGGGTGTCCAAGCCCTTCTCACGGGGGAGTTTGCCGATCTGATTGTCGAAGTCATCTGTTATTACCTGGAATAATTTAAGTTTTTGGAATTATTACGTAATAATAATCCGATAAAAATTTTTTACTCCAATTCTCAATTTCTGTCATTTATTATATTCATTCTATCGAAAGACGAGGATAGAAATCGAATTTATGGGTGTTCTTCCGTTATTCGGAAAAATATATCGATTTTAAAACTTTTGAGAGACATTGGAATTTTTTTTTTTAATTTCTTCACGTCTACGTTTTTTACATTTTTTTCATTTCTTCCCGTTAAAATTCGAGTTTGCCGACCTGACTGTCAAAGTCATCTGTTATTACTTGGAATAATTAAAGTTTTTGGAATTATTACGTAATAATAATCCGATAAAATTTTTTTACTCCAATTCTCAATTTCTGTCATTTATTATATTCATTCTATCGAAAGACGAGGATAGAAATCGAATTTATGGGTGTTCTTCCGTTATTCGGAAAAATATATCGATTTTAAAACTTTTGAGACATTGGAATTTTTTTTTTTAATTTCTTCACGTCTACGTTTTTTACATTTTTTTCATTTCTTCCCGTTAAAATTCGAGTTTGCCGATCTGGCTGTCAAAGTCATCTGTTATTACTTGGAATAATTAAAGTTTTTGGAATTATTACGTAATAATAATCCGATAAAATTTTTTTACTCCAATTCTCAATTTCTGTCATTTATTATATTCATTCTATCGAATGACGAGGATAGAAATCGAATTTACGGATGTTCTTTCGTTATTCGGAAAAATATATCAATTTTAAAACTTTTGAGAGACATTGGAATTTTTTTTTTATTTCTTCCCGTCTACGCTTTTTTACATTTTTTTCATTTCTTCTCGAAAGAGAACAAAATAAAGTATCATAAATTAATGTATACAGAATCTACATTAAGTTATGCCGAAAAATCGAGTTCTATTGACTTTTTCTACTGAATATTTTCAATTGAACATTTGATAAAACCGAATAGACCCTAGCCTCCAACCAAATCCACTTTTCAACAAGCCTAATTCTTTCAATCAGTGTATTAAATTCCCAAGATTCCGAATCCCCCATCAAACTCCAAAAATGCTCACCTCAGCCCCTTCCTCAGGCTCCTTCTCCTGTATCCTCTCGCTGGGGGCATACCTATCCAAAAAATCCCTCAAGTCCGGTGAGGTGGCGTACCCCCCCGGATGATAGCTCCTAATAAGCGCATCATAAGTTGGTCCCTCCCCAGGAGTCTTCGCCTCCGCATTGGACGCCCCCGATATAACCGACGAGGTCATCGAGGACTCCACGTCCTCCAGGGATGTGGACCACCCCAGCTTCCCAATCAGAGAATTCCCCACAGAGACAGCCCCCTCAGCCTTTCCACCCCCCTCCCCCTCGCCGCNCTTTCCCCCCCCCTCCCCCTCGCCGCTAATCGCCACCCCTTCCTCCCCCTCGACCACATCCTCCCGGTCCTCTTGAACCCTTTCACTCCCCTCCACCACCCTTTCCCCCCTCCCCTCCCCATCTTCAATCCCCTCATTTCTCCCAGGACTTCCAACAGGAGAAATCACTTCTTTCTTTCTCCTCTCCTTCCTCTTCACTTCCTTCACCAAATTATCCTCCTCCTTCACCACATTTCCCTCCCCCCTCACCCCATTTCCCACCCCCCTCGCCCCCCCATTCGCCAAAATAATCCTGAGAGCCTCATCCTCACTCAAAGTGGCATTATTAAGAACCCCAGAAGAGCTGAAAGACCCAATGCTCCCAATAGAGCTAGCAGTCTCCACATCCTCAAAGTTATCAGCCTCAGTAATCTCACTATTAATAGTCTTGGCGATGTCAACAGCACTGAAAATGGGGCATGACTTCATCGGTGGTGACCAGATAGCGGCCATCAGCAGCGGAGTGCTGGACCAGAAGTTGAGAAGACTAGTGTTGGAGGCTAAATTAAATACAATGGTATCCAAACTCTCGATGAGCCTCCTGGCAACTTCCACGTGATCGCCATCCCTGATGAAGGCGGCTCTGTCGTAGTAGGGTTTCAGGGCCGAGTTGTCGCGATGTATCGAGGAGAAGTAGCTGGAGAGGAGGCCCTCGTTCAGGGCAATGCGTATCCAGGCCCTGCAGTAGCCGACTTCGGTGGTGATCTGCTTGAGATCCTGGATCTGATTGATCATCTGACGGTGGGAGAAGACCAGGAGGGGACCCCAGAAGGAGGGCTGAGGCATGGCGTCGAAGTCAGGGCCAGAGAGGGCCTCTGTCACTCGGTTCAGGAGGCTGTCCTTCAGGCCGTGGAGGAATATGGCCTCGAGGACTGAGCACAGGGCCATCGCCTCCTCGCAGTTGCCCACTGGCACTCCATCACTCACACCCTCCAGCCCCTGCATCTCCATCACAACGGTGTTGAGCTGCTTGCGGAGGGACTCCTTCACCAGGACGTTCCTCTTGTTCGTCATCGACTTGACGGTTTTCAGAAGGGCATTCATTTTCGGGGGCTCGAGGTGGTGACTGGACACTCGCACTTTCACATCGGCACATTGTTCGCGAAATACTACGATTAACCTCAATTGTGGACGACACATTGGGGAAATTCAGGCATTGTTACGGTGCGGGGAATCAGCGGGAGGGGCTATCGCTGGGTTTGGCTCGGGGAAGAGGAAATTTGTGGGGGAACACGCGCCGAGTCATCACACAGCTGACACTTCTACTGATGACGTTTTTTGTTATCTTGGGTCGCGGGTTATTTAAGTTAGATCGGGAAGTTTAGCTCCCATTGGTGAAGGTGTAGAATAGCGTTGGGGTTTTTTATCTTGTGTGGGTGCAGGTGCCTGTCGGATGGTTCTGCAGGTTGACAAGGGTATCGATGTGACGGATCGATAGGGATAGTCGCGGCGGAGACGGTCTGACGATCCATCGCGGTCGGAATATCGATATTGAAAAACATCGATTTAAGAATATTGTTCGTTCACGAAATGTGGGAGGTCGTTTGCAGTTGAATATTTTGGAAAAAAAATTAATTAACTCAGGATGTGAAGTATGGGATAGTTGGAAAAATCAGTAAACTAGGGGAAGTTGGGGTAAAACGAACACTTTTGACTTTTGTTTTAATGTTAATGAGGAGTTGAAATGTTGATGAAATTTGATAATTTTTTCTTCAATACAAAGAGCAATTCTTTCCCTTTGTGACGAGCCTAAACTGAACTCAATTGGTCAATTTGTTTCTGAGTTATGAATAATTTTAAAAAAGTCTAAAGTGTCGGTTTTACCCCATCCTCCCCTACTAATTCATTGGCGAATCGCGACGTTTCGCTTGTAATTCAAGCATCCTCAGGTTCTGGAAGCCAATCAGTATAATAAAAATATGTACAAGCGATATCAATAGAAAACCTCAATCTAATGTTTGAAAACTATTACAAATCGACACAAAATAATAATAAAAAATATTTAGGGGAGAGCGGGACACTTGTCCCGCTCTCGCCTTTCGATAAAATTTGAAATATCGATCCCTCCGATATATCGACTGAGAAAAACCCGCTGAAAACATCGATATTCTAAACAATCGACGTCATATCGAAAGAATATCTGTTCCGTTTCGTTAAACATAAAAAAGAAGAAATGGTTGAGAGAATTCCATTTTACAAGGAAGAGAAATTATCTCATTTTATCAACAGGTGAATGAATTATAAAAATTCAAATAATTCCATATTGTCCCGCTCTCCCTATCGATATTGTGTTTGAAAATATCGATCCCTCTGACATATCGATAGTAGAAATAATCGATGTCATATCGAACGAATATCTGTTCCGTTTCATTGTGTGCAATTGTTATTATTCTGCTTCTGGGAAGTGGAGAGAGGAAAATGGTGTGGGTCAGCTGTTGACTTCTGTTTTCTTTCACAATGAAGATTGGAATATCGTCACACCCGTTGTTTTGGGTTGACAGAATACATAATTTTTGTGTACACACAAATTGCTCAACGGCACCTGATTTTTCATTGATGAAATGAAAACACGAGTCTTTTCCAAATTAAATACAAACACTGAATTGACTATATTTGAAATTGAGTTTGAATGATGGAATTCGATTTGGTCTGGTGGAGTCTAAATGTGTTCGTGGGTCGGTGTGTGCGGCCGGTGACGCAGGAAAAGCATAAAAAGAAGAAATAGTTGAGATCGCGTGTGAGTGGGCGAGTGAGTGGGGGGAGTGAAGAGAAGAGAGGAATGAAAACTGGACGAAGCGGTGAAGGGAGACTTGGCGCAACCTCGTTTCACGCCCCTCGCTCGGTCCACAGTCTTCCGCTGGCCTCTGTGTCAAGTGTCGTGAGTCGTCGGGACAGGTCCTCTCGAGCAGTTATACTATTCGGTGCAATTATCGCGTTCGAGAGATTATTGGATGGCATAAAGTGGACCGGGATTTTGGATGATTCGGAATATGTAGCATGATGGAGCTATTGGGTAAGAGTCTTGCTGTGAGGTGCTTACGGTATTATTGCGGAGACGGGAGGTAAAAAAGGCTCGTTGTGTGCTGCTGTTCATGATTCCTCGGTACGGTGAGAGCTTTGAGACACTGGGGCTTTCGGAAATATGGAAACTACGTGATTTTGAGGTGAGAATTCCGAGGACGTGTTTTTTTTATGACTGGGTTTTCATCCTGACAATGAGGC
This sequence comes from Diachasma alloeum, assembly GCF_001412515.2. Lineage (NCBI taxonomy): Eukaryota > Metazoa > Arthropoda > Insecta > Hymenoptera > Braconidae > Diachasma > Diachasma alloeum. The sequence goes on from NW_021680410.1 coordinate 2,385,076, forward strand.
ATGCTTGATTTGTTGATGGATTACACTGGTGGATATTGAAAATTGAAATTGAAATTTCGGCGAGTGCTTGACAGTAATTTTTAGGGGAAATTGTGAAATTTCAAATTTCAGTCGAAATTTAATGGAATTCTCAATTTTTGAGCCTTTCCTGTTGAGGAAATTGAGAATCGAATATTCAGGACCGAAATAACGGAAATTCAAGGATTTATTTATCTAGCTTTACCTATTTATCTGGATTTATAGAGACTTCCATGGAATAATTGAACTGAAATTTGAAGTTTTTATTGATTTTTCCTTCGAATTTTGAATTCCCAACTACAAAATTCTGTGGGATTTTAGTCAAAATGACATTTGATCAACATTTCCAAGAAGTGTAATGTCTTGATTGTGACAATGAAACATGCTTGATTTGTTGATGGATTTTATTTGCACTGGTGGATGTTGGAAATTGAAATTTAGTGGACAGTTTGACAGTAATTTTTAGGGGAAATTGTGAAATTTCAAATTTCAGTGGAAATTCAATGGAATTATTCATGTTTGAGCACCTCCTGTTGAGGAAATTGAGGATCGAATATTCAGGACCGAAATAACGGAAATTCAAGAATTTATTTATCTGGCTTTACCTATTTATCTGGATTTATAGAGATTTCCATGGAATAATTGAACTGAAATTTGAAGTTTTTATTGACTTTTTCTTCGAATTTTGAATTTCTAACTACAAAATTCTGTGGAATTTTAGTCAAAATGACATTCGATCAACATTTCCAAGAAGTGTAATGTCTTGATTGTGACAATGAAACATGCTTGATTTGTTGATGGATTTTATTTGCACTGGTGAATGTTGGAAATTGAAATTTAGTGGACAGTTTGACAGTAATTTTTAGGGAAAATGGTAAAATTTCAAATTTCAGTCGTAATTTAATGGAATTCTTAATTTTTGAGCATTTCCTGTTGAGGAAATTGAGAATCGAATATTCAGGACCGAAATAACGGAAATTCAAGGATTTATTTATCTGGCTGTACCTATTTATCCGGATTTATAGAGATTTCCATGGAATAATTGAACTGAAATTTGAAGTTTTTATTGATTTTTCCTTCGACTTTTGAATTCCCAACTACAAAATTCTGTGGAATTTTGTCTTAATTGTGTGTGATGCTTGATGAAACATACTTGATTTGTTGATGGATTTTATTTGGTATGAGTTGTTAGTTCAATAGTGAAATTTACTGTTGGAAAGAAATTGAAATTTCATGGACAGTTTGACACTAATTTTTAGGGGAAATTGTGAAATTTCAAATTTCACTGGAAATTCAATGGAATTATTCATTTTTGAGCACCTCCTGTTGACGAAATCGAGGATCGAATATTCAGGACCGAAATAACGGAGATTCAAGGATTTATTTATCTGACTTTCCCTAATTTATGTAGATTTCCGTGAATAATTAAAGTCAAATTCACCGTTTCTATTGATTTTTCTCCAACCATTTTCTATTGAATTTCCAACTACAAAATTTCGTAGAATTTTAGTTGAAATGATACTTGATTAAAATTTCCGAGAAGTGTACTGGGAATTTCAGCCAAAAGATTTCAATAGCCGGGGAGGTCTTGATCTTGACAATGAGACATGCGTGACCCGTTGATGGATTTTATTTGCACTGATGAACATTGAAAATTGAAGTTGAAATTTCGTGGATAGTTTGGCAGTAATTTTTAGGAAAAATTGTTAAATTTCAAATTTTACTGAGAATTTTGCGGGACTGGATTTTAGCCAATCACAGCGCAGTATTCGAGGTCATACTCTTTTGTTATCACATTTTTTCGGAAATTGCACACTAGCTTCTGGAAATTGCATCTGATAATTGCATAGTAGCTATTCATTTATTTCTAACCAATTGGATGTTTTGCTGGAAGAAGCCCTCGAATACTGCGCTTCGCTTAAAACCAAAATCCAGTCCCGAAAAATTCTCCGCAGAATACCCCTCAACCTCCAAAATTAACTAGATCTGTGCGCGCGCTTATCTTTTTGTTGTGAAAATGAAGAAATCGAATTTATTAAACTTCATATGCTCATCGATGTTTTATCAATATTGATAATGACTTGAAGAGAATTAAGAGAAGGAAGAGAATAAAGAGTGAAGCATCAATGAATAATTTTTAATCTTCGATTAATTCTTTTTTTTTTTACTTTTTAAAATAATCTGATTAAAATCTGTAATTGTTGAAAAATCAGGGGAGGGTTATGAATTGATTTCCTAGAGAACTGAAAAAATTTCTTGAATTCTTCGGAAAATTTCACAGTTTTCCAGATAATCGTGGATCACAGATTTTTCTCGAATTATTTGGGAAACCGAAGAATTTTTGTGAATTTGTAGAGTTTAGAATTTATGTATGAAAATCTGAGTTGTGGTGTGTGATAAATATCAAAAAATTAAAATTTGGGAAGTGAAGAATAATTTGTGAGTTAAAAAAATTTAGAAATACTATGTTTTTTTTCTCATAAATCAACAATTAGGCAATTTAGATATGTTTTGATGTAAAAATCAACTTCACACATGAAAAAATGAAAAATATGATGCAGAAAAAATTTCAATGAACATATATGAACATTCAGAACCGAAATATGGGAAATTTAAGATATAATTATCTGACTCTTTGTGATTTATGCAGATTTTCATTGAGTAATTGGCCTGATATTACGGTTTCTATTGATCTTTCCATTGAATTTCGAATTTCCAACTACATAATTCCATGGAATGACACTTGATATATAATGACACTTTATATGTAAACATTTCCAAGAAGTGTACTGGAAATTTCAGTCGAAAATTCCTAATAGCCTGGGGCGTGTGGATTCTGTCAATGAGACATGCTTGGTTTTTTGATGGATTTTGTTTGGTATGAGTTATTGGCTCAGTGGTGAAATGCACTGTTGGAAAGAAATTGAAATTTCATGGGCAGTTTGACTGTAATTTTCTGGTGAGCGACAGTGAAGTAATTTTGAAGGAAAATAGTAAAATTTCAAATTTTACTGAAAATTCAATGGAATTCTTAACTTTTGAGAACCTCCAGTTCAGAAAATCGAGGATTATCTCGACTCATTTGGATTTTTAATCAAGACGTGAATAATCAGGACCGAAATATCCGAAATTCAAGGATTCATTTATCTAACTTTTCCCGATTTATACGGATTTCTACGAAATTATTTTGAATTGCTAACTACGAAAGTCCGTGAAATTTCAACCAATTTTTATGAAAACAAAAATTACAATGAAAGTCTCAATTTTGCCTCGCAATTCCCTATTAACAAACTGACTTATTCCGAATTTCCAAATTATTATTTTGAAAAGGAACAATACCTTCGAATCAACCATTCGTGTTTCACATCAGAAATCGTAATCAAATGATCATGAAAAATGGAAATGGTCTTGTATCTTGTACGAAGAATATCAAATCAAAATATTTTCCCCTCTGAGGGCAAGTAAAGTAATTCTCGGAAATTTATTCCCTTACAGTCCTTGTGATATCTCTTGCGAAGAGTGGATGTACTGAGTTTTTGGCTACACGGACGAAAGAATTTAGTAGAAACACCTATCGAATTCGTTAAAAAATTCTTTTGAATTTCTATTGAACTGTTCTATTAGTTTTTGGCCGATTCTATTGAAATGTTCAATAGAAAATGTTCAGTAGAAAAAGTCAATAGAATTCGATTTTTCTATATAACCTATGCTATTGAGATATTTTCTATAGAATTTCCTCGGCTCAAATTTTCTACATTTTTTCGTTTGATTTTCTTGATGAGAAGAAAAGAAAAATAGAATGAAAAAAAATTGGAAAATTTGAGTCGAGCAAATTCCATAGAAAATATATGAAGAGAAAAAGTTATATAGAAAAATCGAGTTCAGTTGACTTTTTCCATTGAATGTTTTCTATTGAACATGTCAATAGAATCAGCCAAAAACTAATAGAAAGTTGAATAGAAATTCAATAGAATTTTCCAACGAATTCGGTAGGTTTTTCTATTAAATTTTTTCGTGCGTGTACACTAATATCTCTGGATGATTTAAAAAAAAACTATGATGAATTGGTAAACTAGGATAAGTGCTTTTTTTTTTAGAAAAAATTTGATTTACCAAATCACTTCCATAAATTGTTGGGAAGCGATTTACCCAAAAAACGGATTTTCTTAAAAGAAATTCACTCATCCTAATAGTTTATCACTTAGATTCAACCAAAAAAACGAATTGTCTGAGAAAAAAAATGCACTCATCCTAATAGTTTACCAGTTCACCACAGAAATAAAAGAAGTATCAATGGAAATTCTAATTCTCTTTCAGATTTTGAGATGTTCAGCGAAAACCAAAACCTGGACGAAATATTTTCCACTTCCTGTCATTTCATTACTTAGTTTTCAGTGAATGTCTCCGAATCGAAGAGAGATGCTTCGGGTTTCTAATGAGGAGCGTTTATCGTGGGAAACGGTACATCTACGAAAAAGGTTCTCATGGAAATCCCGCTATCCCTTCTAGATTTCGACATACCCCCTAAGAACTGGAGTTTTTCAGATAGAAATAGATCTTTCTCTCTCCATCATTTCACTACTTGAATCTTTTTCTGAAGACTTTTTATAGATTTCATGCTACTCCATAAGATAAGGACGAAAAATGCATCAAAAATGGAGAGAACGTGACAAAAATTTACCTATTTCTCATGAATTTCCAGATATTCACCGAAAAGTAAATTCTGAAAAGAAGCAATTGGTAATGTTTTATCACTCCACTCCTCAGTTTCAATTAATATCTTGGCCGTGACTATTCGCACCATTGCGTGAATCCCCGAGTCGAGGATTTGGTTCTGATTGGACGTACACAGGTCTTTCAAGATCTCTCCAGACCTAGATGGACCTGGTAAGTCCTAATCAGTTCTGCGACGTACTTTTCCAGAGACCATTCGAATCCTCAGTTCTTTTCGGTCCTGAGAAGTCCTCCTCGATGCTACCGAGAACGCGTGATTTTACGAACGGGTGAAGGGGAAGACATGTATGCGGAGGGTTGAAATTTGTAGCCAACGAGGAGACAGGGTTGCAGAATATATTTTAGCC
>NW_021680410.1:2391686-2391964 GCF_001412515.2 Diachasma alloeum
TCTGCAACCTTCTCCGCTTGTTGGGTAAAAATGTCAAGCCTCCGCATACATGCATCTCCCCTCCACCCACCCGTGAAATGTCGATTTTCCAGATTAAAAAAAAACAATAATTGCATTTTTTATGTCAATAACGCATGATTAAATAGGGATATGAACGCAGATTTAATATAGGCCCATAGAATTACGGGGACCGGCAAGGATTTGGAAAGTCTGAATGCAAGTGCTGCTTACACCTAACAAGTGCTGAAATGGGACAAGATGTGTATAAGACTCAGCAT
>NW_021680410.1:2392081-2392384 GCF_001412515.2 Diachasma alloeum
AAGTTTCATACTACTGTGTGTTTCACGCAGTTGAAGTTTTATGCTGTGTGTTTCACGCAGTTGTATTTTTATACTACTCTGTGTTTCACGCAGTTGTATTTTTATACTACTCTGTGCTTCACGCAGTTGTATTTTTATACACCTGTGTGTTTCACGCAATTGCATTTTGATACGCCTCTGTGTTTCACGCAGTTGAAGTTTTATACACCTGTGTGTTTCACGCAGTTGTATTTTTAGACATCTTCCGACATCATTTAGGATTGCGTTTTTCCACTTCCTAGGCCTTATACAAGATGAATTGAA
>NW_021680411.1:0-182 GCF_001412515.2 Diachasma alloeum
CAGCTGGAGTACATTCCCCCAAATGGGAATAGCATATGTGAGCACTGAAAATACAACACCCCTATTTTTTCCATACAAATCATTTTCGTTGGCTAATATTGATGAGAACATAAATCTCTAGTCAATTATAAGTCCAAGTCAATGGACATAATGCGTGCGCTGTGTCTAGTCTGTGGGCCTAA
>NW_021680411.1:346-1284 GCF_001412515.2 Diachasma alloeum
ATACTGCGTGAGCTGAGTCTAGTCTGTGAGCCTAAGTCATGTGACTCAGTCTGTCTTTGATAAAAAATACAACGCAACTTTTTTCCCCATACAAATCATTTTCATTGGCTAATATTGATGAGCACATAAATCTCTGGTCATTTATAAGTCCAAGTTAATAGACATAATACGGGAGCTGTGTCATGTGACTGGGTCTGTCCTTGATAAAAAATACAACACCATCATTTTTCATGTAAAAATCACTGTTGTTGGTTAATATTGATGGGCACATAAATCTCCAGTCATTTATAAGTCCAAGTCAATAGACATAATACGTGAGCTGAGTCTAGTCTGTCGGCCTAAGTACTGTGACTAGGTCTGTCTTTGATAAAAAGTACAACACAACTATTTTTTGCCTAAAAATCATTTTTGTTGGCTAATATTAATGAGCACATAAATCTCTAGTCAATTATAAGTCCAAGTCAATAGACATAATACGTGAGCTGAGTCTAGTCTGTCGGCCTAAGTACTGTGACTAGGTCTGTCTTTGATAAAAAGTACAACACAACTATTTTTTGCCTAAAAATCATTTTTGTTGGCTAATATTAATGAGCACATAAATCTCTAGTCAATTCTAAGTCCAAGTCAATGGACATAATGCGTGCGTTGTGTCTAGTCTGTGGGCCTAAGTCATGTGACTCGGTGTGTCGTTGATATAAAATACAACACAACTATTTTTTCCATACAAATCATGTTTGTTGGTTAATATTGATGAGCACATACATCTGTAGTCAATTATAAGTCCAAGTCAATAGACATAGTGCGTGAGCGGAGTCTAGTCTGTGCGCCTAAGTTATGTGACTCGGTCTGTCTTTGATAAAAAATACAACGCAACTATTTTTTCCATACAAATCATTTTCATTGGCTAATATTGATGAGCACATAAATCTCTGGTCATT
>NW_021680411.1:1396-1869 GCF_001412515.2 Diachasma alloeum
TGTGACTAGGTCTGTCTTTGATAAAAAATACAACACAACTATTTTTGCCATAAAAATCATTTTTGTTAACTAATATTGATGGGCACATTAATCTCGAGGCATTTATAAATCCGATTCAGTAGACATAGGAGAAGAAGAAGATCCATTCATAACAAATAATTCAACACATTGCTATTGGCAATAAAAATCATTTGTGCTTACGAATATTGATGAGCACATAATTTTCCATGCATCTTTGGACTACTCCGCCCAACCAAAAGTCCCGTTATGACGTTTAATGGGTTTCGACACTTTTCCCCCCTCATTTTCCACTACCCCAGCAAAGAAAAACATTTTTCGTATACCAAAAAAAAAGCACATAAATAGCACATAATTTAGGTGTCTTCAAAATGGCCGCCAAATCACTCGATTTCGCTAAATTTACGAGATCATTCACCTATACAAAGTGTACCATTCCTGAATTCTGTCGTGAA
>NW_021680411.1:1944-6445 GCF_001412515.2 Diachasma alloeum
TCATTCACCTATACAAAGTGTACCATTCCTGAATTCTGTCGTGAATTGGTAAACTAGGATAAGTGCTTTTCGCTTATTGTCAGTCATCGATGAATATCTTGGAAATGAAGAAAGATAGCGAAATTATCATAAGTATCTTTTCTATAGAGCGAAATGTCAACTACAAATAAGGTTTGTTTGGTGAATGACTAGCTTTAGGGTGGATGTGTGATGAAAATGTGGAGGGAGATGTTGGGAAAATTATTGATGAGCCGGATTTAAAATATCACACTTTATTTTGTGGGATCGAACCGCTTTGTCAAAACTATTTACACTCTTTGGTAATTTAATTCTTGAATGTCTAATTATACTGATAATTGTCTTTCACTGTTAATTCGTTGAGTCACTGAATGTAAACTGAATTTAATCAACAGAGGTGATGTACTGAACAAAACGATGATCTTACAAAGACCGGTGATGTACTTGATTACTAGTGACCTAGGTGAGGTTCAAGAAGCTACTGTACTCGGTGAGGTGCGATATAAAACTTGTACAGGTAATTTGCCCGAGATAGACTTTTACGGTGAGAGTCTAAGCCTAAACTGATTCGCGCGTGTTTCGGTGACTTATGACTGATGACCCGAAGAGTCCCGGAGATTTTCGAAGTAGGCCAATGGTCGACCAGAATGTTCGGGAATTTTAGTTCCGTTTCAAACAAGGTTTTAAAGAAAATTTCTCTATCTCTCTTCATTTGCAAGATATTCATCGATAACTGACCCTCAGCAAAATGCCGTTATTCTAATTTACCAATTCACTACAGAATTGTTTTGAGACAAAGTTTCGTCATCAGTAAATAAATTTCTCGAAATAATTTTCATTTTCCTTCGTTTTTTTTTAAGGGGTTGGGGGGTCACATTACTTTTTTCGATTACCAGACCGATTGATCGATAAATCCGTCTATTTTTTTTTAATTTCTTCGTTATGCCCGAAAAAAGTGAAAGCAAGAAAAATTTCTTCAATTTCTATTTTTCAATAATTTTTTTTTCCCTTTTAACCGAAGATATCAAGTAATTTCAAATTCTCTGCGTAGGATTTTGCAAATGGGCATATCGAATACCCGAAATAAAATTCCTTCAAAAAAATGGAAAATTGTACGACGAGATAGGTTTTTACAAATGAAAAAAAGTAAACAAATGACGATTTTTAAAAGAAAAAGCGAAAAAAAAATTTTTTTGATGGAAACTTATGATTGTTTTTTTTCGATTAGGATGTAAGATGATTTTTCGATTTGTTGGAATGTTATCGTTAATTGAGCCGTCTATGATAAAGACGGCTCAATTAACGATAACATTCCAACAATATACATCAAGTTATTCTTATTTTTAGCTTTTCCTACAGAAAATCGTCATTCTCATTTTTTTTTGCTTAGTAAAAACTTATCTAGTACTACAATTTTCACTATTTTTGAACGAAATATTTATTGGGTATTCGATATGGCCTTCCGCAAAATGCGACGTATGGAATTTGAATATACTTGATTTGTTCTGTTGAATAACTTAATCTGATCTCAAATGTGGTTTTCTTGAGAATTTACATCTTCAAACATTTTCATTGGACGAAATATAACCAATAATACTTCTTTGTCTGTAAAAATAATGTTCACCAATTACTAAATATGGCGCCTGAAAATAAAATGTACAATGCTTGAGCTAGCCAAAGCAACTCAGCATTATTCCCTCAGTAGTTCATGTTGGCAAAATTCGGAGATCACATAAACGTTGATTATTTTTTCCCATTATTCTTCCGTAATCAGTCACGTCATAGCGGAAAAAAATTTCCAATTTTGTTATTTCCTTGTTTAACGATGTTCAGGCGAGGAGTAGGTAGGATATTTAAAAAATACTGCCAATTTTATGAAAATATTCCCTACATTATCGACCATTTGGCAATGTGGTAAAAAATGAAATTATCAATGCTCCTTCTAAATTCATGTATACGTGACAAGTTTCGAATGAATTTTTATTGTTGTCTCGTACCTGGGGTTTCTGAAATTTTGCAAGGGATTAAATAACATGTGAAAAAAATTTCCATAAAGTTGGCTGCATTTTCAAAATATCCTACTCGTGGCCTCACCATCATTAATGATTAGCTAGTTTTTTTTCACGTGAGAGCTGTCAAAGAACAGTGTAATTTTTTAACGTGAAAAAATTGTATCTGAATAACAATGAGCGTCTCGTTTACGGGGAATGAATTATATGCATGGAAATTATCAACTACATTATATTTTTTTACCATGATTTTCATACCGTGTAAAAAGACAAGTGTCAAATGAATTTACGGATATGATGGAAATATGTGTTCCACTTGACGAAGAATACTTCATACAGTGGACTCTGGTTATAGTCCAGTCAAATTAGATTTTTTACATCCAAAATAAACCAAAGGGCACCAAATTACACCAATCGATAGCTAAAAGTGTAATTATTAATGTTTTAAAAAGTATATGCTCAAATTTGCCGGGGTGATTCACAATTTGTTATAAACAATTGGGAATTGCCGACAGGCCGTCTTCAATCCTAGATATCGTTAGTTAACCTTATCAGATGGGAAAAAAAAATATTTCTTTGTAGCTGAGAAAATGTCCTATCGGGGGGAGTTAGGAACTTATAGCCCAAAATGTACCGTTAATTTATTATAAATTATAATAGCAATTTCGGAGCAGTCGGCGCACCGCGTCAGCTGTTACCCTCCCTGCGACAGTGCCATGAGTCACGTGATTGGCGCCATGCGCAACTTATTCAAACCTCCTGCTGCGCTCAACGCAATAGCCCTCAGCTGGATTTTTGATGAATATCTCTGAATCTGTGGCTAGTAGTCAAATTTTCATTATAAACTTTTTTGTCGATCTTTATTTGCTCTATAAAAATGGTTTTAACAAAAATTTTTTGTGAGTCATAAAAATCCAGCTGAGGGTTATTGCATTGAGCGCAGCAGGAGGTTTGAATAAGTTGCGCATGGCGCCAATCACGCGACTCATGGCACTGTCGCAGGGAGGGTACCAGCTGACGCGTTGCGCCGACTGCTCCGAAATTGCTATTATAATTTGTAATAAATTAACGGTACATTTTGGGCTATAAGTTCCTAACTCCCCCCGATAGGACATTTTTTCAGCTACAAAGAAATATTTTTTTTTTCCCATCTGATGAGGTTAACTAAAGATATCTAAGATTGAAGACAGCCTGTCGGCAATTCCCAATTGTTTATAACAAATTGTGAGTCACCCCGGCAAATTTGAGCATATACTTTTTAAAACAATAATTACACTTTTAGCTATCGATTGGTGTAATTTGGTGCCCTTTGGTTAATTTCGATGTAAACGACATTTCCAGAGCTAGTTTGACTGGACTATTAGAGGCATATTGGTTAGTGTCGAACTTCCCCTCAATTTTTTTGTCTCGCCGCTCGAGCGCTTCCCCCACTCTGTCCACACCCACGCCGGAGAATAAACACTCCAATATTTTCTTCAAATTGCTATTGTCTTCCGATTCCAGTAAAGACGAAAAATAAAATATTCTGCATTTGAATTGTCGATCAAAAAATGTAGTCCACTTCTGGCTGTCATGGGGGGAGGATCTCGTTTTGTTGGCATAAAATTAATTCGAAATTGAATTGAATAAAATAATGAAACGATGTAAAGAAAACGACTGTAACATTTTTGATTCACATGGTTCGTTAACTCCAGAAGAAAAATCTGTTCTATGGAATGTTAGGTACAAAGCTTCTGTGATCAAATATAGTCAATGAAATTAAAAATATTGATAATAAAAAAATCGTCTTAATCTATATGAATTTTGCTATTATTCTTGAAGCTGTGAACTAAAGTTTATCATTACAATAAAGTGTTGAATTGAGAGAGAAAAGAAATAGTATTTTTCATTTTATCGTTCCCAGTTCTCGGAAGTCGGGCTCGGCGTGAGCGCGTAGTGGGGGAAGGGAAATAGAGTCGAATTCGCCGAAATCGCTTCCCCTATCCCGCAAAACAGTCGACTCTAACCAGAGTCTACTGTAAATCCTTTAGAAAAAAAAAAGTTATTTTTCATTTATTTTCTGCAAAAAAAAATCCGCTGAAATATAGATAATAATCCCGTGAAAAGTATTCTCAGCATTTTTTGTAGTGTTCCACGAGAGATACGCATTCATTATACGTGGACTCTCATTTTTCGGGATAAATTCGCCGGACCTCGTGTATAGAATCGCCGTATTTATATACGCATTTCTCTCGAGCGTATAGGAATAAATCGTATAGAATAATCCCTATAGAAACCCCTATACGATTCCCAGGCGAATGGATAGAAACCTCCTGTATAGAATCACCGGATTTCAATACGCATTTCTCTCGAGCGTATGGGAATAAATCGTATAGAATAATCGCTATAGAAACCCCTATACGATTCCCAGGCGAATGAATAGAAACCTTGTGTATAGATTCGCCGGATTTCTATACATATTTCTCTCGAGCGTA
>NW_021680411.1:6625-18362 GCF_001412515.2 Diachasma alloeum
GATTTCTATACGCATTTCTCTCGAGCGTATAGGAATAAATCGTATAGAATAATCCCTATAGAAACCCCTATAGGATTCCGAGGCTAATGAATAGCAACCTCGTGTATAGAATCGCCGAATTTCTATACGCATTCATCTTAAGGGTATAGGAATAAATCGTATAGAATAATCCCTATAGAAACCCCTATACGATTCCCAGGCGAATGAATAGAAACCTCGTGTATAGATTCGCCAAATTTCTATACATATTTCTCTCGAGCGTATAGGAATAAATCGTATAGAATAATCCTTATAGAACCCCCTATACGATTCCCAGGCTAATGAATAGCAACCTCGTGTATAGAATCGCCGGATTTCTATACGCATTCATCTTAAGGGTATAGGAATAAATCGTATAGAATAATCCTTATAGAACCCCCTATACGATTCCCAGGCTAATGAATAGCAACCTCGTGTATAGAATCGCCGGATTTCTATACGCATTCATCTTAAGGGTATAGGAATAAATCGTATAGAATAATCCTTATAGAACCCCCTATACGATTCCCAGGCTAATGAATAGCAACCTCGTGTATAGAATCGCCGGATTTCTATACGCATTCATCTTGAGGGTATAGGAATAAATCGTATGGAATAATCCCTATAGAAACCCCTATACGATTCCCAGGCGAATGAATAGAAACCTCGTGTATAGATTCGCCGGCTTTCTATACATATTTCTCTCGAGCGTATAGGAATAAATCGTATAGAATAATCCCTATAGAAACCTCTATACGATTCCCAGGCGAATGAATAGAAACCTCGTGTATAGATTCGCCGGCTTTCTATACATATTTCTCTCGAGCGTATAGGAATAAATCGTATAGAATAATCCCTATAGAAACCTCTATACGATTCCCAGGCGAATGAATAGAAACCTCGTGTATAGATTCGCCGGCTTTCTATACATATTTCTCTCGAGCGTATAGGAATAAATCGTATAGAATAATCCCTATAGAAACCTCTATACGATTCCCAGGCGAATGAATAGAAACCTCGTGTATAGATTCGCCGGCTTTCTATACATATTTCTCTCGAGCGTATAGGAATAAATCGTATAGAATAATCCCTATAGAAACCTCTATACGATTCCCAGGCGAATGAATAGAAACCTCGTGTATAGATTCGCCGGCTTTCTATACATATTTCTCTCGAGCGTATAGGAATAAATCGTATAGAATAATCCCTATAGAAACCTCTATACGATTCCCAGGCGAATGAATAGAAACCTCGTGTATAGATTCGCCGGCTTTCTATACATATTTCTCTCGAGCGTATAGGAATAAATCGTATAGAATAATCCCTATAGAAACCTCTATACGATTCCCAGGCGAATGAATAGAAACCTCGTGTATAGATTCGCCGGCTTTCTATACATATTTCTCTCGAGCGTATAGGAATAAATCGTATAGAATAATCCCTATAGAAACCTCTATACGATTCCCAGGCGAATGAATAGAAACCTCGTGTATAGATTCGCCGGCTTTCTATACATATTTCTCTCGAGCGTATAGGAATAAATCGTATAGAATAATCCCTATAGAAACCTCTATACGATTCCCAGGCGAATGAATAGAAACCTCGTGTATAGATTCGCCGGCTTTCTATACATATTTCTCTCGAGCGTATAGGAATAAATCGTATAGAATAATCCCTATAGAAACCTCTATACGATTCCCAGGCGAATGAATAGAAACCTCGTGTATAGATTCGCCGGCTTTCTATACATATTTCTCTCGAGCGTATAGGAATAAATCGTATAGAATAATCCCTATAGAAACCTCTATACGATTCCCAGGCGAATGAATAGAAACCTCGTGTATAGATTCGCCGGCTTTCTATACATATTTCTCTCGAGCGTATAGGAATAAATCGTATAGAATAATCCCTATAGAAACCTCTATACGATTCCCAGGCGAATGAATAGAAACCTCGTGTATAGATTCGCCGGCTTTCTATACATATTTCTCTCGAGCGTATAGGAATAAATCGTATAGAATAATCCCTATAGAAACCTCTATACGATTCCCAGGCGAATGAATAGAAACCTCGTGTATAGATTCGCCGGCTTTCTATACATATTTCTCTCGAGCGTATAGGAATAAATCGTATAGAATAATCCCTATAGAAACCTCTATACGATTCCCAGGCGAATGAATAGAAACCTCGTGTATAGATTCGCCGGCTTTCTATACATATTTCTCTCGAGCGTATAGGAATAAATCGTATAGAATAATCCCTATAGAAACCCCTATACGATTCCCAGGCCAATGAATAGAAACCTCGTGTATAGAATTGCTGGATTTCTATACGCATTTCTCTCAAGCGTATGGGAATAAATCGTATAGAATAATCCCTATAGAAACCTCTATATGATTCCCAGGCGAGTGAATAGAAACCTCCTGTATAGAATCGCCGGATTTCTATACGCATTTCTCTCGAGCGTATAGGCATAAATCTTATAGAATAATCCCTATAGAAACCTCTATATGATTCCCAGGCGAGTGAATAGAAACCTCCTGTATAGAATCGCCGGATTTCTATACGCATTTCTCTCGAGCGTATAGGCATAAATCTTATAGAATAATCCCTATAGAAACCTCTATATGATTCCCAGGCGAGTGAATAGAAACCTCCTGTATAGAATCGCCGGATTTCTATACGCATTTCTCTCGAGCGTATAGGAATAAATCGTATAGAATAATCCCTATAGAAACCTCTATATGATTCCCAGGCGAGTGAATAGAAACCTCCTGTATAGAATCGCCGGATTTCTATACGCATTTCTCTCGAGCGTATGGGAATAAATCGTATAGAATAATCCCTATAGAAACCTCTATATGATTCCCAGGCGAGTGAATAGAAACCTCCTGTATAGAATCGCCGGATTTCTATACGCATTTCTCTCGAGCGTATATGAATAAATCGTTTAGAAAAATCCCAATAGAATCCCCTATACGATTCCCAGGCGAATGGATAGAAACCTCGTGTATAGAATCGCCGGATTTCTATACGCATTTCTCTCGAGCGTATAGGAATAAATCGTATAGAATAAAAATTCACGTATAGATTGGGATGAAAAAGTATTCGTATAGAAAAACTTCGTATAGAAAAGTCCGAATATCATATACGAAAAACCTATAGAAATCGTATAGGATCATTCTATACACAATTCGTATAGAAAAGTTCTATACGATTTTTTCATACGTGATGTTACGATTGATTTTGATAAAACAAATTTCACTAATTCTTATAGTCAAAACACGTATTTTGAACCGTCATTCAAGATGGGCATCGGCCTGGATCTATTTTATTTTTGATTTTTTTTTCTTGAAGATCCGTAAATATGGTGAAAATTGTAAAAAATGACGTTGATTAACTTTGATTATGAATAGTACGAAGTGAATGTAGAAGTTTCATGTTACGCATTTCTCAGTTCATAATCGAAGTCATTTTGAGGCGTTTTGCCCAAATTTTCGGAATTTCGAGAAAACAAAGTTAAAAATAGAATAGATCCAGGACGATGCCCATCTTGAATGATGGCTCAAAATACGTGTTTTGACTATAAGCATTACTGAAATTTTTTTTCTCAAAATCAATCGTGACATGAGTCTCAAAAATTGAGTTTTTCAACTTTTTTTGCCGAATATCCGTCATTACCAGTATCCAGAGATCTAAAAAAATTTTTGACCTAAAATATTCTTATAGGTGGTAGAAAATGGATAATTTTGACACCTGAAAACTTGAAATCGGATGAATAGAACTCGAGTTATGGGGAAAAAATAGAAAAACCAGAAAAAAATCATATCTCTGAACTGGGTTTCCGGAAAAATGTGAAAAAATTTGAGAGTTAGTTTTCCAAGCCTCTCAATCGTTGAAAAAATCACCATCAAAATCTGCGAAGGTGAGGGTCAGCGGTTGACTCATTTCGCGTGGAATACCACATATATAATTATTATCATTTTCATACTTGTTTTGTTCTTCTGGATGTTGTAATTTTGTGTTTTTCTTCAACTTCCTTTCTTTCTGCTCATATTCCTCAAGAGCCAGGATGAGTGCTGCATCCCATCCATCATTCAGAACTGTGTCAATAAACCTCATAATGTTGATCATCAATAACAATTAGCAATTCAAATGATTCTTACGATGCATCACTTCCTCCATTATGTATGGTCCAGTTGAATCGAGTGAATAGATATCCAATAGTCTCTCTGGTCACAAATTCACTGTATTTTGTCAATTTAAATGTTCACAATAAATAAAGTCACTGAATATTGAGTCACTAACTAGACCGTAAGCAATGAGCGGACCGAAAAGTTGAGAAGAGATTGAGCTGACACAATAAAGATTATCCGATTTGCGAGAAATTGAGCGGTACAAAGAGAAGTGTCTCTAACTAGATCCCGGAAACGAATGAGAGAGAGACACGGGCTTACAGGTGCCACGTGCCCTAATTCCATGGTCACATGACCTAATTTAATATAGATCATATGGTAATTTAGAGCGGTTCAGGAAGTGGCGCCTCAGGTGCTGGAATTAATAACCCCCAGTCATCTGAGGTGAGCGCGTCAGGTGTGCGTGAGTGGGGAGAGAATGGATGAGCCTTGCGTGCGTTGGTGTGAGGGACCTGTCAGCTGACAGGATTTCCAACACTCTCTTCAGAATATCAACAAATAATAAAATCACCTTGTTCAAAATATCAACAGATAACCAAGTCACCTTCTTTGATATTTATACTCGAATTCTTTTGTTACATCTATCAAACTTCACCCTGAACTGGAAGTACAAAACTTCAAACGCTCCGTTTTGAATTTCCCAATCAACATCATTACCCCCGTGTCATATTACACATCATTCGCGGTTAATAAGTCATCAGTGTTTATTGATTCGTCTGATGATCTTATATTTTTTTCTCTTGCATTTTCCGGAAAAGCATGAATGCAAACTGCGAGATTTAGAAATATAAATTTCACAGTTTGTATTTAGGAATAGACTCTCTGCCTCTCGAAGGGAGAGAACGACTTATGTTCTCTCTGCTTCGTTTTTCTTTGTGTTTCATGTGTCTTTCGTCTACGGGATTTCTGCATCTGAATAAGGGACAATTAGAAAACTTTGATCGATTATCAGTGAACAGTGAAGAGATGAAAGTATGTCACTGAATTCACCGAGTGAATGATTCGAAAGAAGTGTCTTTTCTTCATTTTCATCTGCGGGGTCCAATCAATGTCGGAGGTAATTCAATTAGGTCCATACTTTATGAAAATCTGAATATTCGACATAATTCTCGAATTTTTACCGTTGATGATTGACTCAAAATTCCAATAGTTTGAAAAATTTCTGTGGCGAAAATTCATAAAACTAGGAACAATTCAACCGAGTATTCTGTATCACAGAATACTCGACTGATAAAATAAATTGGATAGATCCCTGAAACTCTGTAACATATTCCTGGAAATCAGGAAACTGTACTTGAGAATTGGTAACGATGCCCTTGAAAAATGGTGATAATATTCCCAAAAATTAGGAACGAAATCACTAAATTACAAGGTTTCGTAATCGCTGAGTTTCAGAACTGTCATGGGAACCATTTTTTTTCTCCATGGTGACTGGAATTTTTTTTTTTTTTCCGGAAAAAGAAAACGTTTTTTTCTTGAGGTGAGTTTCCCCTTGACAGAATTCAATCTTTCTGTAGAAGCTTGAAAAAGAAATTCAAAATCTATTGAATTTTGCTTATAATATCCATTAGAATAAGCGCAAAAAGCAAACAGAGTTTTTCAGTAGAATTCCAATAGGAATCCTGTAGAAAATCAATAGAATTTTTGTAGAATTTGAATAGAATTTCCTAGCGAATTCGCTAGAAAATTATGTTGGATTTTTAAAAATTTATGTCGAATAGGAATTGCTGCTATAGTAATCGTAATGATACTTTCTATACTGTGGGAACATTTATCAGTCACCAATCCAAATATATTGAATTTTCTCATTGCTTTCTTCTTCGTGTAGATTTCCGACAATTCCCGAAAGTCCTTAAAATCTTCATAACAGAGAAGAAACTTTTATGACTTCAAGCGTTTCACCCCCAAGAGACACCCCCAACATTTGATATGACCATTGAAATAGCAATTAAACTTTGAAGGTATAATCACTTGTTTAATATCGACGAGCTGTCATAGAATTGATTATTCATATTTCCTTACATTTATTCTTAATGATTAGAATGTATGAAGCTTGATCTCGTGAGGCGAGTGAAGAAAAAAGAACCCCGGAAGGTTTCTGTAACCATTGGAATATCTAATCAACGTAGAAAAAGGTATAATTCGTTAGATATTTCGCCTAAATAACCCGCGAGAAATGAATGATATATCAATAATTCCATGATCAGGATTGACAGAATTATTTTATCGATCCATTCATGTTTCATAATTAATTCGGATTCAACAACTCAGATATTTCGCATCCCATCAGATGATCTGTGAGAAATTTTGTTCTATCCATTGTCCCTATATGAGCGCAAGTAGGGTAGACTGCCCAGTAGATGGACGTTTGTTTTTTAGCAAATGAAAAAAAAAAATTGATTGAAAAAAAATCGTCACTCAGTGGTTAAGAATCACGACAGTTGGTGAAAATTCAAAGCAACAATTCATATTTCAGTGTTTTTTTGCGTAATATCCTATCCAAAAGTAGCTCGTCCATCTACAGGGCAGTGTCCATCTACTGGGTAGCATACCCTACTTTACTCATTGTTGGACAATATTCGAATCTGTTGGACCAGCAGTGAAGGTACACGGAAAAAAAGGCTTCTAATGAAACCTGTTGTGCCACCGGTATTTTCCCGGCGGAGCTCATACGATGAGTGAACGCCGTGATTTTCCCTGCGGTGCGCAAGGAACTGTATAGTTCTTCACCGGCAATCGTCTCAAATTCTATTAGGACTTGAAAAAATTAAAAAATTATTCCGCGGCCGCCGGAAGAGGAGATGAGAAGGGGTTGAGGGCCGCATAAGTCGGTTTGGAGGGGAAGAAAATATGCATACTTCACGAAAAAGTTCATGAGGAATTTCGGACTATTTCAAGGAATTTGAAGGAGTTTCGGCGTAATTCAGAGAGTTCCGTAAAAGTTCGGGGAATTCTTAGGAATTTCAGATAATTTTGGAGAATGCCAGGGAAGTTGAAGGAATTTGAGGAAATTTTGGGGTATTCTAAAAATTTTCAGGGAGTTTCCGGGAAATTTTCGAAGCTCCGGGGAATCTCGAGAAATTTCAGTGATGCCGGAGAATTTGAGAAAGATTTAGGGCATTTCAGAGAATTGCATGGAATTCCTGAAACTTTCAGCGAATTTCGAGGAACTCCCAAGCAATTCGGAGACTTTTGGAGTAATTCCGGGTAATTCCGGGTGATTCCACGGGATTTCAAGCCATTTCAGGAAAATTCAAGAGATTCCGAGAAAATTCTGGGGAATTGAAGGGAATTTCAAAAAAGATCTCCAACGTATGAGAATCTCGCTCCACTAACCCGCTACTTTTGAAACTCATAATACTCTCCCTTCGATTATCGAGATTCCGAATCATGCACTTCCACATTATAATAATATGTCATAATTCAGATTACAAATAGTCAAACCTCGGATTATAGTTCGTAATTAGCTTTAAAAAATGGAAAATTACAGTCCTTAATTTCACGAATTTGCAAGTACTTTCCTCGTGACCCTCACGAAAATGAAAGCTTCGGACGCTTGACCCTCGTTAAATTGAACCCTTGTCGATATGAAGAGTAATTAAATAGTGTAATTAAATCAGGAAAGTTCCGAGAATCTTCGGGATTTTAACGGTGTAACGTGGGGAATTCTCTGAACAGTCTAGAGTCAGATCCCTTGGACGATTTTCCATCGATATGAATGTCGAACCGGGAATTTCCCGACTTTTCACACGAAGTGCCTCCTCGATGAGAATGCTTTTTTTCGTGTAGTATTCTCTAATTATGAAAAGTGACTTTGAGAATCTTTCAACATGTTCATTTATTAAATTACGCGGTTCATTCGATGAATGATTTCATCTCATCTTATCATGGTAATTTTTCAAATTAACACTGCCATTTAAATAACGAAAAACGAAATTCCATTGTTCCGAACAGATTTATGTATCGTGCCGAAGTTGAAACATAAGAGTCATACGGCGTGATACAAGAGCCAGAAAAAAATGATTTATCGATCACGAGTACGTCCCAACGAAAACCAATATGAACCAGAGACGGAAAAGAAGAACTCTTCGTTAAGGAAAGGATTCAAGAGAGAACTATCGAATGATAACGTGAGCAAGGAAAAGAAGGTGGACATTGATCATATTACTAAAATAAAAACAATTGATTCTAATGAAAGCAAAAATCAAGAAAACAAAAAAATGTCAAACCCGAAAAAAAAAAATTCACAAATCGAGAGTGCAGAAGTTGAAGCGTAAAAGTCACGCGATGAGATATAAAATGCAGAAGGAGTTGATTTATCAATCACGAGCGAATCACAACGAAGACCAATATGAACCAGAGACGGAAAAGAAGAACTCTTCGCCAGGGAAAGGATTCAAGAGAGAACTCTTGAATGATGACGTAAGAAAGGAGAAGAAGGTGGACATTGATCATATTAATAAAAAAAAACAATTGATTCTAATGAAACCAAAACTCAAAGAAACGAAAAAAATTACAAACCTGAAAAAAAAATAATTCACAAATCGAGAGTGCAGAAGTTAAAGCGTCAAAGTCACGCGATGAGATATAAGATGCAGAAGTAGTTGATTTATTAATCACGGGCGAATCACAACGAAGACCAACATGAATCAGAAACGGAAAAAAATAACTATTCATCAGCAGAAGAATTCAAGAGAGAACTTTCGAACAATAACTCGAACACGAGGAAGAATCAGGACACTAATCCTATTAATGAAAAAGAACCATCCAATGTCAATGAAACTCAAAATAGAGAATACGGAAAAAAATAAAAACTGAGGAAGAAATGGTTCACAAATCAAGAGTGCAATCCACTTCGCCCAGAACTCATAAGTATTCCACTCGTGCCAGAATGAGTTCATCGTCAAAAGAAAACCAAACAAAAAAAGGAAGGGAATTTCGGAAAAAACCACCAGAATTGCCTAAAAGAGATAGAACGAAAGGTACAGAAACTTCTCGACAAGATAATGTCAAACATAAAGAACGCATGAGAACCCTTCGCCAGAACAGAGATTATTCTGATCGAGAACGTCGAAAAAATAAAGACAGACTCGATGAAAAAAGAATGAATGAAGACTACGTGAGGAATGAAAGAACTACGAACAGGAATAAAATGAAATCAGTCAGAGCAGTCGAAATGCTGAATTTCCGTGAACGCTATAGAACCATGATCAACGCAAGACTGGAACTAGACAAAGAATTCTACAAAGAGTTCAATCTCATCAAAAATTTCATAGAAAATCGTAAGAATTATCCAGACGTTGCATGCATCTGCTGTGATAATTTATTTTTTATGAAATTCATGACGAAATATCATCGATCTCGATACTCAGCCAAGTTGAATTGGAATGAAACTCATTTGGAATCTTTCTCTTCAAAAATTGAGAATAACCATTCACAGTACATATGCACTACGTGTCACAGACATGTATCAGAGGGAAGAATTCCAAAAACAGCAGCATTCGACCTTAAATTACCTAAATTCCAACTTCATTAAAAAAATTATCTCCTCTGGAGGACCGAATGGTGTCACCATACGTTCCATTCATGCAAATCAGAGCTTTGAAACCCCACTGTGCAACAAATCCGCATTTATCCATTCATGGAAGCGTTGTAAATGTTCCTGTAGAAATCAACGAAATGATTTGTGTACTTCCCAGGAAATTCAATGACATGTCAACAATACAAATCCAATTCAAGCGACATTTGGATCATAAATCGAATTATATGTATGAAACGATCAAGCCATCGGATGTATGTGGTGCATTACACCACCTCATATCTACTACACTCTACAAGGAAAATGGAATAACGATTGATGAAAAGTTTTTCGCTAAGTACGACAAGAAGGATGATTTCTTATTGGATTTCACTGTTGAGGAAGAAACTGATGAAAAAACTCGTAAATCTGGGAAAACTTCAAATAAAGATGGTGGAAAAGAATCTGAAGCTGAAGGAAATTCAGAAACGGATGCATCTCCACAAGAAGAATCTGATGAAGACGAATATTTATCATCTACGTATCAAGATGAAGTACTGATCATCGACGAAAATTCAGAATTATCTACTGAAACATGCGTTGTGGCTCCCGGCCAGAACAATACTCCAGCTGCCTGGCACGTAAAAAACCAAATGGACGAATTATCCTTTCCAACTATTTTCGTAGGAGAAACTTTCGATTCAAATAACAAATTGAAGACTTATGCTCAACGAGCTAAATTTCTAGCAAGAAACCAAGATCGAAGATCATGCCAGTCAACACGGATATTATTCATGGCAAAATGAAAACTTGAAAAGAGAGTTATGTCCTCGATCAATATATGTGTACGGAAACTACAGCAAAATAATCAGATAACTGCTGGTCAGGTTAAAAACAAAGGATATATTAATGATATGATTCGCCAAGATGAAGGTTATTCCTTTCTGAAGGATTAGGAATATTCCTAACGAATGCACATTAAGAGAAGATTTTTGGAAAATAGTGACGATGTGTTTCAACTTCATTACAAAATCCACCTCCAATGGCATGGAGGGGATGAGGATGAATTATAGGGGCCTTAAGGAAGTTTACACGTTTCCTAAAAAATCAGAGAATTATGGGTTTTTTCCGAATGTAAGATGATTCGGGCGTCCAGAGAATTTAAAACAATAATGAGATTTTCTGAAAAAAATCTCAAAAATCCACAAGTTTTTCAGAAATTAGAAAAAATTTTCAGTATCTCTCAAATATTAGAGAGTTTTTGAATAACCCATGGAAGAACAATTGATAGGGGAAGGTGGAATTTTCCAAAGGAAACTAACGAAGGAGTCACGTGACCTCAACTACTGTACTCTAATTGATTCAAATGGGAAAGAAAAACATAATTCGAAAAATCTGAGAACAAAATTTCACCAAAATTTCCAAGTTTTTCAAACAAAATTCACAAGAATTTCGGGATTTTATGGAAAATTTGAAGACATTTCAGACGAGTCATCAAAGTTTCAAGTTCATCCCATCGTCGAATAAAGTTGTGTAAAAGATTATGAAATTTTTGTAAAAAAAACTGCGCCAAGAAAAAGTTTTGTTTGGTTCTTACTGGAAAGTAGAAATTTTTGAAAAATACAAAGGAATGAAAAAGAAACCCAAGTCAGCAATGTCGAATAAACGAAAATAATGCACAATCAGATTTCTATAAGAGAAATAGTTTCAAATCGAATGAGGATTTTAAAAAAATTCTTGATGAAATAAAAAATTACTAGAAGGAGGACCAACATCCTTAGCGCGGATCAGAAGATGGAGAATTAGATTGATACTAGACAATGAGTTGAAAAACTCCGCGCCAAGAACGTTGGTCCTCCTTCTACTAATTTTTTATTTCATCAAGAATTTTTTTAAAATCCTCATTCGATTTGAAACCATTTCTCTTATAGAAATCTGATTGTGCATTATTTTCGTTTATTCGACATTGCTGACTTGGCTTTCTTTTTCATTTCTTTGTATTTTT
>NW_021680411.1:18383-22306 GCF_001412515.2 Diachasma alloeum
ACACGATAAATCATCTTTCCAATTAACAATCGAAGTAAAACAAATAGTTCTATTCCACAGTCGTTATTTGCACCGACTTTTAATTATTTATTCAAGATTTTCCGACTGAATTTGCTTCTTCGAGAATTCATTTGTGCACGAAACTCGAATGAAAAATATCTGTGGAATTCATCATTCGTGCACCATATTCAATTTGTAAATTCCCGGGCTTCCCTCCTTGGTGCGTGTGGTTGGTATTGCACGGCTACCAACTCCGTAACAAAAAAATGACAGGAGTTGATGTGAAATGCGAGAATGTGCATATGAACCCGTTGCTATGCGCGTATTTTTTTAAATATTGCTTCGAACAAAAAAATAGTTACATCAATGAGAAGCTTGTGGCCAATTTATATAATGTAACTAAGAGTATTTTTCATGTAGCTCGTCACGTTTGTATTTTATTTAATGGATATGATTCGGAGGTAGTGGAAGGGGCAGTTGCTTCGTGTATAGATACACGGCAGCGATCGGCCTGATGTTTTGTACAATCGGAGTCAAAACTTTTCTTGGCCGATACGCTGCCGCGTATCTCGATGAGAAGAAAATACTCCGAATTAGCGAAGGAGCATCAGAATCGGTCAAATAATTTTTCCAGCAAAAATAATTAAATGCTTTCGTAAAGGTGTACAGGAGAATAAAAGGAGTGGCGAACACAAAACAATTCTGGGTTGTGAGAAGTTTAATAATTATTGTTTCGCCCTCTGAATAGAATTGTGATTATAATTATAATTAGAACATATTTTAGTCAGCACAGAAATTCAGAATTAGTGAATCACTTATGGAAATATTGAAATTGAACAGTTGATGAAGCATTGTGTTCATTAATCTTAACACTCAGTTTAAAAAGAAACCCAAGGAAAAAACGAGAATAAGCATAATAAAAGGGCATTAACGTCGCAGTCGTGGCGGCGCTAGTCAAAGGATAAACTTATACAGGAAAGGGTAAAAAAAACTGAAAACTAGAAAATTTTAAACCGCCGATGAAAAAGTAATCAATTGACTTATTTAAAAACGGAAAAACTAACAAAACTGAAAAATTGAAAATTAAAAACCTTCGACGAAAAAAGTATCCTTGAGTAGTTTAAAGAAAGGAAAATAAAAACTCAAAATTTTAATTAGACGAATTTCAGAGAAACTGAAATTGTATTGGGATGCATTGAGCGATTCCACGCAGATAGTTTTCAATATCATCCAATGCATTTTTGCAATTAACGACTCCCTTGATTCGCGCGTCATGATCTCTGTAAGCCTTTCGTTTTCTTTGACTGGGCTGGCCACTATTCGTCTGCGTCCATCTGAGTTCCATTGCGTCCATTTGAGTAACATGAATCGACCCATAGCAACGTGGGATCTTGGAGACGTGTGTTGAAGGCGTTATGCCAACCTTCCACTGCATTTCTCGTGCGTGGTTCGTCATTTTTTACCGCTTCATAACAATTCTACATATCAATTTCGAATTTGGTGAGGGGGGTGGGGTCGGTATCGATGTACTTTGGGTTCGATCTATGTTTCTATGGCGATCCATGGCGTGTATTTAAATCTGAGCAGTTGAAATGTCATAGCTGAAATGTGATAAGTTGAAAAAGTATTAGTTGAACAGTCGGTAGTTGAAATGTCGTAGTTGAAATATCGCCCAGTTGAAAAGACATGGATTCCTCATCTCCAGATTTGAATCTAAAAAAATGAGTTCGTCTCTGTAGGATTCTATCTACAGATAGAATACAAATATAGGAGACAAAATTTTTAGTCATTGAGCTCCCATAAAAGTAAAAAATAGAGGAACAAAGGGAACATTCAATTTCCTTTTCAGTGTGCAGGGGAGTGGTGCCCTTTGCGGAAACCAATTAAAAAATAGAACATTTCGAGATTTTTACGAACGAATGAAACTTTGTTCACATAAGCACACGATTCTATGGATTCATCGATTATTCAATTCTCATTATTCAATTTCTCTAAAGAAATATCAACAATTAATGATGGAAAGAGCAATATTCAATAGCTCGATATCCCCAAAAAAATGTTTGATTCATTTCTCAGGTCATCACCCGTTTTTCGAGAGATGAATCAGAAAAAGGACTATATTTCAAGAGAATGAATAGCAAGACTATTAGAAATTATCAGAAATAATTCCAGAAGCGTTAACCATGAAACATTTTAGAGAATATTGAAAAAACCAAATTATGTATCTTATATGGACTGGCTTTGAAAGCTGAATTATTGGAAGTTATTAATTGAGCCTTGATTGACTTATACGGGACAACAGTTTTAAATAGCGTGCAATAGATTGGTCTCAAAGCCACTTGGAACTACACCAAGGCGTAGCTTCTTCGCATATACTACTGTCGAACGATTGTGGATACCTATCTCACGAGTGAAGATTTTATGATACGTTTTCCGGTTTTTCTTTGACTGAAATTATCAAAAAGTTTTCGATGGAACCATCGTGTTTTGTAGAGATTCTTTTACACTTTGTCTAGATAATACGAATTGATAGATTTCTTGAATTCATTCGTCTCCAAACAAAGAGTAAAAGAAGAGGTAAAAGTGCAGCATGCGTGACTTTATAATTAAATAACTATTAAATTTAAATTTGTTCAGTATATCACAATTTTTGATTACCTTGTGGGTTTTTTTTTATGTCTAAATCCTCCACGATGACTGTAGAAACCTAAGGGCGGATAGTAAAATTCTCTCTAGGCCGACATGTAGGAGCTCGAACCTCTCAATCTTTAACAAACATCAAACCATATCTCCAGAAACTTCCCAATCCTGCACGGAAACCAAATTAATTGGACACTTCGATCCTAAAACAATTAATCAACAGTATCAAACAACTGAGATCACCACATTTCACGTTACCCGAGGCCGCGACGTGGACGCACTGGTGCATCGGCCTCAAAGAAGAACCAATACACCCTACTCACCAACACTACACTCGGGATAATTTTTCTAAGATCATTCAATATTATTAACAGTGTGGTCTATAATCGAGTACAACAGCCAACCAACACTCCGTCTGATCCCTCAGACACCAAACTCCGCTACCCCTCCTAGTAGCAATTTATAAATTTAACAAGAGTTGATACTGTGCCTCTTCAAATTTCTGTCGACACCTAGGTAATCGCATAGGTACCCGCTAGTCTTCTCGAATAAACATGGTCCCTATCGATTTATTTTTCAAGGCGGACATCACTGGTTTCAATCATTGGAGTATTAAATACTTCTTGATATTTTTTTCGAAAATTAAACATTTCATGTTCAGATTTCAGCGTTATAATTTACAATTTATTTTTTCAAAATAATTTCCGGTAACAGTATTAGTCCATTTTTGGATGCAAATTTAATGCTAATAGACTACCCATGATAGTGAAAAATTTCTCGACCCTCTCTTGATATTTAAATACCCTTGTGAATATTTCTTGATTTAGTTTATCTTGGATTCCTTTCCTTCCAACCTCATATTTTTGCAAGTTATTTTTTAAATCTCTCCAGTATCTCTCAATATTTTGCGTATGCCAATTTCGGTTGTATGAATTAACAAATTGATATCTATGATTTACACACCTGTGAATATATCCTTTTTGGGTCAACCCTCTATAGCCCTTCCACCCATCAGTCACTATAGTTGTTCTCTTTTTCACGTATTTATCAATATAAAATTGTAGAGTCAATTTCGTCCGATCTTGTACTGGCACTGTTATAACTTGCTTGCTATCACGATCGAATATTCTGAATATCCACTGGCCCTGGGCCTCTCTCCCTCGATTATATTTTCTCCCTCCTATTCTGGTCTCGTCAACTTCTACTGTCTTATCCCTCCCCCCCTAACTTTTCGTTAACACGTGCCTCAGACCACGCAGAAAGTATCTTGTTTACTTTTTTTT
>NW_021680411.1:22462-26214 GCF_001412515.2 Diachasma alloeum
CCAACTTTTCTTTAAGACGTGCCTCAGCCCACGCAGAAAGTATTTTGTTTACTTTTTTTGTGAGATTCCTCACTGTTTTTTTTGGTTACACCATGGTCTTCGGCAAGTGTTTGAATTGTGATTTTGTTGGTAATAATATAATAGGAAATGATTTTAAATACCTTTTCAAATGTTATTTTTAAATTTTCAAAAATAGTATTACTAAGAATGCTATGTGGTGTATTGCATTGTTTCTTAATTAATTTGTAGTGTGGATCTTTGATGTAATGGATTTTCCTACATTTAAATTTAAGACTCCCCGAATCACGGGTCATTTGTGCCCCATACTCATGGCAATTAGCATGCGCCACTAAGACACCGTATGAGATTAAGAATTGTAAAGTTCTTTCTCTGTCTAAAGTTGATAAAATCACATCTTCATATCTCATATTACTCTAAAACTATTTGAGAGCGATTCTTCTAGTAAGTTGATTTTAAAAATATAAATAATTCTGAATCGAACGGTTATAAATATGTGTAAATTAAAGTGGAGTCACGTGTCGTGCACATTTACCAAAGAAGAAAATCAAAAGTAATGTTACATTTATAAAAATTCACCCAGTCATACATTACAGACCGCGCGCGGATGCGCGTATTTAGTCTCGTGATAAAAATGGTAAGATCAGAGTCTAAATCAATCGTTATCAAACGTGCGATTCTGATTGTCTTAGTCAAATAGAACATATCTTTTTTCTCTACGCTATAGACGTGAGAGGCTAACGGATCGTTTGACCCTCTCCATTGGCCAACGATTCCCACAGAAAGCACACGAGCCACAGTTCTTCGGGTAACACGCCTAGACGTACGATTGTGCGTCACTCGTATAGAAGTCGCCGAAGGGAATATAGTCAGGATTATAGTGAGAACAGATCTATTAGGTAATGCGTTGATTAAAGCGTGTAGGCAAAAGTACATTCCACAATCATCTCTGCGATTTGAGATTTGTTTTATTGCTTTGTCATTGAATTGATGAATCGAAATATTATACTGTTGAAGGGAGTTTGTTGATGTGTACGACAACAGTGAATTGTTGCCAAGATCATTTTATTTTTGAATGAGTATGGTAGCCGGCGACGTGCAAAACGGACTCAGCATCATACAATTGACTGGTGAGATGTTAATTTCAGCCTAAAACTGCCCTCTTTGGTACGTAATTTTAAATTATTTTGTCTTCACTCAGATCAATTCCTCGAAAATGATTTCGAAGGTAGGAAGGAGACGAGAAGTGCGCCACCTGCTGAGCTTGAAGATGCACTTACGGCAACAGGTAAGTAACTTAACAGAAAAGTCCATGTTAAACGTGTCATCTTTGTGCTTGAAATTGTTGAGCTGCGGATGGAAATTGTTCGAATTCCAGTATTTTTTCTTCCTTGAACCGGTTCCGAGATTGATGATTGTGAATGATGCCATTGGAAATATAGGGTCATTGCGTGCAAAATTGAAAAAGAAATGATCTGCTTTATCCAAATAGCTGTCGTGATACAGTTTGAACAGCCTTTCATTGAACGAAATGGATTTTTGTAGTATCTTTAAAACTACTATTAGAGACAAACGACTCTTTTCTCCTTCTGGAGAACAGCTGTGTAATCGTAATTCATTGTTTCCCTAATTTTAAACGCAAATGACAGAAAATATTATGAAACATTAACAAATAATATTGTCTACAGCTTCGAAACAGAATATATAAGATGAAAGTTCATGTTGTTTTAGAACTTTAGTGAATCATTATATGTGGGCTATTTCACGCAATATCGCAGAAAAATCCAGCTTCAAAATTTTCCATAATTTCTCTTGGTTCTTTTGAATACTCATCCGTAGAAAAGAAGATTTCTCGGCTAGTAGAGAACCAACCCTCTAACGTGAAAGTTAGCCTGAGTCATACTATGTCCGGTATAGTGGACCCAGGTAATTCTTATGGAAAGTGTATAGAGTGGTGGAAACGGCCATTAACCTCAGAGTGTTGGACGCGTTCCACGTAATGGAATGTTTTAGATTCGAAATTCTTCGATCTAATTTACCATGTTCGAAAATGCCTGGAAAAAAATCAAAACATAGTTTTTGACCAGAAATTTCCTCGATTAAAAAAATTGTATATTGTGCATCGAGGGCGGAAAGTCATGTTTTCCCGCCCGAGGTGCACATGCTATTTTTTAACACGCCTGCAAAGGAAAGTTCGTATTTTGCTCCCTGATGGTGAAAATTGAAAAATAAAACTTCAAACGTTGATTTGAGCCCGTTTTCACTTTGTTCCACACACAAAAAGAAATATTAGAAAATTCTATTAAAATCGCTAGATAATTTTATTAAATTTCTATTAAACTTTCTATTAGTTTTTGGCCGATTCCACTGAAATGTTCAATAGAGAATATTTTATAGGAAAAGTTGATAGACTTCAATTTTTCTATGCAACTTATTCTATTAAGATATTTTCTATAGAATTTTCTCGACTCAAATTTTCGAAGTTTTTTTTCACTCTATTTTTCTTTTCTTTCCGTCAAGGACATCAAGCAGAAAAACTTAGAAAATTTGTGCCGTGGAAATTCTATAGAAAATATCTCAATAGAATGAGTTCTATAGATAAATGTAATTTCATTGCCTTTTTCTATAAAATATTTTCTATTGAAAATTTCAATAGAATCGGGCAAGAACTAATAGAAAGTTCAATAGAAATCCAAAAGATTTGTCTAGGGAATTCGCTAGGTTTTTTTATTAAATTTTTTCGTGCGTGTCCCTGGATCTGATAAATTTTTCGAATTATTTCCTCTTATCTGATCTCGCCCAATCAGTGCAGTATTTAGGGTTACATCACACATTTTATACTGATAATTTCCTCGGCTACAGAGAAATTATCAGTGTGAAACGTGTGATGTAACCCCAAATACTGCACTGATCCATCGGCGACAGGAAAATCATCAGTGTGTTACGTGTGATCAGTAGAAAATAATTGACAGGCTACAGGGAAATTATTTTCTACTGATTTGACAGATATTACGCGTATTTGGGTGGAATATGTCATGTACCCCGAACACTGCAATCTGATCGACTACGATTGGAATCGAAGAAATGATCCGCCTAATACCCCTCGATCTTCAAAATCCATCGCATACTGCCCTGAAGCATTTCTGTATAGCAAAGATCGGGATAAATTTTGCAATAATTTTTTTGTAATATTTTAATGTTCAAAATTGATCCTTCTCATTGCTACGCAACAAAACTGTCAAGAAATATCCAATAACTAATGCCGCCGCGGCCGTGACGTTCATGCCTATGCATGGTGTGCCCTTTTCATTGTCAATTTTCGGCCTTTAAAAAATAATTTTTCATTGCTCAAGCCCAAAAAGGGCTCTTTTACCGACGGTAGTTAAGCATGAGAAGTAGGTCTTTTTACCGTTGAGCAGTATAAAAGTGAGAAATGCACTACTTAGGAGTGAAAAAGTGAGAATTGCACTCCTTAGGACTGAAAAACGTGTGGCGCCACCCCAGCGTTAATGTACCAAAATATAAAACTACATATAAAAACTGATAAATTCAGCCAGTGAATCCCCTTCATTATCTTCAAAATTGTTAAATTTTAAATTTGAAAATACACCTGAAAATTAAAATGAAAAATAAATTATTAAAAAATCTTAATTTTGATAATAATAATATTAGAAATATCATTTCATAGAAAATTTTTTATTGAAACTCTGAAATAAACTACAACGTAAACGCAA
>NW_021680411.1:34419-37728 GCF_001412515.2 Diachasma alloeum
AGTGCTGAATTCAACGCTGGTGGAGTACAGGCGCACGAGGCACGTGAGTCGGAGACGAGGCCGCCGAAGGCGGCCGAGTCGTAGACGAACGGTGCCTCGTGCGCCTGTACTCCACCAGCGTTAAATTCAGCACTTCTCCGCCTTAGCACGTAATATACTAATTCATAATCAGTCTTATTGTGCAAAGTGATGTAACTAAAGAAAAAAAATCACTGCGTTGGCTCGCTTCGCTCGCTCCCATTGCGGGGGGGTTGGAGTGAGTGTGACCCATTACGGTTCGAATCAATAATTTCCCGACCAATTCCTATTTTCCTGTTCATCCAATATCCAATATAGGAATATTCGTGAGCGTTACCAGCTTCATTCTGTGGTTTCTATACTCAATTTCTTCTTCCTCTTGCATGAACTATGTATGTAGTGTACTCATTGGAAAGCTTATTAAATAAGTTCAAAATAACACCTGATTTGTTCAATTTTGTCGATTCTTCATTAATTTATGAGAGTTTTAGACGAAAATTGACTTTTCATGTTTCATTTAAAAAATAAATTTTTTGTTGGATTTTTCGATGGATTTAAGTGGACTAGGCGGATTATTATAAAGTGAATTACGTGTGCAATGTACAATTTTCAGAAAAAAACCGCAGAAATACAAATTTTTTTCGATTGCTTTCTAATTAATTATTAATTTGCATTCTTCAAGTTCCATCTCTTGCTTTTGCTTCCGCATGGAAGCGTTGCATTCGTTAAATCTGAAATTTCAAATGATGAGAAGATGAAAACACCCATGTTTTTCATGTGCCGGGAAAATTAATGAACTTTGACAAGTCCCAGGACTTCAATATTTTTTCAAAAATTATCCCCATTTTTTACATGATAGCTTACTTGTTCAAGAATGGAATGGTTACACAAAAATTAAATTTTTTTTGAACAATTATTGGTTCTTTAAATTAAAATATCTCATGCCGCCATCTCCAATAAGAAATAATCAATTGAAATGGGAAAAATTACAATTTACGGGCAATAGAATATATGATTCTTTTGTGTAAATATTCATAACAATAGACCTTTTGAAAAATTGATAATAATTGTCGAAATTTTTCGGAAAAGATTTTATCACACCTAGCCGCATCCCTTTGCGATTTTACAACAGTGTTCTCTCTCGGGTCCGAAAAATCCTTCCCATTAGTGCACTTTGCAACCTTCTTCAGGGTCGAAGAAGGCGACCCTGAGGGTTTAGACAAATATTTATAATTTGTCTATTTTTTTAAACTTTATAACTAATATTAATTTACAACAATTACTTGTAAAATTTATAACTTATTGATTTTTTCATTTGACTCGCAGAAAATATTTTATTTTCGAAAAATACATTTCCCTAGTCTGATGATACCCCCACCGTCGCCCGAAACTTAACACCAGGCCACCCGTCCTTGAAAGAGGTAGAAGAGTGCACATGTGGTAGCAATGCCGAGGGTCCAAAAGAGTCTACTACAATCATAATGATGTGCGGTCGCTAAAAAAACGGAAATTTCAAGAATTTTAAAAATGTATTTATTCATTTTGGTAAGAATTTATTCATTTGTATAATGGACAGCAATTTTCGGTTATCGTTAGTAGTTTGTTCCCTTTAAATATCAGTAACTCCCTGGCGAATAAGGATCCATGTTGTAGCATGGATGTAGCATGGATGTGCATGGATGTCATTTTAAGGCGAAAAATGGGCCAAAAATGATTGGAATATAATCAAAAAATTATTTAAATGCTGATAGACAAACAATTGGTCCCAATTAATACCCATTAATAGGTTATTTTGTATAATTAGGAGAAATTATTGATGGTGTGCTGTGTGGTAAAGAAGTTCAGATGGGAGAATGCCGCGAGATGGCGCCAGTGTTAAATTATCGAGTCGGCGGTAAACTGTCAGCAGTCGCAGGCATATTTTTTATTCTATTTCACTTATGAATATTAGATAGGTTTGGGGGGGGGGCAGGGGGGTTGATTTGGAATATTAGCACTAACCCATTTTGCCCCATTTGGCGAATTTCGCAATACATTATTGTGGGTGGCGGGGGGAGGGGGGGAGGAGTCAAGCGGGAAATAGCTCACAGACCCATTTCGCCCCATTTGTTATTTATTTTCTGAATGAGCGAGAGGAGGGATGTCAAGTCGGAAAACGATAAACAAACCCGTTTTGCCCCATCATTTTCTCATTGAGCGAGAGGGAGCGGCAGGGGGGGAGTCAATTCGGGAAATTGCTCGGAACCCATTCTGCCCCTTCTGTTGAATTTTGAAATCGATTATTTTTGGTTTTATTCTGGCGAGGGAGGGGGGTGAACTCGGGAAATGATAAACAAACCTATTCCGCCCCACGGTTTCCATAATCAGGGGTCAATTTGGGAAATAGCTAATAGGCCCAATTTGCCCCATTTTTGGTATTTTCCGTAATTGGCGAGAGGGGTTGGGGGGGTGGGGTTAATTTGAGAAACGGCTTATAAACCCATTCTGCTCCTTCTGTGGAATTTTGAAATCCATTATTGTGGGCTTTATTCGGGAAGGGGGGGGGGTGTCAACTCGGGAGATGACAAACAAACCCATTCTGCCCCATTATTTTCTTAATGAGGGAGAGGGGTCGGGGGGGAATCAATTTGGGAAACGACAAACAAACCCATTTTGCCCCACTGTTTTCCTAATGAGCGTGGGGGGGAGATCAATCTGCGAACTGGCTCACAGACCCATTTTGCCCCATTTGTATTTTTTTCTAACTAGCGTATGAGGCGCGCTCCGCGCGCTGTAGCCTTCGGTGTGGTATAATATATATATATATACAGGGTGTCCCGTAACCGATCACTTTCCTCGGAGGGTATTGTAGAGGATGATTTTTGGAATCGAAAGTTCCCCTTCGGTTTTTGGATCAGGCCATTTTTTTTTTGGATTTTAATTTTTTAATGTTGTCTGACTTTTAATTTTTTTAATTCTGTTACTACTTATTCCAGGGCCGAAGAAGATTTTTTCAAAATATTCATAAAAAAAAAANCAAAAAAACTTAAATTAAGAAACCGAAGAATTTTTTTTTCTTTTATTTCCAGTAGGTCTCGATGACGTGTCTCATTGCCGACATCGAAAAATAAGAAAAACAAATAATGAATGACTTGATGAATGACTTGTCAGATTACTGACATGAAAAAAAACAAAAACAAGGGAAAAAAATTATAATTCGAATTTTATTTGTTTTCTGGTTTTTGAAAATGATTTTGGACGCGCAGCAATGAAAAAAAAATGGTTGTGAGTTGATGAGAGGATAAATGGATG
>NW_021680411.1:38076-40572 GCF_001412515.2 Diachasma alloeum
GCAATGAAGATGGGGCGTTTATGAGTAGATGAGAGGATAGATGACGTGCCTAATAACCGACATGAAAAGAAAAACAATGGAAAAACAAATCAATTTCCTCTTTGGGTTTTGGAAATTGTTTTGGAAGAGTGCGGATAAGAATGGGGAGTTTGTGAGTGGATAGATGGGTGACAGGCCTAATGACCAAAGAGGAAGAAACCAGAGCAAAACTATTTTGTTACGCTACGTTTTATTTTTGATGGCCCTGAGAAGGGCCGATTGTGAATGCAGCTCATGCTGGCAGGTGCTGGAAATGGCCTCCTCCAGCAGCCACGCAGGCATGAATCCTTCGAAGGACATCCATCCTCACTCGTTGGAGCATCTCAGCACTGACATTGGTAGTGGCCGCATGCAGTCGAGCCACCAATTCCTCCACGGTCTCCGGCTCGGTCTCGTAGAGTTGGTCCTTTAGATAGCCCCAAAGGAAGAAGTCTAGCGGCGTCAAGTCCGGGGATCTAATGACAATGGAAATTCATTATTTTCCGGAACACTTTATTTTTCTCGAGTAATCTTACCGTGCAGGCCAGTGAAGTGGGCCATAACGACCGAACCAACGTCCAGGGAACTGAGCATTTAAAAAGGCGGTGACGTCTCGAGCACAGTGAGGGGGTGCTCCATCCTGCTGGAACCACCGAGGTCTACCTGCAAGTGGTACATCGTCCAGCATTTCAGGAAGAGTCTGCGTGATTAATGCGAGGTACTGTTGACCCTGAAGAAGAACAAAAATGGAAAAAAATCATTATTTTGCCGCCTCGATGTCGTATGTGTGCGAATGCGGGCTTGATGAATACTCACATTCACATAATCCGGTAGCTGGGAAAGTAGGACTCGGTCACCCACTATTCCTCCCCACACGTTCACTTTCCACCGTGACTGAAAACTTTTTTCCCTCACCGAGTGAGGATTTTCAACAGCATAATTATGTAAATTATGCTGATTGAAAATGCCTTCTCTCGTAAACAGACTTTCGTCTGTCCACAGGATTTGGGATAAAAAGTTTTCATTCCGGTAATACAAGGCTAGAAACTCTTGACAGTAGTGCAGGCGCTGCCCTGCATCTCCTGGCTCGAGTTTCTGAACTCGTGTGGAGTGGAACGGATGGAGAAAATTCTCCCGCAGGATCCTATTCACTGTCGACTTCGGGCAGCCCATCGCGCTCTCGATTCTCCGACAACTCGTTGTCGGGTCTTCGTCTACGCGTGCCAAGACTACTTCCTCGACGTCACAATGTCGTTGACGTCCAGCTCCGTGACCTGGTGGCACCACCTGATTCTCTCGCATGCGCTTATCCACAGCCAGGAACACTTGTGGATAAGGATGTCGTCGTTGAGGGTATTTCGTGCGATACCTCCTCGCTGCCTCTGCTGCGTCACACCCACAAGCACCATACACGAGGTGCATATCAGCGTATTCGATAGCTGTGTAACTCTCCATGATTTAACACTTCACGTCTAACCCCGGCAAAGAATCAAACACGAATGACTCTCCCTCTCCAGATTGCATAAAATCCACCTCTTATTTTTTCTGTTTATCACTGATGGAGCCTTCGAGAACCGTCAGTGTTTACATAACAAGAGACGATGGAAATAAAATAAAATAAAATAGTTTCATTCATTTTATTTCTATCGTCTCTTGTTATGTAAACACTGACGGTTCTCGAAGGCTCCGTCAGTGATAAACAGAGTGAATAAGAGGTTGATTTTATGTATTTTGTAGGGGGGAGAGTCATTCGTGTTTCATTCTTTGCCGGGGTTAGACGTGAAGTGTTAAATCATGGAGAGTTACACAGCTATCGAATACGCTGATATGCACCTCGTGTATGGTGCTTGTGGGTGTGACGCAGCAGAGGCAGCGAGGAGGTATCGCACGAAATACCCTCAACGACGACATCCTTATCCACAAGTGTTCCTGGCTGTGGATAAGCGCATGCGAGAGAATCAGGTGGTGCCACCAGGTCACGGAGCTGGACGTCAACGACATTGTGACGTCGAGGAAGTAGTCTTGGCACGCGTAGACGAAGACCCGACAACGAGTTGTCGGAGAATCGAGAGCGCGATGGGCTGCCCGAAGTCGACAGTGAATAGAATCCTGCGGGAGAATTCTCTCCATTCGTTTCACTCCACACGAGTTCAGAAACTCGAGCGAGGAGATGCATGGCAGCGCCTGCACTACTGTCAAGAGTTTCTAGCCTTGTATTACCGGAATGAAAACTTTTTATCCCAAATCCTGAGGACAGACGAAAATCTGTTTACCAGATAAGGCATTTTCAATCAGCATAATTTACATAATTATGCTGTTGAAAATCCTCACTCGGTGAGGGAAAAAAGTTTTCAGTCACGGTGGAAAGTGAACGTGTGGGGAGGGATAGTGGGTGACCGAGTCCTACTTTCCCAGCTACCGGATTATGTGAATGTGAGTATTCATTAAGCCCGCATTCGCACACATACGACATCGAGG
>NW_021680411.1:50578-51624 GCF_001412515.2 Diachasma alloeum
CATGCAAAATAGTAGCCAGAATCTCAGATGTTTAGTCCATGTTTAACGCTCATTATAGAGCCCACATTGGATTTTAATTTACAAAACTAGAAAAACGGTGATATCTTGAAAACTTTGTATGGGCGGCTATGCATATTTTGATTGATCTTGACAGAAGCTACCATGACGAATATTTTGAAAAAAAAAGTCAATCGGACCAGTAGTTTTGGAGATAATAAGCATTACAGTTTTTCACAAAAAGTTGAATATCTCCTAAACTACTTGTCCGATTCAGATCATCCACAATCCCATTCTGTAATATCATAAAAACTACAGTCGTACCAAATTTCAACTTTCTATCTTGAGTTTTCAAGGCGCTATCGTGCTTACAACGATTTTTTCATAAAAATGAAAAATGCCAATTATTATTCGGTTGCCCATGGTTTCATAGCAATATTATGATTTGATTCGACAGATATTGTCGCAAGGAAGATTTTGGCATCAAAAAAATTGAATTCGGTCATGTAGTTTTTGAGATATTGAGCAAAAAGATTTTTGAGAAATTGCTGTATCTCCAAAACTACTGGGTTGATTGAGCTGAAACTGCGCCCAGAAATGCTCCAAAGTAATACCAACTATGTGACAAAATTTCAGATTTTTAGCTTCAACTTCTGTCCGTTATTTGTCGTTATTTATAAAAATTTTCGAAAAAAATCGACCCACACTTTCGGACACATGTACATACATGGTCCTCAAACTTCGTATTTTTACGTTTCAGACCATTCTACATCATTTCCAAGCAAAATTAGCGAATCGAAAAATCGACCGATTACAAAGCTTCCATTCGGAAGCAAAAATATAAATGGGGCAAAATGGGTCTGTTTGCTATTTCCCAAATTGACTCTCCCCCCCTCTCCTTCATTAAGAAAATAATGGGGCAAAATGGGTTTGTTTGTCATCCCCCGCGTTGACACCCCCCCTCCCTTCCGAAATAAAGCCCACAATAATGGATTTCAAAATTCAACAGAAGGAGCAGAATGGGTTCTTGAGCCGTTTCCCAAATTAAC
>NW_021680411.1:51980-67503 GCF_001412515.2 Diachasma alloeum
ACCATCAATAATTTCTCCTAATTATACAAAATAACCTATTAATGGGTATTAATTGGGACCAATTGTTTGTCTATCAGCATTTAAATAATTTTTTGATTATATTCCAATCATTTTTGGCCCATTTTTCGCCTTAAAATGACATCCATGCACATCCATGCTACATCCATGCTACATCCATGCTACAACATGGATGTACCATGGAACCTCAATCGCCAGGGCTGCTAAACGGCGGCGTAAGACGGCCTTTAATTAACGCGAAAGTATTCGTCTTTTTATCGATAATTTTTTTTTTAATTTCAAATGATAAACATTCGCCTGGGGTGTTGGTCGCATGCTCCCATTGCGTGTTGGCTGGAGTGGGTATGCCCTATTACGGGTCGAACCAATAACTTGCCGGCGAATCAACATTTTGCTGTTTATTAGAAAAAAAAGCAAATTTGTAAATTTCCATCCGGATAAGGGAAAAACGGCCCAGATGATTTTGCTCAGCATCCAATCAAAATCGAACGACATGTAGATGCATCAATCACATAAAAAAATCAAGTCCCATTATTATTCTTGGCAGAATTGTAGAATTTTCAAAGAGTTTTCTCACACGTTTTATGCGAATAACTAACGAGCCGCTAAGATCATCAGAAACTTATCAGTTTTAAATTACAGTAACACCCATCGACTGGAAAAAAATTTCAAATCGAATTATTACGCTGGCAAAAATAGTGCAATGAGTCGAGAAACATAATTTTTCACGGTTTTTTTCGCATGTTTTTTGCGAATTGCTGAAGAAGCGCTGAGGCGATAGTCTTCACAAACGAATTTTTAAGTGCAAAACGATTGTTCAATGACTCGATTACTTACTAATTTTCACTCATCGTTGTGAACAGTTGAGTTTTCTTCTATTCTGGACTAATGTTGATACTGTCTTTTCATCACGCTGTGTGTAAAGTGAAATTTTACGCACGCTCCGCGTGCGCAAAACCACACTTCCCACAAATTGTGATGAAAAATAGGGTTCGATACTCGCGGGAAAAGTGTTCTTAGAGTCGTGGGATTATATCACTCGGCTCGTGCTATAAACCTCCCACGAGCCCAAAACCACTTTCCCGCAATCGTATCGAAATATACCATTTCCTAAGGATGAAGAAATGTAATGAATTTCCTTTTGTTTTTATTATGCTACCAAATTAAAGCAAATTGTATGGTTCCTGGGCCCGGGCCATCAAATGCCGAAAAAAAATACTAAGTAAAAAATCCTTATCGCCGGAACTCCCCGTGAGTCTATATATTGTTACGTCATGATTTCACAGACTTACCTTCGATAAATCCGGAAATATGAGTATTAAATTCACCTGTTTTACCCTATGCGTTACGATAATAGCTGGGAATGGTGAGTGCTTTTTAGGTAATCCAGAAATGAAAAGAAAGACAAATTTTTGCTTAACATGGATTTTTAACTTTAATCCAATAAAATTTTCCTCTGATTTTACAAATTCTGATAACAATGGTATTCAATAATTCAAATTGATTGAATCATTCCATTCAAAATTTTATTTTCATTCATTATCGAAAGCCTTTGAATTCTTTTTGAATCAAAATTTGATCAATAAAAAGAACCAGAAACACAAAAAAAAAATATTAATATTTAATTATGTGTCCTCTCATCTGTTCTCTGAGTTTAACGTCAGAATGATGAACAAATTTAATCATTGAGGACTTGACGCTAACCTTAAATGAGATTTTACAAAATAAATTGAATTGATTGATCAATGATCAATAATTATTGGAAATTTTTACTTCTGAAGTTGAAGAATTCAAAGTATTAATGAGGGTGAGAATTTCCTTTCACACGAAGTAATAATTATAAAAGGTTTCAATTCCTGAATGGAATGACTCATTCGAGCACAATGATTCCAATTAATAAAAATAATTAAAGTACAATCAGGAATCTCCCTGAATATGATAATGATAGTTACGACAGAAGGTCTGTTCATTTGACAACAGTATTTGGGGTTAAATATATATAATATAATCATTATCAGACATTGAACATAATTGAATTCAATCCGAAGAAATCGATACTAATATTTCTAAATACAGTGGAAAATAGAGAATTCTTTGATTCGGAAATCCACAAGAAAGAAACAATGAAATAATAATGGTCCATTTAAATTAATTTACGGTAGCTGTAATTAAATTTTAGGATATATATATATATATATATATATATATATATATATATATATATATATATGTCATATACAAGGGCCTAAGCCCAGTGGGACCGGGAGCTGGCGCCACCTTTCCAACACTCCCTCTCGACTGCTTCCGAGTCCTCTCACCATAACTGACCTCTGTCTCGCTTCAATTTAAATATTTTTCTTTCCTAAACAGACAACAAAACAATTATTAAATATTTACATTCATTGTTTTGTCAACTTGGCGTTTGTGTAGTTCAAACGCCAGAGGTTTGGTGAATACGTTAGCCAATTGATCCCTGGAACTTATTCAGTTTACTTTGATCAGATTGAGCTTGACACATTCCTTGATATGATGA
The DNA here is from genome assembly GCF_001412515.2 of Diachasma alloeum. Lineage (NCBI taxonomy): Eukaryota > Metazoa > Arthropoda > Insecta > Hymenoptera > Braconidae > Diachasma > Diachasma alloeum. Next base: position 54,532 of record NW_021680411.1, read on the forward strand.
GCNCCAACAAAACAATTATTAAATATTTACATTCATTGTTTTGTCAACTTGGCGTTTGTGTAGTTCAAACGCCAGAGGTTTGGTGAATACGTTAGCCAATTGATCCCTGGAACTTATTCAGTTTACTTTGATCAGATTGAGCTTGACACATTCCTTGATATGATGAGCTTTGACATCAATTATATGTCTTAATTTATTTCCCCCACTCGTCTCAGCACTACACGTTGCCGCCTTATTATCGCACCACAAGTTCATTGGCAACGGGGGTGGAAAAATCAATTTCAAGGAGTTGTACATCGATAACATCTCTTGACTCGCCTCACTCATCGCAACATACTCGGCTTGACACGTAAAGAGCCACATATGACTATTTGTGAGTTCTCCAGATAATCGAATCATCAAACAGTTTAATCACATATCCACACGTGGTCAATGAGCCTTTGCAATCTGCAAAGCTAGCGTCTGAGTGTCCCTCAATCTCACCTGTCTCACCTGTATATCTCAACCCTAAGTCAGTGGTTCCTCTCAAGTACCTCAGTACTCTCTTCACCATTTTCCAATCCTCATCTATTGGGCTCACCTGATGTCTGCTCAGAATATTGACAGCGTAAGAAATATCAGGCCTAGTAGTCTCTGCTAGGTACAACAAACTACCCACTACTTCTCTATAAGGACAATTCAATTTCTCATCGGCCGTACTATAAAACTCACCATTAGTGTTCGACTCTCTAATTTTTTTGCTCGTGGTTAGAGGCCTGTGTAGTGAGCATTAGAATTCTTTGAGGATGTCAGTTCTCGAAACCGTATTTTGTTGGTATCTTTTTAATATATTTTTCCTGACTCATTTTTAATATATGATTCTCTCTATCTCGTCTTATTGAAATGTTCAGAAACTCTTTTGGCTCGCCCATTACTGTCATTTCAAACTCAGAACTCAATTTAATTTTAACCTCATCTAATTTATCTTTATCATTACTCGCCATAATTACATCATGTACGTATAATAGTACAATTAGAAATTTTTCCTCACTGCTCCAAGTAAACAGACACGGCTCAAGATCAGAGTTCACGAGGCCCACACCGAGTATCATTTCAGTAAATTTCTCATTCCACCGTTTTGGACTTATTCGAAGTCCATCGAGAGATTTCTCTAATTTGCACACCATGGTCTCTCTGTTTTGATCTGAGTGATGAGTCCCCTCTGGGATCTCCATGTAGATTTCCTCATCTATCTCACCATTGAGGAATGCCGTTTTCACGTCTAATTGGCAGGTGTCTAAGTTGTATTTGTTAATGATAGCAAATACGGCCCTAACCAAGTGCATTCGTGATACCGTGGCATATGTTTCTCTCAACTCATAAACATTTCGATCTTTAAAGCCCCGTATAACCAGTCTCGCCTTGTATCGCGGCTCACCGTTCGCATCTATTTTGCGTTTAAATACCCACCTAGAGTCAATTATGTTAGCCTTTTGTCCATTTTGATTACTAATCGGTCGGTCTACAATTTTCCACACTATGTTTTTACTCATCGATTTAAGCTCTTCTTCTACCGCCAGTGTCCAACTGCTCTTATCTTTTCTTTGCATCACGTCTTTATAGTTGATTGGATCTGAATTAATACTGGCAAGAACAGCATGGTAGACCTCATCAGTAGATTCGTCCAGATTCAGTCCATTCTCACCTTGTGACAAACAAGCCAGAAATACTCCGGCTTTCACGCTCTCATAGATTGGCAAATCTTCAAAGCTTGAATCCTGTACTGACTCACCTGCAGGTTTGCTCACCTTACATACCTTAAGACTTGGAGTTTCCTTCCTTGGTGTGCCCCTGTTTCTCTTCGTCTCTCCCTCCGATTTGGACGTTTCATTCAAAACGTTCCCGTCTTTTTCAAATTTTATAAACCATTTGTCTTTGTTTGTCACTTCTTGAACTTCTGGGACGTTCTTAATCTCACCTTTCTTGTACCTATCACCATAGACCTATTTCTCGTTAAATCTTACGTGTCTACTTTCGTAGAATTTTCCTTCTTCTGGTTTCAGTAGTATGTATCCTGTTGGAGTGTATCCAACCAGAATACCTCTCGCACCTTCTGCCCTGAATTTCGGTCCTACCTTTCTCTGTACTTTCATGTACGCTAGGCTTCCAAATCTATTAATCTGATTCACATCAAAGCTATGTCCCGGCGCAAACTCTTCTAGTGGAGTTCTCATCTCATTAGATTTATGAGGAGTTTGATTAAACGCATATACAGCGGCAGACAGAGCCAAATCCCACATATTCTTCGGCAATTTCGCGTCGAACATGTAGGCACGCACCTTTTTCTGGATTGTTTGGTTGTATCGTTCAGCGACTCCATAGTGTTCTGGAGTATCAAGACTTGCCAGTTGGAGTTCCGCGCCTAATTTTTTCAATACCTCAACTGTATGTCCCCCAGTAAATTCCGTACCTTAATCTGACCTAAGGTAGCACACCTTCGCGTCGTAAACCAACAGATTTCTGCCACTTCTAACAAACATTTCAAAACAGTGACCCGTTTCACTTTCCGCCTTCTTCGGGTGTGCCATCGCAAATCTCGATTTATCGTCAATGAACATAGATATATACCTGTATCCCTTCGGATATGAACTCGGAGATATTGGTCCCATTACGTCAGAGTGTATTATCTGCAAGGGCTCTGTCGCTCGACTTCTCACCTTAGGAAATGGCAGTCTGTTAAATTTAGAAGCTAAACACACTTCACACTCCATTAATAACTCATCGAAATTCACGCCTTTTAGTTCTTTATTGTCCGGGAATTTTGATTGTAAAGCTTTGAGATATGCTATCGATGTATGACCGAATCTAACATGTCATAGCATGGCTTGACTATTACCCTGAATTTTATTTTGCTCAACTCCAAACAGATCAAAAACCTCACCGCTCTCATCTATTTGTGCCTCGTCTACCTTATCAATCTTTCTATCCCAAATTGAATAATCAAAATTGGATTGTTCGAATTGATTTTGAATCGGTTTAGGGGTTTCTTTACTATCCGCTTTGTCATCTCGCCCGACTTCGGATTGCTCATTATTTCTCACCTCTGTAAACCCTTCTTCAACCAGTTCGTTACTCTCAGTTGGACTTTCCATTGCCGAAACCTCATTCTGTTTGGCTGTGACACTTCGCGTCATGTGTCTTCTCACCTCTATTTTACCACCTACCATATTGGCTATAACTCGTCTAGTTGTACTTTTCTGTAGTTTTCTATTGAATGGATTGTACTTGTTTACTTCTATTATCCAATCAAATCTACTATCCAATATGGTTTTCTATACACGCCTGAGATAAATGACTCATTTGATTCTGGATTGAAGATATCTATTTTCTGGTCATCTAGATATATCGCAAGACCCATCTCTGCGAATCGTCTTAGAGACAGTAAGTTAGCCTGAAGGGCCTCAGCAAATATTACCTCATCTACTTCAAATTTCTCACCGTTTAACAATTCGTTTTCTACCTGACTTACTCTCTCCGTTCTCAAATCCGCTTGTTTATTTTTATTCGCGCATTTGATCACGCCTTTCCTTTGCTCGTCGAGGGACTTGAAAATTAGTTTCGAATTTGTTAAGTGCTCCGTAGCACCAGAATCTGCTAGGAATTTGGTAATAAATTTATCTTTGTCAAAAGAAACACCTACGTGCAATCCCTGACATTCACAAAGCTCATCATCTACTTCCATGCACTCTCCTATCTCATTCGAATCTAACTCACTCTTCTCTTTGTAGTCTCCTCCTGAGGTTTTACTTGAGCCCTCCTTATTAGACTTTTTACCGGTCTTGGGCTTCGAGTACTTGTTGCCTCCTTTGCCCTTTAGGTTATAGTATTTCCCTCTTTTCGCGCCTTTTGCGTCATTCGCACCTAAACCCTCTGACCTTCTCTTCAATGACCCACCACCATGCCCAAATCCACGAAAACTATTTCCCCGCGAACTGGTGTGTGTTATGTTAACTTTGGGCTTGTTGTTTTTCTCACCTGAGTTTGGGCAGTCCTTAATTATGTGTCCGTAGCCTTTACAACTGTAACACATTTTGCCCTTACCCTTGCCCGGGCAGTTTCGGCCGAGGTGCCCATAGTCGCAGCTCTCACCTCACTACTCCCCTCCCCAGACCGTTTCCTTGATGCTTCTTCCTGCATAACAACAAGTTTTAATTGCTCATAAGTTGGGGGTTGCTCACCTCTAAGTTTAGCTGAGGACTGTAGGTACTGTACCATCGCTACAGACCCCATGATGGCATTATTAAACGCGTCTCTCTTTTCTTCATCGGAAAAAGCGGTGGCGTCTGCTGAATTTTCGTAAGTTCGAATCGCCTCCTCGCACTTCTCACAAAACTCGACTGCTGTCATTTTTCCAATTACATACTGCATATTGGAGATTTCTTTCCTCGCCGTAAATGAAGATACATTAGTTTCGTATCTTTTCATCTCTTTGAGTTTATTTAGAATAGCTACTGGATCTTCTAGTAATACTACTTTAGAGTGATAGTTTTTATCGATGTGATTGGTCAATATGTCTCTCACCTTAAATTTATGCTCATCCAACGTCTTTTGATCTCCACTGCATTTTACGTTACTATCTAAGACATGCAGGAGTTTGTGAGATCTCACTTCTGACTTCAAATAGTCATAGAAGTGGTCAAATCTAGTGTTACTATCTAATTTGTAGTCTCTTTTAACTGATGGTCCTTTGTTAAGGATCTCCAGTTTTATCACTTCAGCAACTTCTTTAGCAGTGCTATTTTAAGTGTTTCCACCACTCTTTTCTTCTCGCCTCAGATTTTCCCATTGTCTTTTGATAATATTCTCAATTCTCGCTTCTAGTTTTTCATCCTCATCTAAATCATGGTCATCATTTGGTAAATCTGACCCATTTCTCAACTTTTTACCACAGTCCTCAGTTTTAGCCCTCAGCGGACTCTCCGTCCCGTCATCGATATGGGAGAGCCCGTCATCCCGGCCGTGCCTCATCTCGCTAATCTCTTTTCTCATTTCCTTGATGCTGTCTAGTATTCAGCCACTAGTGTTGGTCTGAATATTCAAAACCTTCAGGAGTGTGCTGGTCACAGCATCAAGTTTCGAGCACACCGATTCAAGTCAGCCTACCACTGGAATTTCAGTTCCTGGTTTGGTCGCGTGGTATTTCATTGGATTTGTCGGGTGGTTTTGTAACGTGGACCTTATTTTAACTTGAGGTTCCACATACTCAATTTTTGTAATCTGGGGTTTACTTTTACCTGCTTTGAGCGCCTCAATTACTGCCGCTTGTCCCGCACCTTGTTCGGCCGACGCACCTTTACTTTCCTCACCGTCCTCACCATTCTCACCGTCCTCACCATTCTCACCATCCTCCCCGTTCTCACCGTCGCTCTCCTTACCTTTACTCATCTCACTCACCTCAGCAGTAATTGGTGGTGGCTCCTCATAGATTTTGGGCATGATGGGAGGCTTATTGGCGAGGAGCTTCTGCTCATGCTACTCCACCAGTAGTCTCCGCTGGTTCTCTGTCATCATGCTTTTGGCTGTTGTGATAAATAGAATCTATGAATATCAGTATTATCATTTGTATATTATGCCCTTTCACCGACCAACCGAACACAAGTATAGTCAGCTTCAGGACAGTCAAACATAGACGAGATATGAATACAATATCCCCTCTATGCCCGACAGAGATGATCAATTTCCACGCACTGAACACAAGCACGCTTCTACTGATAACCCCATTGGAGCAACCAAACTTCAGATTTTATTCTGAATTTTTAACTAGTATTTTTGTTTTATTTGACCATTTTCAGTGGTTAGTTAATTTGTGATTATATTTGCTAGCCAATATACTCACAAGCACTTTGATCGCGTACATTTCTCATCGTAACTCTCCTTTTTAATTTATCTCAACTCACGAAACTTATAACACTTAATTGTGTCTGTTCGTATTAATACGGTCTCTTCTACCAACTCGAGGACGACGTCTTCTCCTTTATGGAGTTCATCAAATCCAAACAGAAACGTTAATTGCCTCCACAGCTCCCACAAGTCGTCACCTATGGTAATTTATTTATTAGTTTGCTGATTTGGGCTTGTTTTTATTTTTATGCACTCTCGCCTTATTTGTATTTCGCATCAATTTCAAATTTGGATTTAGTTTTGCCGCCGGCTGCAGTTGCGATGCACGCGTGCTGGCGGAGAGCCGCGTGACCCCTTTTCTTTTCTACATCTTGCCATCTCATCATGCGTTCGAGCTTTGCGTGTGCTGCTTAACTACAGCCACTCCAGGTCACTATCCCCACCAATGCTGCGCGCCCATCCACCACGTTAATCGACTCTCTATACTGTTCGCGTCCCTCACCGATTCTCCATACATGGACGCTTCTCTCACCGATTCTGTATGTATTGGACGCGTCCCTCACCATGTTACAACTCTCCCAACTCATCCCTCAACATATATTATTTTCACTTATTTCAATCTATTTTTATTTGAATTTTCTTTGGGATTTTCAATTCCCTAATTGAATATTTTATTTTTCTCCCGGATTTTTGTTTGATGGTTTGGCCAACGTCTGCTGTCCACCATCTTTTCTCCCAGCGTCCACGTTGTTTCTGTGATGACGCGATCCCTTTCCGTTGCCTGGGAGACGCTTACCACCGGTATAGCACATTCAACTGTACTTACGCCTCTCTCCTTCTGGCTTTTCCATCTTTCCAGCCTTCCCTCGCCTTTCCTCGCCACTTCAGATCACCAGATACTTGGCACTATGTTCCTGAGGGTTTGTCCTTATTTTTCACTATCACTTTTATTTTTCGTTTCTCACTTGAGTTTTTATTTGCGCTAGGGAGCGTGCTCTGGGCATATAACCTGTTGGATTGCGGGTGTGAACACAATAAATAGTACACGGGTTTTCTTGTTAGAACATTGATTTATTGGCTACAACACGTTTTGCGTCTCGCAGTAGAGTGAACTCTCAAAAGTTACAACCTGATAGAGAGGAGATCCGCGCATGCGCAAGATCCCGCCTCACCATAACGAATATATATACCTACATATATACTGGGCGTAAGGCCAGTGGTACCGGGAGCTGGCGCCACCTTTCCAACATTAATACTCTATTCGATGTTGCATATTATTAAATAAACACGGATCTTTGTTTTATAATTAGACGGATTTTATTCTTTCCTCATTTGACTCATGACCGTTTGACTATTTATCATTTTACGATCACCGTTTGTCTCCTTGCGATTTGACCACTATCTAATCCTTACAACGCCCTCCTCATCAACTCGTCCACCACACATGACAAATTCTCCTTCCGCCGGGCCTGTAGCCAAGGCGTTACATGACTTCCTGTTTTAGTATAAATGTAGTTTTTTAACTGCAACGTAAAGTAAACAAATTAAAACGAACAAGACAAGGTTCAAGCATGAGCTTGACAAAATGGTGATGTATTCCTGTTGGAGGTGACTGCGGCACCTGAGTTGCTGCTAGGCTGACCTACTCTCTAGGTAGTTGAGTTTGTTCCCGAGTCCAGGTGTTGGCCAGGAAGCGAGGGAAGAATCGATGAAATTTGAATAATGAACATCAATAATGAACACGAGAGAAAAATTAACAAATTTGACAGCAGTGTAATGAGATTCAACGTAAATTAATTGAAATACCAGGTAATGAGATTTAGTGAGAAGCAAAAATATTTCTTATCGAATATTGCCAGTAAGGTTCGACAAATAGATGGTGTACTGAGGATATGAAGAAAATTCTACTGACATCATTCTGTAGGCGTCAATAATTATTTTACAATCCATTTATGGTAGAGACGATTGAGGCATTAGAATGAAGAAAATTTAATGGCAACATCCTTATATGGTATTGCGATAAGAAAAACGTTTCCGGTGAATAAATTTTAGTGGAATTATCCCCTGCTTCTTGTAAAAAGATACATTTCCCAGCAAATGAAAAAATTCCACTTCTTGAATTAGCAGGATCTACGAGAAAACAGCGTTATGAGATTTAGTTAAATTGAGTTTTCAATTACAAAATGCATCCACATAAAAAAAATGGAGATAACAAACGTCGTGAGGGTGGAAGAAAGACGCATGTATGCGAAGGTTTGAACTTTTTACCCAGCAAGGGGAGGGGGTTGCATAATCTATTCTAGTCATCATCATCCCTCCGTTTGCATGCGTCGTGTAAATGAATAATGAACAGAAAAAAAATTGTTGAATGAACAGAAAAAATTCTCGAAAACCGTGACTTCTCGATAGGGTGAAAGAGGGAGACATGCATGTGGAGAGTTGAAATTGTTACCTAACAAAGGGAGAAGGTTTCAGAATCTATTCTAGCCACCCTCATCCGCCCGTTTCCATGAGTTGTGTAAATAAAAAATGCAATTGTTAAATGAAGAAAAAAATTCTCGAAAATTGAGATTTCACAAGAGGGGACGCATGTAGGCGGAGGGTTGAAATTTTTTACATAACAAGAGAAGGGAATTGCAGAATCTATTCTAGTCACCCTCATCCCTCCGTTTGCGTGCGCTGTGTGAATGAAGAATGCAATTGTTAAATGAACTATAATTCTTGAAAATCGTTGCTTTTCGACAGGGTGGAGGGGGATAGTAGGAGCTGCGAGTCGGTATAGCAGAAAGTGATAGTTAAGAAGGTAAAATTTCATTTCTTACCAGTAAAACTTATGATCATAAACATGATTTTTTACTTTCGTGATGAGAAAAAAAATCTCCCTTTCCCTCTTTCATACGAATATTCGTGGGAGAGGAGAAGGAAGAACGTTTTGTTTGATTGAACTTAAAAAGTTCCAAATCCCACAAAAAACATTATAAATAATATTTATTTATGCAAATTTATACAAAATCCTTATTTATGCAGAATGCATTGTACCATGCCCATGATTCATTCCAAGAACTTGATATACTGGAGATCATCATACAACCTTATGATAGTTCCATTAACCAAATAATTCAATACTTATAGCTCATCAGGCAAGAACTACGCTCGATTTCATTATTTTTACACTGCTTTTACAGTTCTAAAATAGTCATGAAGCAAACGCATTTAAAATGTCAAAATTTTGGAGAAGAAATTATGACAGTCGAATTATTTACTTAATTCAACAATTCCAGCACATTTACCATTTATTTATTTGAATTATTCATAAAAAGCTACTGCATGGAGTGGTGGAAAGGGCTGCACTGACCATGCTGTTGACGACATACCAGCGTTGCCAGACAGGAAGGACGGGATTATGGGATCCCACAACAAAATTATGGTATTTGCTTTAAAATTATGGTATCAAGAGAATGGCCCTGAAGTCTGCAGACAAAAATCTTCAACAGAGCATATCTGATGAAGAAATTGAGCTATGAGAAAATTTCAAATTTCAATTTGTCGGGTGTGACGAAATCTAATCGTAATGGTGGCTGAATATGTAAATAAATAAATTAGGGGTTGATTTCTTCGAAATTCAACTATCGAAAACCATTGACACAGCATATCTCACTCCGGAATTATTTTATTGGAAAAAAAACATGGTCACGATTTTCATTCTACGAAATTTCGACGTGGTTTTTGTCCTTTTTTTCTGGTCCTATCGGTTAACGTTAAATCTTTGGCAAGCTCCATTATTCATCCAAATGATCCGATCGAAAAAAGAAAAAGCATCACGTTCGAAGAAATTATAAATCTTCTCTTTATTTGTTTAAACAAATGTTCCGCATTGAATTTTTGTACGCATTTTTTATATTCCTGTTGAGAATCATTAAAGAAAACAATAGAAAAAAAAACTTCTTAGAAAAAAAAAATTTAGTCTAGGAATTTTTTTAACAGAAAAACCTCTGACGCCTGGACTATTAGTTAGAACTGATTTTGTAGACTCCTCCGGTTTGGTAATTCTCGCTAAAAATTGCCTGGCGCCCATCGATTTTTGAATTTTTGAGTTTAACTAGATTCAGGGGAAGAAGGGCGAAGCTAATAGGCATTTTTAATCAACATCGGATATCTTCTACAAAAATGATTATATTCTTAAAGAATCGACATTAATACATGTTATTCTTGAAAACTCCCGTGAATTTCTTCTTTTTAGGGCTGCGCACGAGAAGAGACTTTCGACAGTCTCGTCTCGGTCTCGAAAAATATCCAAATTTCCGGTATCGTCTCGGTCTCAGTTAAGAGAATATCGTTTCATCTCGGTTTCGTGAGTATAAAACTTAGAAAATAGGAAAAATAATTTTTCTTCAAAAAGTCACAAAGAGATGGTCAAACTTCATCAAAGGTCACAGGAGGATGGTCAAACATCACGAGGATCACGTAGGTTACAAGGGAATGGCCAAACTTCACGAGGGACATGTGAGTCACAAGGGAATGGTTAAATTTCACGAGGGTCAAAAATCATAAGGGTCACAAAGGGATGGTCAAACTTCAGGGGCGTCACGAGAGTCACAAGGGTGGCACATTCAACACTCGCGAAATTTAATCATTGCGTTGTAAATCTTACGAGAAATTTAGTCTCAGAGAAATGTGAAGACAAAATGAACGATAAAAACAATGTGCGAATGTTTGAGAAAGTCCGAGCATTTTCTCAAATTTTCTAGAAAATCCGAGAATTTTTCTCAGGATATTCGACCCTCGTAAAATTTGACTATCCCCTCGTTATCCTCGTGATGTTTGACTCTCCTGGAATGCAATCATCCTCTTGTGACTCTCATGATGTTTGATCCTTGTAAAATTCGACTATCCCCTAGTGATCCTCGTGATGTTTGGCCCTCCATAAATTTGAATACTCTCTTGTGACCCTCGTAACCCTCGTGACCCTTGTAATTGTCCCGATTTTTTACCCTTGTACAATTTGCCCATCCTTTTGTGACTAGAGTTTCTAGAGTTTCTAGCTCTTTCTTCTCTGCGACGTATTTCTTTGCCATTTCCTCGCAAAATACACTTTGTTAAACGACTAGATATAAGAAATTCAGCGTCATGACTATAGCATCCATTGTAGATCCCTGAGAACAATAATTAGAAGTAAAGCAATGAATATCACGTAACAATTGGGAGAAAATGTGAAGTGTGTTTTTTTTTCTTTCAACATCATTGTTCGTATAGCAGATATCCAATGTTAAACGTATTTATGTTCGTAATTCTACTATTTTTCATGGAAAGAACGAAGAGAAATTGGAAAAAAAACATTTCACGTTGAGGTTTGTTGAATGTGGCGCCCTACGCCAGTCTCCTTATTACCGACAGTGTGGCTGACTGTCGCCACGGCGCCGTTGCGCCTCTATGAGATATACTATGTACCACTTGTGGATAGACCGTTGTCGTGTTACGTTGCTGAATAAAACTTAATTACATTTACGATAATAAAACTGTGTTCAATCGTTATTTCAATCCTAAATAACCCTTCAAGGTTTTATTGCAATCCAACGCTTTATTTGTTTTTTGTCCTAAACTACTTATCTTCCTCGTAGATATGCTCTATTGATGTTTTCCCTCGTGAAAAACATTGCATATATCATTAGTGAAACATTTATTACAAAAAACAAGAAACATCACGACCAGATTTATAATTTTTTCAAACGTGATGCTTTTTCTTTTTTCGATCGGATCATTTGGATGAATGAGGAAGCTTGCCAAAGTTTTAGTTCTACCGCGGATTTAACGTTGACCGATAAGACTAGAAAAAAAAGGACAAAAATCACGTAGAAATTTCGTAGAATGAAAATCGTGACCAGGTTTTTTTTCCAATAAAATAATTCCGAAGTGAGATATGCCGTGTCAATGGTTTTCCATACTTAAATTTCAAAGACATCAACCCGTAATTCATTTATTCACATATATAGCGACCATCATGATTGGATTTCGTCAGGCCCGACAAATTGAAACTTGAAATTTTTTAATTGTTCAATTTCTTCACCAGATATGCTCTGTTGAAGATTTTTGTCTGCAACTTCAGGGTCATTCAAGAGATGGTATTGCAGAAACTGGTCAAACGGTACGAAATCGAGATACGCGGTAGCGTATCGGCCAAGAAAAGTTTTGACCGACTGAGCAAAACATCAGGCCGAGAGCACCGCGTAACTATAGACGACAGAACTTCCCCCTCCACTACCTCTAAATGATTTACATTCGGTATAATGAAAACGGGACGACAAATCAGGAAAGTATCGTTAGTTACATTATATAAATCGCCTATGAGCTTTTCAACGGTGTAACTGTGGTATTTTTTGGATTAACAGTAAAAAAGATAGGTGTATAGCAACGAGTTGATATTCACATTCTCGCGATTCACATTATAAAGTGTGAGAATCAAGTTATAACGTTGGCAGCGCCGGTCCAACTCAGCTTCATATCCAACGTTGAAGTGTTGCCACCAGTGCATTTGAATGTAGATTGTGATGTTGTTATGGAGAACCACAGAAAATGTTCTTCTTCACGTTAAATCACTTATTAGAATGAAACGGAAAATCGACTCGGTGTTCTATTTTGTTTTCTCTCGTCGAAAATTCGAATTTCATCCTACCATATCTATATTCATATGCGGACCTCGGACATAAAGGTAGTTTATGCACTGTTTGTGAGGTTATCGGTTTATGTTTGGAATGTGACAAAAGGGAGATGTGTCGAAAATATTGTGTGATCAAGTATTAAATGTCCGTGAATAGTTAAATTCGAAAAGAAAATATTTATTTTTCTCCGAATGTAACAGAAAATGTTTTCATTCCGTGGAAAAAAATTCACTAGTGACAGTGAAATGCGAACNAGGTGGGATTAAATGTTCACTTTGAACCCTTTCCAAAATGTTGATGTCTTATTGAAGTGTTGATGAAATAGATTTTTTTTCAAATTAAAGTACAGTCAGCCCCTTTATAATAAGCTTAGACTGAGCTCAATCGATAAATTTGTTCCTTGGTTATAAATATTGAAATAAGAAGTCAGAAGAGT
>NW_021680411.1:67650-71978 GCF_001412515.2 Diachasma alloeum
TCCCTATACGGATTATTTCTATACGAATTCGTGTAGAAATTCGTATAGAAATGAACCGTATAGGAAATTTTCGTATAGAAATATCCGAATATCATATACGAAAAACCTATAGAAATGCTATACACAGTCCGTATAGAAAGATTCTATACGATTTTTTTCTACGTGAAAAATTGAATGAGGAACCAAATCAAGTCAGAAAATTGTTAATAGATTTGAAATTGAAATAAATTTGAAATTCGGTGAAAAGAACAAATCTGGAGTGGAACTGTTTATTTCCCTTCAATTGTTGATTCTAAGAATGTTCTATCTTATGGAAAATGAATTGGTTAAATTGAATTGAAAAGAACAAATTTCACCGAATGTAAAAACAGTCCTTGCTTATTTTGAAAAAAAAAATGAAATCTGCCTAAAAACACAAAAACAAATGTTTTTGTAAAAAAACTGGGCCAAGAAAAAGTTTTGTTTGATTCCTACTGGGAAATCGAAGTTTTTGAAAAATACATAGAAATAGAAAAGGAAGCCAAGTTAAAAATTTTGAATAAACGGTGATAGTGCACAATCAGGTTTCTATAAGAAAAATAGTTCTCAATGGAATAAGTATTCTAAAAAAATTCTCCATGAAATAAAAAATCAGTAGGAGCAGGACCAACGTTTTTGGCGCGGAGTTTTTCAATTCACTGTCTGTATCAATCTACTCCTCCATCGTTTGATCCGCGCCAATGACATTGGTCCTGCTCCTACTGATTTTTTATTTCATGGAGAATTTTTTTAGAATACTTATTCCATTGAGAACTATTTTTCTTATAGAAACCTGATTGTGCACTATCACCATTTATTCAAAATTCCTAACTTGGCTTCCTTTTTTATTTCTATGTCAAACAAAACTTTTTCTTGGCTCAGTTTTTTTTACAAATTTCCAATAGACACCTTTCAAATCGTGGTCAGATCTTGTAAGAGCAGTTTATTATCACTTATATCTGATATCTACGCGAAAAATATGCCATATAACTTACAAAACTAATAAACATTGATAAATGCTCGAGATCAAAGGAATATAACTATAAGAAATCAGGCAAACGATATCTTACACTGATAGGAAAAATTCGTGCTGCCGAAAAATTATAAATTTCACAGGAGAGATCTTATTTCATGGTGGATGAATTCAGCTGCAGATATTGAAGAAATATTCCCTCGAAACATGATGACTTTCGTGGCAATATTGTTCTCGTGAGAAATTTATGTCTTTCGGGTGAATAAAGTCGCTCTGCAGAGAATTATATGAGGCTCAGTTCATATCAAGTGAATGTTACTGAGTAGTGTATTTTCATTCCCACCATGAACGCAGAATTGTCACGGAACAAATGATAGTTTTGAGAGAAAAATTGGATTGTTTTCCCGAAAACTGGGATATTGGCAAAAGTAAATAATTTCTAGGAGAAGCATTTTTTGCGGGGAGAATAATGTTTTATCCTCGTGAATATATTCATTCTTCCGTGAATTCTTATGAAGTTTTCTCACATCAAATGATTGTGGTACAATAAATTGTATGTTTTCCTGTCGACAACGTCAATTCTTGTAGGGATATTTCTAATGCCTCTGACAAAAATTCGATTTTTCTGAAGGATCTCAAACTTTCTTACATCACGTTAGTTAACTTCCCTCAAATGAATCTGTTCCTCTCCATCAAATTTTCTAACACGGAAAATATAATTGTTCTTCAGAAGTCATTTTTTCTCTAAGTGCATCATCAGACTTGTCACTCAGCTGCTGCTTTTCAATTGAACCTTCTGTACTCAGTAACAACTGCAGAAGAGGTAGAGGCACTAGGCCCACAAGGCTGCTCTCTCTCAACAATCGTCTTCTCCTTATTTCCTTCCTTATTCCCATACAAAGTAGAACTCTTCGTTCTGGACATGTCTTGTGACGGCGTAAATTTCGACTACATTATCTACCATTCGAGAATATTGTCGACGTTCGGCGTCTGTTTAATCATCACGATCCACAGTGATGATTACTCTCTAAATATTAAAAAAAAATTGACAAAAAATATAAAATTCAGCTGGATCTCAAAATTATGGTGTAATTGTGATACCATCACACCTTTCTCTGGTGTATGGTATCAGAAGTAGAATTATGGTAGCGATGCCATAATTATGGTATACCTGGCAACACTGCGACATACCCTGGCGATTCAGCAGCCACCTGTTTTGGGGGGCTGTCGGGGGCAGTCATTTTTGGGGCTAAAAGAGGGTAGCCGGATACTCAAATCATTGTAAAAGTTGATAGATAAATTATTAGCTGATTTTCGCACGGTCAATTACATTGTTTTTCATTAATTTAGGAAATTAATTGCTAATGTACTGAATGGCATTATAAGCCCGTAGGGCGAATGCCGCGAGATGGCGGTAGTATCGACTTCCCGACTAGGTCGGTCAAGTAGGCAGCAGTGGCGGGAGAAATATTATTATTTGAACATGGAACATATATAGGTTTGCATGCAATTGGCTTATCATATTTATTATTTTTGCATCCTTTTCGTCAGTTTTATCGCATAATTACCAAATTATGCTCCTTGAACGTTCTTGTGCCAAATATAATATGCAAATGGATTTATTCTAGGGCCATTCAATTGTTTTAGCTTACTTTTGTTTTAATTAAGGGCCATAAGGGTTATTGCATAATTTCAGATCATTTAAGACCTAACGAGGGGGGATGGAAAGGGGATAAGGGTTGGAAATTGATCTTTATTATTTAGGCTATCATGGTAAGAGGGTCGGAAGGGTCATACGAAGGAAATAATGTTGACTGAATCATTTCAGGTGATTTAAGGTCTCATAAAGGGGAGGGGGGGGGGGCTGAGGGTCAAATAAAGAATGTAGGGTATAATGATGGGGATAGAAGTGAAGGTCAAACGAGGGCCATAAAGGTCATTGAAACATTTTTAGTGAGTCAGGGTACAGAAGGAGGGGGGGCGATTAGTAGGTCCCTCACAGTCGACCGTTATTTTCCGATCTTTCGTTTTGAGCCTTATATTTTGACTCATACTTGACCGTTATATTGCAATACTTACATTCTGACCCTTATAGTTTGACCAGTACAATTTGAATCTTATATTTTGACCCTTGTGACCCTTACATTCTGACCTTGATCTATTGACTCTTATAGTTTGACACTTATATTTTGACCCTTAAATTCCGACCCTTCAATTTTGACCCTTATATCTTGGTACTCACATTTGGACACAGGGCCAATTCTCTACTCTCCAACTCTCTTAGACAGTAAATCTGGACCGTGGGATTGCCTAGCCCTTGTATATTTCGGCTCTTGAAACTTTTGACCTTTCAATCTTCTAACCCTTATAACTCCTGCGCCTTAAGGATAATCGGGCGAGCCCGGAGGGTTAGAAAAAAAGCAGCCATTTTTCTCTTTTATTTTTTACGCATTCTTTAAATGATGGAAAAGACGTGTGCAAAGTTTCAGACTGCTGGGGAATATGGTTAATTTATTATGAATTTTTGAAAAAGTGGTCATTTAACCCGTGGTCTTATGGAAATCACAAAAAAACTGCAAAACCCAAGGAAAAAAAGCAGCCAAAGTCATGAAACTTTAGACACATTTAGAGCATATGATCAATCATTTTTTGAGTGAAAAAGATTGTCGCCTAGGAGCATTGTTTATTAATAATAGCGAAAAAGTACTGAAAAATGAAATTTCTCAAACGTCTCTTAAGAGAGAGCGATGAAGCGTTGTGATTGGAGCTCCCTCGAACCAGTGGTACCAGCTCCTGGTGAAAACAAAAAACACTACCGACGATGTTGCCACTTTTTCGCATGGATTAATATTTTTTCATTTATTCAAAAAAAACAATCTGAATAGAGGTATAGGGCCGGTTCTAGCCCAACCATTTTGGGAAGGGTCTGGGGGTGACCCGCGAATAGGTGGTGGGATGGGATTAATTAATTCGCGGTTTTAATTCACGGTTTTGATTCGCGGTTTTAATTCGCGGATTTCACTTTTCGTCGATTCGGGGGTCAAGAGCTATGGGAGAGTCCCCATGAGTGGATGGTGGGGAGGTGGCGTATATTAATTCGCGTTTTAATTCACGTTTCAATTCGCGGTTTTAATTCGCGATTTAGTTCGCGGTTTTAATTCGCGGTTTAGTTCACGGTTTTGATTCGCGGTTTTGATTCACGGTTTTAATTCGCGGCTTTAATTCGCGGTTNATCGCGATTTAGTTCGCCGTTTTAATTCGCGGTTTAGTTCACGGTTTTGATTCGCGGTTTTGATTCACGGTTTTAATTCGCGGCTTTAATTCGCGGTTTAGTTCG
>NW_021680411.1:72139-72352 GCF_001412515.2 Diachasma alloeum
GCAAAAGGTCATAAATCATTTTTTTTTACAATTCCTGGAAAAGAGAAAGTGTCACATTCCTTAAATTCCTGAGATAAGAAGAATGAGTCATCACTGCAGGTGAGGGTTTTAATTCGCGGATTTCACGTTTCGTCAATTGGAGGGAGGGGGGCTTTTAACATTCTTGAGATTGTATCAGAGATAAGAAGGGTTAAGTGCAAAAGGTCATAAATC
>NW_021680411.1:73646-75290 GCF_001412515.2 Diachasma alloeum
GAATATTTCTTCTCCTTTATGATTTATGACACCCTATTTTCCAGCTAGACAAGGGTTAAGAGAATAAGAATAGGTCCAAGAAAAAAAAAAGTATTTCAAGCTTAATTTTCTATAGAGATAAGTGATCCTAAAAACACCTTTTCACAAAAAATGATCCCGTCATCCGCGAAAATCTCTGTAGATTTTTTTCTACATGATTTATGACACCCTATTTTCTTGTATTCCAACTAGATAAGGGTTAAGAGGGTATGAGTAGCCCCAAGAAAAAAAGTGAAAGTATTTCAGGCTTGAATTTCTCTCAATATAAGTGATTCTGAAAAAAGAAACCTTTTCACCAAAAATTATCTCGTCATTCGCGTAAATTTTTCCCTGAGATGATTTATCATCCTCATGTCCAAACATTTCAGCTAGATAAGGGGTTAAGAGAGCGAGAATGGGGAAAAGTGAAAGTTTTTCAGAAAAAAATTATCTCAACTACCATGAAAATTTTAGTCTCTGTCATTTTTTTTACCCCCACCCCCTCTGACCATTGTCTAGACTATAAAACCGAGGTTTTTCCATGGTTTTTCATNGTGGCTGAAGTGTTTGGAGGAAGAGTATGAGCTCGTGAAGATAGAGCGAAGACCAGCGGAAATCCAACGAAGTCTCCATGACATCCGGAGTAAGACGCGAGAAGTCAAACAGTTTTTGGATGGGGGTGTCTCTCAGGGTCAAAAATTGCGGTTGACATATATGTTATCGCGATTGAAAACATTCGAAGTTTCATTTAAAGCCTTGGAGACCGTTGGGAGGGGGTTGAGAGAGAATTTAACTGATAGAGTGCGATGGGAGGATATTCAAAGTGCATTTGAAGGACGCATGAGGACTGGTGTCATTATTAATTTGACAAAACAAGATTTAATCAAATTTTTGAATGATGCTCGCTGGATGCTTTGTGTGCGATTTAAAAATGCTTTAAAAAGGGAACGTGGTTTGAAAGTGAATGTAGTGTTATCGTGTAAATATGAAGTTCGAAAGAATGGAGAATTTTTGGAAGAAGAAAAATTTTTCAGCACAAAACATGAGATTGTCGTGGAATCAACCCAGCTCAACCAGTGGTTTGACGAGTTTATAAAAAATAAACTTTTAGCCAAGGTGGATGAACTCCAAGGAAAGGATTCAGGATGGTCTCTCCGGGAAGTAATAAATATGGACGTAAATATTAATAAATATAATCCATTATGTGGAGGTTCGAGTTTTGTCGAGGTAACCCGATGGATTCAACTGAAAAAGGCTGTCATCAATGTTCGAAATGAAGACGACTTTTTCTGCTTCTTATGGTCCATCATGGCAGCTCGGTGCAATGTCAAACATAAAGAACGATCGAATTCTTATCCACCATTCGGTACAGAAATTAAAAATTTCGGTATGTTCAATTATGCTATGGCTATAAAGGATATACCAAAATTGGAAAAACTGAATGACATGTCGATAAATGTATATATAATCGAATGTGATGAAGATACAAGAAAAGAATGGATCGTGCCATTATATTTGAACTCGCGACCCCCGACGACACTCCAAGGAGCTAAGCCAACTGAAAAAGTTTTCCATTATACATGGATCTCCAACCTCTCCAGACTACTCAGCAGCCAGTTATCGAAG
>NW_021680411.1:76426-76837 GCF_001412515.2 Diachasma alloeum
GGAAAACGCTAAATTATTGTATACAGACACTGACAGTCTCATCTACCATTTTTATACTAATAATATTTATGATTCTATAAGGAATGATTCACACAAATTTGATACGTCAGATTACCCTGAAAATAATGTATATAGCATCCCTCTTGTAAATAAGAAAAAATTAGGTGTTATGAAAGATGAAAATAATGGTAGGATTATGACGGAATTCGTCGGTTTAAGATCGAAAATGTACTCGTTAAAAGTATTTGGACAAGAGCGAGAAAAATCTCGAGCAAAAGGGGTAAAAAGGTCAGCTCTCAGAACCATTACTTTTGACGACTACAAGTTATGTTTAGAAAATCATCGAAATGTGTCAAGACCTCAAAATTGTATCAGATCTATGCAGCACAATGTATATACAATAAATCAGAC
>NW_021680411.1:76990-77165 GCF_001412515.2 Diachasma alloeum
GTTTCCCTCCACCTTATGATATTTATGGTAGATAGTGGCGTTGTCCACGGAATGAAGGCTAATAGGCCAAGACAAACTACTCCCAATCCTATTGACATTAAAGCAAATAGCATTCCATGAGACTTATGGTCCTGCGCGTGACCATCACATTCATGTAAAATTTCTTCAAGTTGTA
>NW_021680411.1:77839-78338 GCF_001412515.2 Diachasma alloeum
TTTGAAGTTTTTCAAGAGTGAATAATTGGGGGTGCACGACACCTGTTTCGGCTAAATGCACTATATCGATAATTGTTTTCAGGGTAGAAATATAATTGTCCAACTCCTCCTCTAAAGTTTCAGTCCAATCGCGTATTTTATTTAACATTCGTTGATATCCAGCACTGTTAAAAGTTTCATTTTTCATTAGATCCTCAATTAATCGAGCCTCGGTCTCAACATCCCGAAGGCTTATTGTACTCTGATTCTCCAATGCTTTAATTGTATCAAAAAAATGATGCAGTCCTGATTCGATTATGTGCAGCTTTTTACTAGTCTTATTCAATGTTTTTTCATTATCAAGAGTTCTTTCGATAATTTCCAGCGTCACATTTTTGTTTTGCTCTTCAGTACTAGATTCATTCATGAAGAACAGGAATTGATTAATATATTTTTCTACGTTTCGATTTTGTTTCAAAATATTTTCACTTTGAAGAACTTTTGTACATTGTTCAGCTTC
>NW_021680411.1:78570-83861 GCF_001412515.2 Diachasma alloeum
TTAAATAGTTTTTCCCCCTCCCTCTCTATCTTTTTTATTCAGCAACATCAAGCTATTGTGAGTGTTATCAAAAGCTAACCATTTAACAAAAAGCCTATTTCCAGATTTTTTCAATAATTTTTCTACAAGATACTCATCAAAATGTTTTGTTTTCAGTAATTCTTCTTCATAAAAACTTCCACTGATCAATTCATTTTTATAATCTTTCAATTTGTATGTCACTGGATTTGTATTATTAACTTCTCGGACAGTAAAAATTTCTGTTGTCCAATTGGGGGTATAGCCTTTCTCAAAAACATGTTTCATCTTGCTTATACGAACTTTATCACCCACATGAAACTTTGGTCGCTTTCTATTCACTCGAAAGTCGGCGTAAAGGATACGTAATTTTTTTGCATTTTTTATCGTTACATCGACAGGTCTCATACGAATCGTTCGATGTTTTTTATGATTATACTCATGCATGAGATCTGGTAACATATCAATCCACTTATAATTTCCTCGCAAACTAAACTGTAGCCACATTTTACTTTTTAATGTTCGATTGAATCTTTCACATATAGACGCCTTTAAATTACTAAAGGTAGAGTATAAATTAATATTATATTTCTTCATCAATGCTTGAAACTCAGAATTGTAGAATTCTTTTCCACCATCAACGTGTAAATGTTTGGGTACACGCCCCCGTTGAAGAATGGAACTCATAGCTCTCGTGACATCTTGCGCGTTTTTCCTCTTTATCGGCTCCGCCCATGCAAACTTTGAAAAATTGTCTATTACAGTGAGCAAAAATCTATTTCCATTATTGCTTTTTGCGTAAGCCGTCATGTCGACTAAATCGGCCTGCCACGTCTCATCCAAATCACGAATATTCACTCGCCGTCGAGGATAATTTCTTCGTGCTGGGCGATGCAATTCTGTCACAATATCCAATTTACTTTGTGACATTTTTAGGCTCACTCGGTATTTTTTCCACCGTTCTCATTAATCTGCCAATTCGCCTATTAATATCTGCGAATTTTCGTTTCGTTTCAATTTGCAATTCTGTGATTCTTATGTTCAGAGTCTCCAATGTTACAGCATCGTGCGGGTCCACTGGTGGGGCAACATTACTCAACCTCTTATCGAGGAGGTCATAGTTGCCCTCTGCAGTGAATTGATATCCAACTCCAGGTGGGCCTCGATTGTTGTAACCACTATCGGAGGTTAAGTGACGACCGAACACATCAACACTCATTTCACAAATGATAACGATTGATAATGTGCATAGTCTAATATATAATTGAAGCCTCTCGAAGTTCTTCGATAATTGAAATAATTTCATTATCGTGACTCGGATTCCCTGCTCCCTGTGAAGCTACGAGTAATCGCAGGCGGTCAACAAGTTCATTCGGATCGTCCCAATAGACATAATCCACCGTGTTGGGTCTCCGAGCTCTCATAAAAGCAGGTAGAAGCCCTGTGCCGGCGTACTTTGACCCATTCAACCGTGAGATATATTTTTCATATTTTTCACCCTTCGTCTCTCGGATACCTCCACGAGGTTTATAATTTTTTTGATGCCCATTAGTTGCAAGAATTATATTTTTATATGCAGTAATATCACTCTCACTAATTAAAGTATCATTGGGTTTTTTCATGAACAGTAGTTCCAGTAATCCTTCAGTACAGGCATATTTCATGGTTTTTACTTTTATATATTCATCATCAAAAAATATTGGGGAGTCTCCTATCATGAAATTGTGTGTAAGTTTTCGAACACCATAAGCCTTATCCCATTGAGATGTACCGATTTTTGCTAAATATTTTCCTGTAAGAGTGTCAGGATCGAAGCTATTTGCATCGCCATCGGTTTCTTCGTCGTCAGACGGTGATTTTTCAATGACTGGAACTGTAGTATCATCATGCCGATTTTTGAGGGATGGAACTATAGTATCATTGTGAGATGGAATGATTGTCTCATTCAATGTCTGATCGAATAAAGAATCATCAAATTTGACCGCATCCTCAGAAGTCTCCCCATCCCACGGATCTAATTTAAGCCCCTTCGGGGTACTCTTATGTGCGAAACTTTGTCGATATTTCAAGTTAAAAGGCTTCACCTCATTTTTGTTATTCAACCACTCGCGTTTTTCAACATTATTATCAAGCAATTTCATGTTTTTAGAGGTCAATTCTTCGAGCGGTCTTACAATAGGTTTGAACACTTCATTCATTGCCTCGTCAACACTCTCTCTACCCAATTTCAATAAATTATGTTTCCGTTGAATTGCTTTCCTCGCGGAAGAAATCTGACGTAAAATTTCTTGTTGTTTAAACATATCATCCTTGCGTGGAGGCATGTTGACTCACTGGGATCTGACCCACAACTGTTTATATTTTACTCCCTCCATCATTATTTATCTGAACAAAACAGTCGAAATTCTTCCTATATCTACCCTCATTAACATCACTATCTTTATCGATAACTAAAAACGAATAATTATTCTTCCAACATGTAGAGCATAATTGTTTAAATTTATCAAATGACATATCTGTATTCACATGATCATTATAAACATGCCTTAAATTCATTTCGTCCTGTTTGAATAGTACCAAGAAATTAACATTATCACGCACTAAATGCTTCGGGATACGAGCATACGATTGACATAAATAAAAACTATCAACTTTTTTATGTCGTCCCATACAAAAATATGCCTTAATGTTGTTTTGTTTCTCGCAAGCCACATCATCAAAAATGAACAGAGAATTCTCATTCGCGTTATCCACCGCCACTACCTCTTCATTATCTGAGAATGGATAATAGTTCAAGTCATTCAGAGGTTCCAGTAAATTTTGTAAAAATTGATATTTTGGTTGATTGAGAGACTTTGAATATACATAAATATTCGAAAATCTCAAGCCATTAGGATGAATTATAAGACTCAGCAAAGCATTAGTTTTTCCACAATTTGATGGCCCACAGAAAACTGCACGGATACTATTTGGTAACAATGAACCATGACGTTTTGGTTGATTGATATCTTTCGCCGTCACTGAATCAAAGTTAATAACTGGTAAACTGCTGGGATGTGTACTGAACTCCATCTTTATGTCAACTGAAGAGAAAACCTATAAATTGAGGGTTTTATAGCAAAATCACTCAGTTCCGTTACAGACATGATTGTGCACAGTACTCGCAAGAAGGGTAAAGGTTTAATGAATAAAATAATTAACAACCTCCCCGTTGAATTGCATCTGCCAGGTTATCAGTATTGTGGGCCAGGTACCAAGTTAGGGAAAAGATTAGCTCGTGGAGATCCTGGGATCAATCCTCTCGACTCAGCCTGTAAAGTTCATGACATTGCATATTCGAAAAATCGTGAAAACATTGCAGTGCGACACGAGGCTGATCGGGTGCTTGCAGAAAAAGCTTGGCGACGTGTTTCAGCCCCAGACGCTACTCTAGGAGAAAAAGCGGCAGCTTTATTTGTAACAAACGCGATGAAGGTTAAAATGAAATTAGGTATGGGTGTAAGAAAATCAGGTTCGAGAGTGAGCAAATCAAGTTTAGGCGTGAGAAAATCAAGTTCGAGAGTGAAGAAATCAAGTTTAGGTGTGAGGAAATCAAGTTCGAGAGTGAAGAAATCAGGTACAGGTTTAAAGATATCAGGTTTAGGGGTGAAGAAGAGGGGGAAGCCTAAGGAAAAAGTTATATTTGGGACGATCCTTCGAGCCACTAAAAAGTCGATTAAATAAAATAATTGATCAGCTGATGCTATTAAAACGGCTCTTAGTGGTGCTAGAGTAGCCGTAAAGCAGAATGGAGGGAGAGGTCGGGTTAGTATTCCTCGAGTGATACCTGTTCCTTCGAGAGTTGGGGGAATTTTACCTTTTCTCGTACCGCTATTTGCAGGTCTAAGCGCCACGGGGGCTTTGGCTGGCGGTGCAGCTGGAATCGCTAAAGCTGTTAATAGCGCCAAAGCTGCCAAACAACAACTCGCGGAAAGTAAGAGGCATAATGAAGCAATGGAGGCTATTGCACTCGGTCGAGGTTTACATCTCAAACCCTATAAAAAAGGCNATCGAGGTTTATATCTCAAACCCTATAAAAAAGGCATGGGCTTATACCTGAAGCCAAAAAACTATTAATGAAGCTACCACGCAGGGCTCTAACAGATGGAGATCTCAAAAAATATGCAAATCTCATGAAAATTCCACATTTTCGAGGTGTTTTCATGCGCTATGGATTACCAAGGAATGGACCATTCAAGAATGAATCAGCCATTATTAATTTGGATGATAAAGAAGGTCCTGGGACTCATTGGGTTGCATATAGAAAAATAGGAAATAATGTTATCTATTTCGATAGTTTTGGGAACCTACAACCTCCAACAGAACTTTTCAATTACCTTGGAGTTGGTAGCATAAAATATAATCACGAGCGTTTTCAGGACTGGAATACATATAATTGCGGACATTTATGTTTAGCCTTTCTCATTGGACGCTTATATAAGGAGGAGTATTGATGATTTTTCTATCAGTTGATATCGAGAAATCATGAGCGATTCATTAACGTTGACAGTCTCAGGGACATCGTCAGTATTGGAAGTACAATATTTTCCACCAATTGAACTTTCTCCTGAGAAAAATTATGTTCTTGGTCTAGTGGAATTTCTAACTTTCAATTCTATACCAAATGTTGATACAAGCAATAACAAATTACATATAGGGAATACAGTTATTACTATCCCCACGGGGAGTTATGAAATCGATGATATTGCGAAATTTATGATAAAAAGTGTGGAAAAAAGTGATATTACTATAAATGTCAAAAGCAATAATAATACTTTACGAAGTGAAATAATTTGTAATAAGAATTTGGACTTGCGACCTAGTGATTCGATAGGTCGACTTCTCGGCTTCACTCCTAGAATTTTGAAAGCTAATAAAACTCATGAATCTGATCAACCTGTAGCCATTCTTAAAGTAAATTCCATACGAGTCGAATGTAATATCACTACAGGAGCATACAACAATAGTGATAAAGTGCATACAAAACATGAATTTTTTCCAGTTGTGCCCCCAGGTTATGAAATTATAGAAGTGCCATCACAAGTGGATTTATTTACCAGTTTCTGTAAGAACAATAACTGAACTTCAGCTACGAATTGTTGATCAAAACGGTGGCTTGGTGAATTTGAGGGGTGAGTCAATCACTATCAGGCTACATATCAAGTCTGTTACATAATCATGGGCATTGTATACAATCGAAAGATTGGCTATTCCTATAAAAATAACCAGTCATG
>NW_021680411.1:85661-92050 GCF_001412515.2 Diachasma alloeum
AGATTTATGACCTTTTGCACTTAACCCTTCTTATCTTTGATACAATCTCAAGAATGTTAAAAGCCCCCCTCCCAATCGACGAAACGTGAAATCCGCGAACTAAAACCGCGAATCAAAACCGCGAATTAAAGCCGCGAATTACAATCGTGAATCAAAACCGCGAACTAAACCGCGAATTAAAGCCGCGAATTAAAACCGTGAATCAAAACCGCGAATCAAAACCGTGAACTAAACCGCGAATTTAAACCGCGAACTAAATCGCAAATTAAAACCACGAATTGAAACGCGAATTAAAACGCGAATTAATATACCCCACCTCCCCACCATCCACTCATGGGGACTCTCCCATAGCTCTTGACCCCCGAATCGACGAAAAGTGAAATCCGCGAATTAAAACCCCGAATCGAAACCGCGAATTAAAACCGTGAATTAATTAATCCCATGCCACCACCCATTCGCGGGTCACCCCCAGACCCTTCCCAAAATGGTTGGGCCAGAACCGGCCCTATACCTCTACTAATCTGAAAACTATTCAATGCGTGGAACAGATACAAATAAATTTGATTAGCTCCAAAAATAATTTTTAACTGGAGATACTCCCTAATATTACCTGAATTTTGAATCCGAATGGGAAAAATTTTTTTGTTCAGCGATTGGTTTTTTGCAGGAAAACAATAGAAACCCCTCCGCCTCACCTCCTACATTTCCTCCTCGCCCGATTATCCTTAAATATTTTGACCCTGAAATGTTTTGGCTCTGAAATTTCCAGATCCTCATTGTTCTTGACCGTTCAATTTCGATGGAGAATAAAAATGTTCTTTTATACTACACCCTGCCATCAAACGGCCTGCGTATTACCTATTCCCAAATAATCCATGTATAACTGAAGCAAATCAGTTTGTTGATGATAAATGAGTATTTTTATAAGTGTATAACGTTTTTCCTGTACTTTTTACGAAGATTTCCCCATGCCACACAAAACAAATGCTACATAATATAGATATCTAAGGGTTCTAATTAGAAAAAGGAGTTGGTAATATTTATTCAATCGTATTATCATTGAAAAATAACTTTATTATTTTAAACCTGGTATTATTTCTATTTTTTTTCTGATATGGTGAAAATCTATCGTTGAATTATCTTTTGTTTACTCGTTTTCCTTGTTACTAATAGATATTATGTATTTCTATATTGTATAGTTATCAACCAACAGTTTTCAGTAAGTTTTCTAGGAATTAAAAAAATATAAAATCATAGGCTGAAGACATTTCATAATCATAGTACATTTTCTCTAATCGTAGTAGGAACAATGTAAAAAATATTATAGAAGAATTCACCATCGAGCAGGAAAATTTTTGCCATATTTTTCTCTCAGTGTATGTTTTATAGGAGTGCGAATGCGGTACAGTGTAAAATCCACAGCCGCATGCATAGGGTTGGATAGAGTGCCGAAATGAGACTCGAAAAAAGGACTCAAAAGGCCATTAACGAATAGAAGGATTTCTGTTGTTTTTGATAATCCTCCGAATGACATAACCCACGTTCTTCCCTGTATTTACGAAGAAAAATGTAACCATACAGTGCAGTTATGACGAAAAATAGTATGTGTACCTAGAAAGGAAAATAACACATCGAAACTCGCACGTTTACCGCCCTCGGCTTTGCCTCGTGCAGTAATCCACACACGGGTTAGAATGTCATGTTTTCCTCGCTTGGTGCACAAGCTACTATTCTCATCTAAATAGTACGACATTTTATAATACTAGCAACAAAAAGATCGTTCTTCGCGCGCGAAGCATGCAAAACAGTGTCGTTTTCACGTGTATCATCTAAATATTCCATGAAATCAGTATTAAAGATTATGAGGGAAGGTGAAAATCTAGAGATGAAAAATAGAAACTTTTCAGGAGAAAATTTGTCGTCGGGTGTATGGCCGAGTGGGTAAGGTGTCCGCCTACAAAGCCAGAGGTCCTGGGTTCGAAACTCGGCACCGGCGAATTATTTCTGGATTATTTGATTTAGTCAAATAATATAAGGACACCATCAAATATACGTTGTAACAATGAGAGAAATCCAATGTGTTAAGCATGTTCGAATCATGTAAAAATACAGGACCCACAGTTCCACGTGTTTCGAGAACCTAACTGACTACAGTTGATTCTCACCTTCGAAATACTATCGATACCATCGTAACCTATATAGGCTACAGAGGAAATAGTCGTGAATTCGAACGACAATAAAGAGTCGCGAACCCGTCGCTAATGACCTAGCTGTCTGTCGATGCGACATTAAGCCTCAACAAACAAACAAACAAACGAACAAAATTTGTCAACTACGACAGCACAGTCAAGACCGGAGAATAGAAAAGATTATTTTAGTGAGCAGCTGACGGATAACAACATCAAGGAGTGAGTTTCGGATGCACTAAAAGATTATCGGAAAAGGCATGGGATTCAATAAATGGAGCCGATAAAAGTTATTCACGACGTTATTCTGTAGTGTTTGTTTTTTTTTAAACAAAATGTTTTTTCACACACTCACAATTTTTCGATCCTCATTGGCCTCTCAGATCCTCATCATGACCTCACACCACTTTGAACTCGCTGTGGATATTCACACCCCGAAAACGGGTCCCGTCTCTCATAATTCGTGTCTCGTGACTGGAAATTTTTATGGAACGGAGGATCCCTGGGCTCGGCCCTCGTATCTCGTGACTCATGTCTCGTGGTTCGTGTCTCCCCTGGCGAATAAGGATCTACGTTGTAGCATGGATGTAGCATGGATGTGCATGGATGTCATTTTAAGGTGAAAAATGGGCCGAAAATGATTAAAATATAATCAAAAAATTATTTAAATGCTGATAGATGAACAATTGCTCCCAATTAATACCCATTAATAGGTTATTTTGTATAATTATTAGAATTTATTGATGGTGTGCTATGTGGTAAAGAAGTTCAGATGGGAGAACGCCGCGAGATAGCGCCAGTGTTAAATTATCGAGTCGGCGGGGAACTGTCAGCAGTCAGGCATATTTTTTATTCTATTTCACTTATGAATATTAGATAGGTTTGGGGGGGTAGGGGGGTTTATTTGGAATATTAGCACCAACCCATTTTGCCCCATTTGGCGAATTTCGCAATACAAATCATTTTCTCAATGAGCGAGAGGGAGCGGCAGGGGGGGAGTCAATCCGGGAAATTGCTCACGAACCCATTCTGCCCCTTTTGTTGAATTTTGTAATCGATTATTTTTGGTTTTATTCGGGCGAGGAGGGGGGGTGGTGAACTCGGGAAATGATAAACAAACCCATTCCGCCCCATGGTTTCCATAATCACGGAGAGGGAGGGGGTCAATTTGGGAAATAGCTGACAGGCCCAATTTGCCCCATTTGTTGTTTTTTTTTTATGAGCGAGAGGGGGGAGGGGGTGTCAACACGGAAAATTGCTCGCGAACCCATTCTGCCCTTTCTGTTTAATTTTGAAATCCATTATTGTGGGTTTCATGGGGGGGAGGAGGGTGGTGTCAACTGGGAAAATGACAAACAAACCCATTTTGCCCCACTGTTTTCTTAATGAGCGTGAGGGGGAGGGGGGAAGTCAATCTGTGGAATGGCTCACAGACCCATTTCGCCCCATTTGTTGTTTTTTTCTTAATGAGCAAGAGGGGGGGGTTGGCAATTCGGGAAATGATTCACGAATCCATTCTACCCCATCCGTTGATTTTTGAAATCCATCATTGCGGGTTTTGGGCGGAAGGGTTTCAACTCGGGGGATGACAAACAAACCCATTTTGCCCCATTTGTAGGTTTTTTCTTATGAGCGAGGGGACGGATGTCAAGTCGGGAAACGACAAATAAACCCATTTTGCCCCATTTTTTTTTCCTAATGAGTGCGAGCTGCGGGGGGGTGTTGTCAACTCGGGAGATGACAAACAAACCCATTTTACCCAATTATTTTCTTAATGAGCGAGAGAGGTTGCAGGGGGGGAAGTGTCAATGCAGGAAATTGCTCACAAACCCATTCTGCTCCTTCTGTTGAATTTTGAAATATATTATTTTTGGTTTCATGGGGGGGTGTCAACTCAAAAAATGATAAACAAACCCATTTTACCCCACGGTTTTCATAATCAGCGGCAGGGAGGGGTCAATTTGGGAAATCGGTAACAGGCCCATTTTGCCCCATTTGTTGTTTTTTTTATTATTGAGCGAGAGGGGGGATGTCAAGTCGAAAAACAACAAACAAACCCATTTCGCCCCAGTTTTTCCTAAAGAGCGCGAGGGGAGGGAGGGGACGTCAATTTGGGAAATGACTCAGAATTCCTTTCTCCCCCATTCGTTGAATTTTTGAATTCATTATTGCGGGTTTTTTTTTTTTGGGGGGGGGGTATAGCGAGCCACCGAGTTGAGACAGTCTTATTCTTTGTCTCAATTCACAGGTGGGATAGATTTCGGAGACGGAATTCATCTCCGAGATATACGCGTGCCGGTATAGGAGCGAGAGAGATGGCTAAATTGTTTTCGTTCACCCGTCGATCATTTCGTCTCCGGTGTCCGTGGTCAGCGAGTGTGTGAATGTAGCTCGACGCTATAGGTGGAAGGGGGGGGGTGTCAACAACTCGGAAGATGACAAACAAACCCATTTTGCCCCACTTTTTTCCTAATGAACGTAAAGAGGGGTGTTAATGAGAGTAAGGAGGGGCGAGAGTCGCAAACCAGTAGGCGGTGCGGACTTTTTGGAGAGTCAACTCCGGAAGAAAAGCGAAGTTATCACGAGGGTCATACGTGGAAGACGATCGGCACGATTACAAGGGTAAAATGGGAAAAAGGATGGAAACGGAATTTTGATCCTCACGTTTACCCCGTTCGTCACTCCTATTTTACCTTTGTGATCCCTCGGGTTCCTCCGTTTGACCCTTCTATTGACCCTCATGATCACGACACTCGTCCCACTAGTTTGACTCGTATGTTGCGTTTGATTGTCGTAATTCCCCTAGAAGTCTCCCTCGTTTAACCCTCACGATCACTTCACTCGTCCCCCCTATTCGACCCGTGTGATCCCTCCACCAGTGTTCCCCGTTTGACCCATGTAATCATTCAACCAATCTCCCCCGTTCACTCAAGGATACGAAAAGTCGTTAGGACAAGTATTTTCCTACGAGGAAATTCGCCCCAAGTACCATTCGGCACCGGTGAAAAGTAGCTTTTTTTAGAGTGTAATCTCCAACATTGAACTTATCGGTAGCCTGAAAAGATGATTTTTCAAATTTTTCAAAAAGGGTGACGGACTCATTTTGGCCCATTTGTTTCATTTTCTTTATGTATGATGGGGGATGTAAATCCATGAATTTTGGTCCAATTTTTTGACCCTCGCTAACCCTTCCCCAGATGGCAGACGCGGTCACAAAAAAGGTGTCTAGGTGTGTGTTTAGATCGGTACAGAATCCTATTCTGAGTCCATCTGTACCCATTAATTCTGACCCCATTTTTTACCCGCCCACTAACCTTTTCCAAGATGGCGGATGAGGTCACAAAAAATGGTCTCTAGGGGTATATATAGATCGATTCAGAATCGATTCCTAAGTCGATATGTACCCATTAATTTTCACCCCATTTTTTGACCCTCATACTTTTTTCAAAATGGCGGACGCGGTCACAAAAAAAGGTCTCTAGGGGTATATATAGATGGATTCACAATTGAATGCTAAGTCGATCTGTACCCATTAATTTTCACCCCATTTTTTTGCCCTCATACTAACCGTTCTCAAGATGGCGAACGCGGCACAAAAAAAGGTCTCTAGGGGTGTGTTTAGATCGAATCAGAATCGAATTCTGAGTCGATCTGTACTTATAAATTTCGACCCCATTTTTGCTTCCAAATGGAAGCATTGTATTCTTCAAATTCAAACCTTCCAGTTTTTTGTGGCAGATCCACTAAATATGGTCTGAAAAGTACAAATATGCTATTTTTAGAGCGTGTCCGTATGTATGTATGTATGTATGTATGTATGTGTGAGCTTTTTTTTCAAATTTGGTTTTTCCACGATCTCTCAAAAAATGATTGTCCGAATCGATCCAATCAAGGCTTAAAATAGACGTTTCAATCCCATCTTGGTCGAGTTAAAAAATGGCGACGATCAGATAATTTGATCTTGAGTTATAACTAGTAGAAATTTTATTTTTCTTTTTTTAATGCTTTTTTACCCTCATTGTTGACCCTTTATTTTTTCTGACGCTCACTCTTTTACCCTCATTTTTTCTGACATTCATTTTTTGACCCTTATCGTTTGAGCCTCATTTCTTCTAGGGCTGTCAAATTATAAAATTCTCTTGAAATTTTCATTCACAATTTTATATCATTTCATGCAAATAATGAGGTTAAATGTCATAACCG
>NW_021680411.1:92733-94639 GCF_001412515.2 Diachasma alloeum
TAAAGATCCCTATCTCCCACCATAAAAATGAGAATGATTTCATGTCAATTTATTTACCTTAATGGCGCTTATTCAACTTTGCAACTTTTCGTGTTTCCTCAGCGCCTGATGAAATCTCCAACTAACCCCCCAAAAAACGACCTATAGTCCATCCTCAAGTTTTGCCTCTGTTGTTTCCGATAATAAGTCCTCAGAGATGGGACATTTTTTTCCATTAACATAGATTTTTACATTCCCGAAAACAAAAAANAATTTTCCTTATTATGAAGAATCTGAATAATTGAACGAATGCTAAGACTATTGCAATCTCGTCAGAGTCTAGTCCAATAAAAATGCAGTGTTCGCGAAAAAATCCATTCCATCATTTATTCNCAAGCACGGCGGGGAAGAGTGGAGAGTCAAGTGAGAGGTACGAGTAGAGTCATCAAAGAGGGGAGATGAATGGAATGATCATTATGAGGGTCCCCTGGGGGTCACTCGTAGAGTTATGACAAGGGTCAAATGAAAGTTGCGAATGCATTAATCGTAAGGATCGAAAGGGGTTGACAAGTCGAGTNGCATGGTTTTCATAAATTATGAGTAATCCAAATAGCGACGCCTGTATTCTTAACTTTTTTTCTCCTCTCTGTCCGGATAAACTGTCAGAAACATACGTCATCATTTAATCAATAGATTCGTGATCCTAGTGATTACTTATGATGTTTCAAACAAAAATTTGGCATTACATTATTTTTCAACTTTTTCATATATTTTAATTTGTAATATTTTCTCTTACATCATCATGANCTAAGGATCGAAAGGGGTTGACAAGTCGAGAGATGACGGGAAGTAGATGGAAAAGGAGAATGGAATAATCTCAAGGGCCAAATGATAAAGATAAGTGGAATCGTCCTGATGGTCCAACGAGCGAAACCGATGTAGTGATCATACCAGCTAGATACGAGAAACGAAGAGAGTGAGTCATGCTTTACGAAGCTCAAACGTCGCAAAGGTTACGACGGGAAAGTCATGCATCGTGGAGAACAAACATCGCAAGAGTCCACTATTTCTCAACTCATCAGCACCGTTTNGCATTACATTATTTTTCAACTTTTTCATATATTTTAATTTGTAATATTTTCTCTTACATCATCATGAATTTAATAATTAAATTCATATTAGTACTCCTAATAATTAAAATATTTTGATGATTTTTATCTTATTCCGACTCAATTATTTCCTTAGACTGTATTTTTATTTGTCCATAAAGATTTATTTGCTGACGTGCATGTAACTCCCACTCAAATACACAGATCGTCTGCAGCAAATACTGAATCCGTTAAGCTCACTCTGTTTAATCTACGTGGTACAGCATTTTGGATGAATATCAGGTATTTATTGAATAATATTATAATTAACGAGAATGGTCTTGTAAATTCAAAAAATCAAGTTTATGAAACTTGATTTCCATCAAATATTAGATTATATGGAGTAAAAAAAAACATGGATTTGTATTATATGACTTTTGAAGTCATGTAGAGATGGAAAACATTGATAAAATGATAATTCTAAAAAAAGAAGAAAAAAAAGCGTTTCGGACGAATCACTCTATGCCAGGATGTACTGAATCGATTGGCACAAAATTTTATACACGAATGTAGGCCAACCATGCAAAATAGTAGCCAGAATCTCAGATGTTTAGTCCATGTTTAACGCTCATTATAGAGCCCACATTGGATTTTAATTTACAAAACTAGAAAAACGGTGATATCTTGAAAACTTTGTATGGGCGGCTATGCATATTTTGATTGATCTTGATAGAAGATACCATGACGAATATTGTGAAAAGAAAAAGTAAATCGGACCAGTAGTTTTGGAGATATTGAGCATTACAGTTTTTCACAAAAAGTTGAATATCTCCTAAACT
>NW_021680411.1:94740-97012 GCF_001412515.2 Diachasma alloeum
TTTATTTGTCGTTATTTATAAAAATTTTCGAAAAAATCGACCCACACTTTCGGACACACGTACATACATGGTCCTCAAACTTCGTATTTTTACGTTTCAGACCATTCTACATCATTTCCAAGCAAAATTAGCGAATCGAAAAATCGACCGATTACAAAGCTTCCATTCGGAAGCAAAAATATAAATGGGGCAAAATGGGTCTGTTTGCTATTTTCCAAATTGACTCTCCCCCCCCTCTCCATCATTAAGAAAATAATGGGGCAAAATGGGTTTGTTTGTCATTCCTCGAGTTGACAGCCCCCCCCTTCGCACTGATTAAGAGAATAATGGGGCAAAATGGGTTTGTTTGTCATTCCTCGAGTTGACAGCCCCCCCCTTCGCACTGATTAAGAGAATAATGGGGCAAAATGGGTTTGTTTGTCATTCCTCGAGTTGACAGCCCCCCCCTTCGCACTGATTAAGAGAATAATGGGGCAAAATGGGTTTGTTTGTCATTCCTCGAGTTGACAGCCCCCCCCTTCGCACTGATTAAGAGAATAATGGGGCAAAATGGGTTTGTTTGTCATTCCTCGAGTTGACAGCCCCCCCCTTCGCACTGATTAAGAGAATAATGGGGCAAAATGAGTTTGTTGGTCGTTTCCCGACTTGGCATTCGTCGCCTCGCTCATAAAAAATAAAAATACAAATGGGGCGAAATGGGTTTGTTTGTCATTTCCCGACTTGACATCCTGTCCCTCGCCCATAAGGAAAAAACCTACAAATGGAGCAAAATGGGTTTGTTGGTCATCCCTCGAGTTGACCCCCATCCACTCGCCCATAATAAAAAAAACCTACAAATGGGGCAAAATGGGTTTGTTTATCTTTTTCCGACTTGAGATCCGTCCCTTCGCTCACAAGAAAAAAAATAGAAATGGGGCAAAATGGGTCTGTTTGCTATTTGCCAAATTCACTTCTCGCCTGCGCCCCCTCTCCCTCATTAAGAAAATAATGGGGCAAAATGGGTTTGTTTGTCATCTCCCGAGTTGACACCCCCCCCTCCCTTCCCAAATAAAGACACAATAATGGATTTCAAAATTCAACAGAAGGAGCAGAATGGGTTCTTGAACCGTTTCCCAAATTAACTCCCCCCCCACTCCCCCGACCCCCTCTCGCTCATCAGGGAAAATACAACAAATGGGGCAAAATGGTTTTGTAAGCCATTTCCCAAATTCACGTTTCCCCCCTCATGCTGATTAGGAAAAATGGGGTAGAATGGGTTTGTTTGTCGTTTCCCGACTCGACATTCCCCTCGCCCCCCTCTCGCTCATGAAGAAAAAAAATAACAAATGCGGCAAAATGGGTCTGTGAGCCAGTTCGCAGATTGACTCCCCCCCCACGCTCATGAGGAAAACAGTGGGGCAAAATGAGTTTGATTGTCATTTCCCGAGTTGACACTCCCCCTCCCCTCGCACTCATTAACAAAGAAACAACAAATGGAGCAAAATGGGCCTGTTACCTATTTCCCAAATTGACCCCCCCCTGCCCCTGATTATGAAAACTGTGGGGCAAAATGGGTTTGTTTATCATTTTTTGAGTTGACCCCCCCCCCCGCTCGCACTCATTAAGAGAATAATGGGGCAAAATGGGTTTGTTTGTCATTTCCCAAATTAACTCCCCCCCTTGGCCCCTCTCGCTTATTAAGAAAAAAATTGGGTGAAATTGGTATGTTTGTCGTTTCCCGACTTGACATCCGTCCCCTCGGTCAAAAGAAAAAAAACAAATGGGGCAAAATGGGTTTGTTTGTCATTTCCCAAATTAACTCCCCCCCTTGGCCCCTCTCGCTTATTAAGAAAAAAATTGGGTGAAATTGGTATGTTTGTCGTTTCCCGACTTGACATCCGTCCCCTCGGTCAAAAGAAAAAAAACAAATGGGGCAAAATGGGTTTGTTTGTCATTTCCCAAATTAACTCCCCCCCTTGGCCCCTCTCGCTTATTAAGAAAAAAATTGGGTGAAATTGGTATGTTTGTCGTTTCCCGACTTGACATCCGTCCCCTCGGTCAAAAGAAAAAAAACAAATGGGGCAAAATGGGTCTGTTTGCTATTTGCCAAATTGACTTCCCCCTCTCCCCCTTACGCTCATTAGGAAAACAGTGGGGCAAAATGGGTTTGTTTGTCATTTCTCAAGTTCACACCACCCTCCTCCCTCGCATGAAACCCACAATAATGGATTTCAAAATTAAACAGAAGGGTCAGAATGGGTTCGCGAGCAATTTTCCGTGTTGACACCCCTCC
>NW_021680411.1:97136-105027 GCF_001412515.2 Diachasma alloeum
AATCCAAAAATAATCGATTTCAAAATTCAACAGAAGGGGCAGAATGGGTTCGTGAGCAATTTCCCGAATTGACTCCCCCCCCTGCTGCTCCCTCTCGCTCGTTGAAAAAATTATGGGGCAAAACGGGTTTGTTTATCGTTTTCCGACTTGCTCATTCAGAAAATAAATAACAAATGGGGCGAAATGGGTCTGTGAGCTATTTCCCGCTTGACTCCCCCCCCCTCCGCCCCGCCGCCCACAATAATGTATTGCGAAATTCGCCAAATGGGGCAAAATGGATTGGTGCTAATATTCAAAATCAACCCCCCTCCCTCCGAAACCTATCTAATATTCATAAGTGAAATAGAATAAAAAATATGCCTGCGATTGCTGACAGTTTCCCGCGGACTCGATAATTTAACACTGGCGCCATCTCGCGGCATTCTCCCATCTGAACTTCTTTACCACATAGCACACCATCAATAATTTCTCCTAATTATACAAAATAACCTATTAATGGGTATTAATTGGGACCAATTGTTCGTCTATCAGCATTTAAATAATTTTTTGATTATATTTTAATCACTTTTGGCCCATTTCCCACCTTAAAATGACATCCATGCTACATCCATGCTATTATATGGATGTACCGTGGGATCTCAATCCCCAGGGTCGTGACTCGTGTGTGGTGACTAGAAAAATGAATGGGACGACCGATTTTCGTGCACTTGCCTCGTACCTCGTCCGTCGTGACTCGTGTCTCGTGACTGGAAATTTTCATGGGATGGAGGATCTTCCGGTTTGTGCTTCGTATCCCATGTCTCGTGACTTGTGTCTCGTGACTCGTGACTGGAAATTTGTATGGAATGGAGGATCTCCCGGTCCGTGGTTCGTATCTCGTGTCTCGTGACTCGTGTCTGGTGACTCGTGACTAA
Organism: Diachasma alloeum; assembly: GCF_001412515.2. Taxonomy (NCBI): domain Eukaryota; kingdom Metazoa; phylum Arthropoda; class Insecta; order Hymenoptera; family Braconidae; genus Diachasma; species Diachasma alloeum. The sequence goes on from NW_021680411.1 coordinate 98,051, forward strand.
GAAAATGTATGGGATGAATGATCGTCAGGCATATGCCTCTTACCTCGTCCTTCATGACTCGTGCCGCGTCTCTCATGGCTCACAGACGAACCACGAACCACTAGACACGAGTCACGTCCCTTTTTTTAATCACAAGTCACGAGACACGAGTAACGAGACGCGAGACCCGTTTTGGTGGTGCGAATATTCACAGCGTTTTGAATTCCCGGACCTAAAATATTTTGACCCTGGAATGTTTTGGCGCACAAATTTCCAGACCCTTATTGTTCCTGATCCATGGATTTTGACCCTTCTATTCAAACTTTTATATGAAGACCCTTCGATTTTGACCTTTACATTTTGAAGATAATTAGACCCTCGTGGCCCTTGAATTCTGGCCTTTAGATTTCGATCTTTAAATTTTGACCCTGGTGACCCTTACATTCTGACCCATGAAATTTGACCCTTGAATTTTGACCTTTAATTTGGACCCTTATATTTTGACCCTTGTGACCCGTCAATTTTTACCCTCAGATTTGGACTTTTATATATGGGCTCTTATATGATGAGGCTTTTATTTTGACTCGTCTGCTGAAGGGTTGGAATATAAGGGTCAAAATATGAGGTCTGAATATAAGGGCCAATTCTAAAGGTCAAAATTAAGGGGTCAAAATATAAGAGTCCCAATTTAAAGGTCAAAATTCAAGGATCAAAGCGTTAGAATGTAAGGATCACAAGCGTCAGAATATAATGATTAAAATATAAAGATCGAAATCGAAAGGCCAGAATTCAAGGGCCACAAGGGTCTAATTATCGTCAAAATGTAAAAGTCAAAATCCAAGGGTCAAAATCTAAGGATCGACATATAAGGGTCAAATCTAAGAGTCAAAATATACCGGTCAAAATGCAAGGTTCAAAATCTAGGGCTTGAAATATGAAGATCAAAATGCAAGAGTCAAAATGTGAGGGTCACAAGAGTAAAATTTCCAGCATCGGGATCTAAGTATTGGAATTTAAGGATCAACATCTAAGCACCAAGATAGGGGGATCCAAATGTAAGTGTCAACATATAAGGGTCAAAATTGAAGGGTCACAAGGGTCACGATATAAGGGATGAAATATAAGTCTCAAAATATACAGGTCAAAATAGAAAAGTCAAAATGTAAACGTCGAAATATAAGGATCTAAATGCAAGTGTCAGAATGTGAGGGTCACAAGTGTCAAAATAAAAGGGTCAAAAATTAAGGGTCACAAGGGCCGAAATGTAAGTGTCAAACTATAAGGGTCAATACATCAAGGTCAAAATTCAAGGGTTATAAGGGTCAATGTCTAAGAGTCAAAATATGGAGGTCAAAATGTAAGGGTCAAAATCCAAAGGTCAGAATGTAAGGGTCGAAAGGGTCAAAATATGAGGTTCAAATTGTACTGGTCAAACTATAAGGGTCAAAATGTAAGAGTCAGAATATAAGGGTCGGAATGTAAGTATTGCAATATAACGGTCAAGTATGAGAGTTAAAATATAAGGCTTAAAACGAAAGATCGGGAAATAACTGTCGACTGTGAGGGACCTACTAATCACCCCCCCCCCCCCCNGTAGGGGGGAGGGGGTGTAGGAATCGAGGTTGTTGAGGGATGTAACGATTCACTAACAAATGCGATAGTAATAAAACAATCACAGTATATTTACAAGACGTAGACTATATACAAAAAGTGAAAATAAATAATGTAAGGAGTAGGTGTTCACTCCGGAGTATTCGGCGGTCGATGCCGAATTGCTTGGTTGAGGTGTTTCTCAATTCGCAAGACAGCCCAATTCCGTAGATGGAATTAATCCGAAATATACGCGTGACACAATAGCGAGCGAGTGAGACAGCACGGGAGTTTCGTTCGCCCGTCATTCATCTTTTCCTCTGTGTCCGTGGTCAACGCGTAGATGTGTGCGTCTGTAGGTGAGACGCTACACCTCCCCCTCCCTGTAGCGCCGTGCTACATCCGCACTCACGTGTCAATACACGGACACAACAACGCGTGCAGTTGAGACGACTGGACATCAGTAACATCATCGCTCTCTGTCACTCAACCGTCTAATGTATACTTCTCACTCGCGCCTATTGTATTCGTATCCGAATTCTCGCCTTTTGCGAATATTATATTCAGTCCGGCACCGACGGGCGAATACTCAGGAGTGAACACCTACTCCTTACATTATCCATCTTCACTTTTTGTATATAGTCTACGTCTTGTAAATATACTGTGATTGTTTTATAACTATCGCATTTGTTAGTGAATCGTTACATCCCTCAACAACCTCGATTCCTACACCCCCTCCCCCCTACTGTACCCTGACTCACTGAAAATGTTTCAAAGACCTTTATGACCCTCGTTTGACCTTCACCTCTTTCCCCATCATATATACCCTACATTCCCTATTTGACCCTCAGCGTAATTCAAATAATACCCTTTCTCCCGCCACTGCTGCCTACTTGACCGACCTAGTCGGGGAGTCGACACTAGCACCATCTCGCGGCATACTCCCTAGGGGTTTCTATTGCCATTCATTGCACTAGCAATTAAGACCCGGTTGGACGGATTTTTGCCCGACATGTCCCTAGAAAATTCCCCAGAAAATTGTTAAAAAAAGCATTTTACGCGCTACGTTATTACGACTGTATCGGTCTACTAAAAAATCTGATTTTTGTTTCAAAAATCAGATAATTTATTCCGCCTGGCCGATAATTGATTCTGGAGGGGGAGAAATGAGTTCATATATTTTTAATATTACTTAGAAAATAACCCAAAAAAAACACCACCATCCCCCCCCTAGCCAAGTTACACTAGCGTCGCACCCTGTTAATATGGCGACGGTAATTATCAAAAATAAAAACACTAATTCCAATTTTCACAGACACTGCACACTCCCGAGACCCAATCACCACCCCGTGAACAATATTTAACTATTTTCCGCGAGGTGTTCCGAAGCAATTAGACGCCGCTAATTCCCACTATGGACCAGGCCCGGCGGAAGGAGAATTTGTCATGTGTGGTGGATGAGTTGATGAGGAGGGGGTTGTAAGGATTAGATAGTGGTCAAATCGCGAGGAGACAAACGGTGATGGTAAAATGATAAATAGTCAAACGGTCATGAGTCAAATGAGGAAAGAATAAAATCCGTCTAATTCTAAAACAAAGATACGTGTTTATTTAATAATATGCAACATCGAACAGAGTATTAATTATTTATCAACATGAATAATTGATAAACACTTTTTCAGTCTCTCAAGTTATGGCAAGTGTGGACATACGCTTGGCACATTTTTAAATAGGGAGAGTTGCACATGAAAATTTAAAAGATGACTGTACCAGTCACCAGACTTTTAAAAAAATATTCATATTCCGGATGAGGGAATATGAATAATTTTTAATAATGGGTTCAGTATTTGATTGTTAAAAAAACAAGTGGATAATTGCATCCTTTGTAAATGAGTATAGTTATTGTTGCTAAAAAATTAGCAATATGCTTCCGAATGGATTCTCTATTTTTAAAATTTTTATCCTACTACTTCTTTTCTTCGTTTTTCCTGTTATAGTACTGTTATTAATCACAATATCATCAAAATTTTTGACTCATTTTTCGCTTCTTTCTTTGACTCATCTTGTATTGTGTATCCAAACCCTCAGAAGCCCGACTCCGACTTAACTCAGGGTTTAATCAAGGTTTAATTGTGATTTCAATTGAATATACTATAGTCAGGGTTCGGCCGAAGTTCAACTCGCGGTCGAACATAATTTAGTCAGAGTTTAGTCGATGTTTAGCCGGGGTTTTACCCGGTTCTCATCGAATTTAATCGGAATTTTATTGCGATCCAAGCAAAATTTAGTTGGGGTGTAATTGGAGTTTAATCGAGATTTAATCAAGGTTTAATAGAGGTTTAGTCGGTTTTTAATCTGGGTTTAATCAGACTTTAGCCGAGATTAAGTCGAAACCATGAATAATTATGGATAAGACCGACCAACCAACATAATAATAGACGGATATGAGAGTTTAATAGAAATTCCTTATGTAAAAAGCTCATAACGCTATTATGCACCTTGATAAATAATAATGCCATTTTCACTATCTTTTCAATTCATCGAGACAACATCAGAAGAAACTTTTTGAGCCGTAATTTCATTGATATGGCTTCTAATTTTTCCAGTTTATCATGAAAAACATGAAAAAAAAAAATCTCACCAACAATATGCTATAGCTCAACAATGAATTATCCGATTTCCATCATATTCTGATAGAATAGAGGCTATCGATACATTTTTTAAGCCATGATTAATTTCATTTCGATAATACTTTGTGGACTGATCGTCGAAAAATCGATTTTTGAAAAAATACCAATATTTAAAAAGCTCGATGAATAATTCCACTTTAAGTGGTGTCGATGAATGGAGTTTATTAAAGTGTATATCCGTGGAAACATTCATGAAATTCCATTGAACCAATATGATGAATATCGCAAAAAAAAAATTGGAAAAAAGTCCACACACATACACACATACATACTGTAACGATATTTTCTCGTACTGTAAACTGTTTTATCAACACGAAAACCCATGAGACAAGAATGGTTAGAGTGAGGGACAGAGAAGAGAGCGACATTTAACGCCAGCTGAAGAAGCTGAGCGAGAGATGAGAGCGACATCGAACGGCGGTTTAAGTGAACCACGCGTGAGGTGAACAGACCAACCAAATAATGCCAAGAGACGTGGTTTGGGTGAAACCATGCTTCTGAACATTGTAGAGATGCTGTCGATACCCTGTCGCCTTATCTAGAAACTCGCCCAGCTGTGTTTGGGGGAAACGGGCCAACGTACTGGCGTTCTAACTGGGTGTTTCTAGAGCCGCTATCGACTTAGACTATCGACTTAGACCAACGGCTAGATGAGAGGACTAGCGCCCCCTCGATTGCCGTCGAGCTAATTGGTGGTGGTGGGGTAACGGATGACCCACCTCCGCTGAGATGTTCAGACTAGGGGGAGAAGGCCCTAGTAGATTTCGAGACAGTCGGTGACAGGCACTGGAGTCGAGCGGATGGAAATCGTCCGGTCCTCGACGATGGTCGTAAGTGGGATTAATCCGTTATGGATTATGGGGGTCCGTTGTGAGGACAAGATCCGGAACAGCGAGAATAGGACGCTTCGGCGTCTCAAACAGAATGATCAGATTACTTTGAGGACGTGGGGTATTTTAATTCCATGTTCTCAGGGATGCATCACTTCGGACAAAAGAAGTGGTGTTGGCGTGAATCCGTGGGCCGGGAGTTAGGCCGACTCCNTGGTCGTAAGTGGGATTAATCCGTTATGGATTATGGGGGTCCGTTGTGAGGACAAGATCCGGAACAGCGAGAATAGGACGCTTCGGCGTCTCAAACAGAATGATCAGATTACTTTGAGGACGTGGGGTATTTTAATTCCATGTTCTCAGGGATGCATCACTTCGGACAAAAGAAGTGGTGTTGGCGTGAATCCGTGGGCCGGGAGTTAGGCCGACTCCTGGAGGCCCGATCGCACGTGCCTCCACGATGAGTAATCTGGATGTTGGCCCGTGATAATAGTGCTTTTACCGAGCATTGAGGTTGAGTTGGGGTAGGCACAGGTGGGTGAGAATAAGTCTCCGGAAACCTGTGTCGCATGTGCCTCTCAGTGTTCGGCGCTCCGAGGAGTGAGAAAGATGCGAATCGGTAATGGTCGACTTCTCCAGAGTTGAGCCACTCTGGAGAGGAAAGGAATACGTCAGAGGAATGGAAACATCGTCGGCGAAAGATACATGGAGGAATGGCTCCCGAAAGATACGCTTTATCGAGGCCTCTCGGCTGAAAAGACGAAGGTCGATCGAGTGAATTACTCCTAGTATGGTGGACCTCGCCCACTCTACCGTTTTACGCTGATGCTGGCTCGGCATTGTTAATCCCGCCACGAGAAGTCCTCAGGGTAGACGAGTTATCCTCTGAGGCCGGTTTGCTGTTGGATTTTCCGTGAACATCCAGCTGGCGCCCGACATAATTGAGCGATTGAGAAAATGCCAAAATATTTTGGGATGTTTGCTGGTGAAGCACGGGCAAAAATCGCTTACAATACATACATACATACATACATACATACATACATACATACATACATACATACGGACACCCTCTAAAAATCGCATATTCGCATTTTTCAGATCATATTTAGTTACCCTGACACAAAAACTTGGAAACTTAAATTTGAACGATTACAAAGCTTCCATTCGAAAGTAAAAATTTTCCATTTTCTCATGTGTGGTGGATCACACACATCAAAATACCATGGGTGGTTTCTGCCACATACACCACACACCTTTCGCCGGGCCTGTTAAGGACTACGAAGTAAATGAGGCGATCAGCTGTCGCCATACTGTTTCCCTTAGTTATACTAAAATGTGCCAGATGGCGCCACCGAAACCCCCGAATGTTGAAACATAGATCTGAGGATTGCCGAGCGAGATAGCTCAGGAGTGCAACATCATGAGGGCCCACGGGTACCAAGCATTAGTGCCTTTCACTCCCACTCGTGGAAATGGAGCAACACTCCGTATTCCACCGTCCTTCAACTGCCACAACAATAATAATAATAATAATAATAATAATAATAATAATAATAATAATCTCTCTATATGATAAAAAAATAAGCCCAAAAATTCAGGCGACGCTTGACTCGGCCCTGTGGCGACAGATGCGGCCCTTGGGCGACACTGATCCGGCCCTGGGGCGACACAGATGTGGTCCTGGGGCCGACCTGACGTGATCCGAGTCGACCCGACATGACCCGAGCCGACGTGACCCCAACCGACCTGACGTGACCTGATGTGACTCAAGCCAACCCAATCCTGACAGGTCACAGGGTGATTTTATATATATTTCTCTCTATATAATAAAAAAATAAGGGCAAAATTTAAGACAATTCAGGCGACGCCTAAAGGTGGGGGGGGG
>NW_021680411.1:105173-134563 GCF_001412515.2 Diachasma alloeum
CCCCTAGTAATAATAATAATAATAATAATAATAATAATAATAATAATAATAATAATAATAATCATAATATTTATAGGCGTAGGGAGTGTGGCGAACCCATCGCCCGGCATGTCCGCAATAGCCATGGTGGTGTCGGGCTAACCACCCGGCGGCATCTATACCCGGTTCCGTCATCGAACCGCGGCAGAGACCCCACAATCGGTCCCTCTCGGATGGGGACCGCGGATCAGTTGGGAGGGGCGACAGATCTGGATCCAACAATGGTAACAACTTGGCTGTCCATAGGATTAGGTGGTCGGAGGAGCTCAAGGAGGACCTCATGCAATGTCGGGTGGATAGTCAGCCGGCGCAGCGAGGATACATAGCGCGGATGTGGGACTTGTGGTGTGCTATGCACCCCGAGTATGCACATTTTAGGGCACAGNACATATATTCTATATGGATGACCTGTAGTTATTTGCCTCAGGAGAGCCTCAACTCAAGCTCCAGCTTGATGTTGTTGCAGTGTACTCACGCGCGGTCGGGATGAGCTTTGGGTTGGACAAATGTGCAGTCTTCCACATGAAGAGGGGGAAGGTTGGGGACGGGATGGGAGAGATACACCTGGTGGATGGAAGCGTCATTAGACATCTTGGCGCTGAGGAGTCGTATAGGTATCTTGGCTTCAATCAGCGATCCGTAGTGGACGCTGAGGCGGTCAAAGAGACTCTTCGTGAGGAGTATCGTCGGCGGCTTCGGAGAGTTTGGAAGTCCGAACTTTCCGGAAAGAACAAGGTGGCCGCGACAAACATGTTCGCTGTTCCAGTTCTTCTGTACTCCTTTGGCGTGCTCCAATGGAGGAGGGATGAGCTGAAGCAGTTGGACAGGGATACTCGTAAGCTAATGAACATCCACAGGAGCCTACATCCCCGATCTTCATGTCCCCGTTTATACTTCCCGCGTGACAGTGGTGGCCGAGGACTACTCAGCCTAGAATCTCTCCATGAGCGCTTGGTCCTCGGCTTGGCCTGTGACGTGATGAACGGCTTGGATCCTCTCTTGGAGTTTGTGCACGATCATGAGCTTCATGGGATTCAGGCCTTTCTCTACAAGGCGGCGGATACCGCAGCTGAGGCTCTCGGGTTGGAGTTTCGTAGTGGCCGAGGTGGTCAGCTGGCTAGTCATTCATTGGCCAGCATGACTAAATCTCGGCGAAGAGCGATCATCAAGGAGGCGGAACAGTTCACCTTGCTTCGTCTACACATTGACAGGCCCATGCATGGCGTGTTCTTTCGTCATGTTGAAGAACAGGGCTTGTCCGTCCAGCTGACTTTCTCATTTTTGAAGTCGGCTGGCTTGATGTCTGAAACCGAGGGCTTCATTTGCGCCTGTCAAGATGGCGTGATAAACACCTTGGTCTATAGGAGCCATGTTATGGGGTTGCAAGTCCCGGTTGTTAGGTGTCGGGCTTGCAAACAGTCCCCGGAAACTCTGATGCATCTTTTGTCGGCTTGTCCGACATATGCAGTGACGAGTTATATCCANTAGTGTGTGATTGATTTCATCTTAAGTGGACGAAATTTTACGTCTCCAATTCGCAAAATATCTGCGGACTTGCGGTATCATCATCACACACTGAATAAGGCAGTCCTCCTTGTTATCAAGGAGAGATGTGTCGAGAGGATTCGAGTTCTGGGGGCTACAAAGCGGTCCCTAGAAAAGCGGTTGCGGCGANAACCATCAGGCCCGTCGCTACGATGAAGCCTGATATCATCCTCTTCGACTTTGAAGACAAAGTCATCTACGTGATTGAGTTCTCGGCTCCAGCCGAGAGCAATATATCTGCGAAGGAAGAGGAGAAACGGCTCAAATACCAGCTGCTCCTGTTTGAGCTGCGTCAGTTGAACCGCGGGTTTAGGGTCAAGCTGATCGTCCTGATCATTGGCTCTCTTGGCGGCATGAAACAGTCTTTTGTATCTGCGCTTGAGGTGATTCCAGCCTGCAGGCGCAATGCCTTAATACTGGCTGGCCAGATGCAAAAGGCTGTCATTCTTGGGTCCCTTCGACTGCTTAGGCATCATGATTCTGGACTGCAGTAGTGCTCACCCTCTGGTTGGAGGGAGCGCTACTGCAGAGCGATTAGGACTTGTTTGTATCGCTTAGCTTGCTGGGTGNAATAATAATAATAATAATAATAATAATAATAATGGTCAAAGAGAATCTTTGTGAGGAGTATCGTCGGCGGCTTCGGAAAGTTTGGAAGTCCGAACTTTCCCGAAAAAACAAAGTAGCCGCAACAAACATGTTCGCTATTCCAGTTCTTCTGTACTCTTTTGGCGTGCTCAAATGGAGGAAGGATGAGCTGAAGCAGTTGGACCGAGATACTCGCAAGCTCATGAACATCTACAGGAGCCTGCATCCCCGGTCTTCGTGTCCGCGTTTGTANCATTTTGTGCGTTTTGTGAAGAACATAGTCGGCAGCGCGCGCAGTTCACTCCAGTCACTCAGGAGGAAATTGAAGCTGCACTACAAGGCATGAAGAACCATGCCGCTCTGGGTTCAGATGGCATCAACGCCTTTTGGTGGAAGAAGTTTACCTCAGTTCATAGCCATCTGGCGCGGATTTTCACATCGTTCATCGATGGTAGCGTGATGCTTCCTGAGTGGTTGGTGGNAGCCTGCATCCCCGGTCTTCGTGTCCGAGTTTGTACTTCCCGCGAGACAGTGGAGGACGAAGACTTCTCAGTCTAGAATCTCTCCATGAGCGCTTGGTCCTTGGCTTGGCCTGTGACGTCATGAATGGCTTGGATCCTTTCTTGGAGTTTGTTCATGATCATGCGCTTCATAGGATTGAAGCTTTTCTCTATACGGCAGCGGATTCCGCAGCTGGGGCCCTCGNGTCCGAAGAAGGGAGACTTGTCTGACCCGGCAAATTACCAGCCGATCACGTGCCTGAATACGCTCTATAAGCTCTTCACAGGAGTCTTGAATGAGCGTATCTTGCACGATGTANCGCTTCATAGGATTGAAGCTTTTCTCTATACGGCAGCGGATTCCGCAGCTGGGGCCCTCGGCTTGGAATTTTGTCGTGGCCGAGGTGGTCAGTTGGCTCGTGATTCATTAGCCGGGATGACTGAATCTCGGCGAAGAGCGACCATCAAGGAGGCGGAGCAGTCCACCTTGCTCCGCCGGCACGTTGACAAGCCCATGCATGGCGTATTCTTCCGTCATGTGGAGGAGCAGGGGCTGTCCGTCCAGTTGACTTTCTCTTTCTTGAAGTCGGCTGGCTTGATGTTCGAGACTGAGAGTTCCATTTGCGCGTGTCAGGATGGCGTGATAAACACCACCCTGGTCTATCGAATTCGTGTTATGGGGTTGCAAGTTCCGGATGTTAGGTGTCCGGCTTGCAAGTAGTCCCCGGAAACTCCGATGCATCTTTGGTCGGCTTGTCTGACGTATGCAATCACGAGTTATATCTACCGTCATAATGCGGCCTTGAGAGTGCTGTATCATCATTTACGGTACTCTTATGGGATAGACAGTACGTTGATGCCGCCTTATGCTCCAGGGGATGTTGAGTCCATCGTCGTGAATGAGAGGTGTAAGATTTATTGGAACTTCTCGTTTGCGACCATCAGGCCTATCGCGACGACGAAGCCTGACCTCGTCCTCGTTGATTTTTATGACAAAATCATCTATGTCGTTGAGTTCTCGGCTCCTGCCGAGAACAATATATCAATGAAGGAAGAGGAAAAGCGGCTCAAATACCAGCCTCTCTTGTTTGAACTACGTCAGCTGAACCGGGGGTTCAGGGTCAAGTTGATTGTTCTCATTATTGGTTCTCTCGACGGAATGAAGCCGTCTTTTGTATCTGCGCTTGAAGTGATCCCAGCCTGCAGGCGGAATGCCTCCATATTGGCTGGCCAGATGCAGAAGGCTGTGATCCTTGGGTCCCTTCGGCTACTTAGGCAGCATGACTCCGGACTACAGTAGGGCTCACCCTCTGGTTAGAGGGAGCACTTCTGCAGAGCGATTAGGAAAAGTTTGTATCGCTTAGTTTACTGAGCGGTCTTCGAGGTATAGTCGGAGCCGTCGAGGATCGTTCAGTGATCCTATATAATAGTCAAAAACAAAAAAAAAAAAAACAAATGAAAACCACCGTATTTGCGCTTAATTTCGGGAAAAGCTCCAATATAGAAAATTTGAGAAAATTCGCCGATTCTCTAATCAAAAATCCAATGTTCAAAAACAAAAAAATCTAACTCTCGATTCGCAAAAAAAGTTGAGAGGTGAATTTTTGATTCTCAATTATCTCTCAATCTACTCTCAACTTTTTTTCAGAGTTGAAAATTGGATTATTGATTCTGAAAAATCTCGCAATCTAATCTCAAGTTTTTTTGAGAGTTGAGAACTGGATTTTTTTTTGACAATGAGATCTTCGATTCTCAATTATCTCTCAATTTATTTTCAGATTTGCATTTTGAAAATTCAATTTTTTATTTTCAATTGCCTTTCAATTTAAACTCAATTTTTCCACGGGGTTGAGAATTCGGTATTTTTTTAAAATAAGATTCAGATAGAGCTGCGAATGCATTACATGACCCATCATATGACGGTCATGTGACCATCATTGACGGTCATATGACGAGACGTTTTCCACAACTGTCACAATTTCCCCACCCTTCTATGACCGTCACAATTTGCCAAGAAACAATGAAAATCATTTTTCATCTATACAGATGCGAGCTAATTTTTTTAGTATCAATTTTTCTTTGAATTCATTTTGCATTAGCCTAATGTGCATTTTTAAATGAAAATTACGGTCATTTTTCAGCTATCTAGCGGTGAAGCTATTTTATTTATGGCAGTTACAAATCAGAAATGAGTTTGACCGTCATTATGTATCCATATAGATGATTTGACAACAATTTGCTTACAAATTATTTGTGGCGATCATTTATAATCACAAAATTTGTGCGTCACATGACCGTCATTTATTGGTCACATGACGCGATCTAAAAAATTACGGTCATTTTGCATGTCTAATTCAGAATCGTTGAGAATCAACAATGCTATTTCCAAAAAGAAAAAAATCAAATTCCCACTTCTCAAAAAAGTTGAAATGTAGATTGAGAGATAATTGAAAATCAAAGAGTTGGATTTTTGATTCTCAATTGTCTCCCAATCTACTCTCAGCGAACTGAAAGTTAATTGAAAATCAAGAATCCAACTCTCAACTTTTTTGAAACAATTGAGAAATAATTGAGAATCAAAAGTCCAATTTTCAGTAGTAATACCACTAGTGCTTCAAAATTATCAGAAAATATCCGATTAATTTTAAAGCACGAGTGGTATTTGACGGATTATTTTTCCACTCGGATTTCGGCCAAGCAGAGTGCAGTAAACAGCATCCGGATACATTTACACAGCCATACATTTATAACCCACTTTTTTGTTTATCTGTCACACAACATATTAAACGTGAAATGCGTTAAAAGATGAGAAACATTTGAAAAGCTATTAGTGAATGTCCGTCGGAAATCGTTTAGAAATTTCCGAAATAAAACTCTTTGACAGCCTCAAATACTGCGCTCTGATTGACTGAAATCCGAGTGAAAAAAATAATCAACAAAAAAAAACCAACATTCAATTCTCAAAAACTTTTTGAGAGAATTCTCCGATTCTTTGAAAAGTTCAAAAAAATTCTCCAGTTGTATAGAAAATTCTAGAAAATGCTTGAATTTTCTAGAAAGTCACGGATGAAAAAATTTAACCCGCGATTACTCGCTCAATGAGTGCGCTGCCGCCCATTTTAGTCTATTTATATTTTAGTGTTTCTTGACACTTCAAAATTCTGAAAAATTAGAGTTCCTAGTTCAATCTTTTTATTGAGTGTTGGCATTGTCTGTTTTTGTATCGAAAAATTTGTTTAGCTGCAAAAAAAAGAAATGTCGAACGGATAGAAAAGCGCGCCGCGCCGCTCCGCCCGGTACGAGTGAATCTCTGTCGACCACTCGAGTGAGCTATACTTCCAGCTTCATTCACTGCCACATTTGTAAGGCGCACGTAGCGGTGGGGCGCCAATGTGGCAACAGCGCGCTCGGTTTACTCCAGCGGCGCCGCGCTAACCGTGCGATGAATGAAGGCTGGCGGCTGAGCGCGAGTGATCGAGGGTTAACAGAAATATTTACCTAGCGAATTGGTTAGAAAATTCGATTGGATATCTATTGAACTCTCAATTAGTTTTTGGCCGATTCTATTGAGATGTTTAACAAGGAAAATTCAATAGAAAAAGTCAATAGAATTCGATTTTTTTTCTATATAACTTATTCTATTGAGATATTATCTATAGAATTTCCTCTTCTCAAATTTTCCAACTTTTTTGTTTGATTTTCTTGATGAGAACAAAAGGAAAATAGACTGAAAAAAAAACTTTGAGAGTTAGTTGAGGATTGGAGCAACGAGGACTACAATGCATTTTATGCTAGCCCCGCTCAATATTATCAACTTTTTTGAAAATTGAGAATTGGATTTGTAATTCTTGGTGATCACTTTATTTCTAATCACTTTTTTCGGAATTGAAAATTAATCTCAGGAGAATTTTAATAGATTTTTTCTTCAAAAATAATTTAAAATGAAATTTCTAATGAATGAAAATTTTTAAAATTGAATAGGAACTGGAGCCGAAAAAAAGCGAAAAATGTGAAAATCGACTCTTGGGCCAACTTTGGGCCAACTCTGCATTGACTTTTGGTCAACTTTGGGTCAACTTCAGCTTGGCCTTGGGTTAACCTTAGCTTGACCACGAGTCAACCTTGGCTTGACCATAGGTCCACCTTGACTTGACCACGGGTCAACCTTGACCTGATCATGGGTCAGCTTTGGCTTGATCGTGGTTTAGCCTTGGCTTGATCATGGGTCAACCTTGGCTTAACCATGGGTCAACCGTGGCTTGACCATGGATCAACCTTGGTTTGACCACGGGTCAATCTTGGTTTAACCATGGGTCAACGGTGGCTTGACCATGGATCAACCTTGGTATGACACGGGTCAAATTTGTGTTGACTATGGGTCAACCTTGGCTTGACCGCGGGACCTGTTGATTAAATCTGGATTTAACCTTGACGAAACCTTGGTTAAACCCTGATTAAGCCGCGATTAAACTCTCATTAAACCTCGATTAAATGCTTTTTAGGCTATAATTTTAAAGCAAATGATGCGATCGCCGCTATCTTCGAACTCGACCGAGATAACATCCAAAATAATATTTTAAGCCATAATTGAAAAGATTTCGTCGATTATTTTTTGAATGATCGTCGGAAAACTAAATTTGAAAAAAAACTCAGATACGTACATACATATATACGGACATGATTTAAAAACTGCATATACGAACTCCTGAGACCAAAATTACTCATCCTGGCACAAAAAATGAAAATTTCAGATTTGACGATTACAGTGCTTCCATTCGGAAGCAACAAATCCAACTCTCAATTCTCAAAAAATTTGAGAGTAGATTGAAAAACAATTAAGAATGAAAAATCAAACTCTCAACTTTCACAAAAATTTTCAAGTAGATTGAGAGAGAATTAAGAATAAAAAATCTCATTTTCATTAACAAACAAATTCAACTTTCAATTCTCAAAAAATGTGAGAGTAGATTGTGAGGCAATTGAGAATCAAAAATACAATTCTGAATTTTCAAAAAAATTGAGTCGATTGAAAGACAGTAGAGAATAAAAAATGCAACTGTCAACTATATAAAAAAAGTTGAGAATAGATTCAGAGATAGTTAAGAATCAAAATTCCAAAATCAAATTTTCAATTCTGAAAAAAGTTGATTGAAATTGAAAAAGCCACTAAAAATAACAAGTCCAATTTGTTCATGTCCAATCTATTTTAACCCGTCACTAGGCGCGCTATGAGCGATTTCCCCACAAAAATTTTCACTCCATAGGAAATATACCCTAAAAGCGCAAATATTTTGCTGAATTTTATTTATATGCCTCAAGTAACCCTTCTAGTTGACTCTCGTGGTGATAAAAGTGGTCTATTGGTCAAGGTTGAGTAGAAAAAGAATATTTTTATGTCACGGGACTTGAAAATTAATATACACACCGCGCTATGAAAAACATATCACCCTCCCCCACGTGCTTGCCATCCTCGCCTTCGGCACGGAAGGCAATCTTGCACGTGGGGGACGGTGATCTGTTTTTCAAGGCTCGGGCATGTGTTGTACTATTTCTTCGGCTCGGTCGAAATTTTTCACGTATTACGGGTACGGGGCTCGTGCCGCAGACCACCGAACAGCGCCGCCTATGGCAATATTTGGCTCTATTATTACGAGAAGCCGGTGAGCGATTCCCTCATCGCGCGTCTCAAGAACGGTGGTGCAACCGCGCGCCTACTGACGGGTTAAAAAAAAGTCGATAGTAAAGAGATCGGTTTGCATAAAATGTATTTTTGGTCTCGTCACTCCGACTCTCAATTTTCTCTCAAACACCGGAAATTATGGAGAGTCCAACTATCAACTTGGTCCGCCAAGGATATCCCTATAATTTTCTCGGAAACCGGGAAATTTTCCTAGAATTTTGTCGAAAACCTAAGATTTTTCTAGAATGTTCTCGAACAACTTAGAATTTCCTCGATTTTTTTTGAAAATTCGAGATATTGTTATAGGGGTGGGTGGGGCAATATGCACACCAAATTTAAATAATGAGTTGAATTCGATCAAATCTACACTTCCGACTTCATTTGAAGGTCATAAAAACCAACACATTCTCATAAGACTGCGTCGTAAGAAGAACAGGGTAAAATGGACACGTCGATTGCTTCCTCAATTTTTTATGTTACAACAATTTTATTCAATTTCTGAAACGCTAGTCATGATTGCGATTTGTAAATTGAAAAAAAAAATTATTTTCAACGTTCGTCATGGGGGGTGGTAAATTAAATTTTTCCTTGTTCATTTATCTTCCTTTCCGCCTATTGGGGTTCTGTTCTGAGCTAACAACCTGTCGCATGTGCTCTCTTACCGCTGTCGTTTGGATTATTATTTTGCTTGTGTCAGTCCCTCATTTAATTATACAGAAGGCATCGGATCACTTGGGAAACAACGGCGATTCCACTGATCGAATAATCATCTCCTTTCAAGGTGAGAATCAGCCAAAATCATTAAAATCCAGCTGTGAAATAGAGCTAACCTAAAATTTTGCGAGTTATGACGCTACTTTATGGACCGAGAAGTGTCGCACAAATCTCCGGGGGCCCTATCATACCAACAGCCAGTACAGTTGGAACCCTCTCAAGCACCTGAGGATTCAAACGAACTCGACTCGAGCACTCAGGAGATCACGACCCTTTTTACTCCTATCGGTAACTCGACGCCCTGCTCTTCAACCTCGGATTTGTCAAAATTTGTGACTCCTGACTCGTTCTTCGCTTCTTCTTCTTCAAGAGCACGTTCATCACGCAGGAAAGTAGGTAGCCCTCCCACTGCAGTTGCATTGCGTCGCAACCGGAGTCTATCGAACGGATGCATTAAAGATATTTTGAAGAGAAAAAGACCTGTCACTGACTCCGAGAACTTGTCACACAGTGAAGAATCCCTAACTCCCAAGAAACCAAACATCCAATTACCAGTACCTAACTTTCGAATGTCCCCGCCTACTCACCTACCTCAAGCACTCTCTGGTTCTGAGCCCTCGCTCAGTTCGACACCACCTCCAATGAACACACCTGCGATCATTATTTCATCCTCTTCCTCTACTCTCCCCCCAGAACTTCAAAGTTTCCTCAATCAAATACAGCAACAACTCACTGATTTCAAGACAACAATGAACACAAATCATCAGTCGCTTGAATCGAGGATCTCCACGCTACAGGAAACCAATAGAGCGGAATTTTCCAAGCTCAAAGAGGACCTACAATATGAAACCAAGAGAACCAACGACCGCTTTGCCGCCGTTAGAAAGGAGTTCAATGAGAAATTTGAGCTGCTAACCCGTAGATTGGACTCCGAGTCCCCGTCTTGCTCTCACAATGCCCAGGCTACCAGAATAGACGCTCTTGAGACTGAATTTGACGCGTGTCTTGCTATTCAGCCAGATCAGCTCAACCACCTCTTCTGGAAACTCGAAAACCAGGAAAAAGAACTAAGGAAAAGCAATATTATCATTAAGAGTCTCACGAAATCCGCTAATTACCTGGATGCTGATGTAGAAGACCTCTTATCATCTCGCTTTGATCTCCATAATGCTTTCTCAAGTATCAGAGGATTTGGCAAGGGCCCTGTGAAGCACATACTTGTCACCTTGAATAACCCTGCACTGAAGGAAACCATAATGAGTTCGAAATTCAAATTGAAGGGTACGAAAATCTACATCGATCCAGATTTGACGAAATCAGAACTTGAAGTTTACAAGAAAGTACGTGAAATCGCGTCTACTCAAAGAGCTCTCGGGAATGACATCAAAATCGGTTACAGTAAATACTGTTTGAACGGTGTATGGTATCACTGGAGCCATTCAAAACGTGATTTCATCAGGAAGGATCCTCGCTCGACTAGTGCTCCTCCCAAGGGTCCCCCTGCCGATTTAAAACAAGTTTCAGTGTCTCAGTCAAAAAACTAAAAATATGTAGTATTTCATTTTGGAATCTTCAAGGCCTCAAGAATATTCGTAACCACGAGAATCTTACTAATTACGATGTCTACTGTTTTTCTGAAACGTGGTCTCTCCCCAATAAACCTATCCAGCTGCTAAACTGCGTGAAATCTCGATCGACTACTGATGTTCCGGCCTCTAGACCACGCTCTAGGGGTCGGGGCAGTGAAGGTCTACTCAACATCATCTCCATGGACCTGTCTCCCTCGACTTTAGACTCATCCAGATGGTGGGTCATGTCTCGAATCTCCTTATTTACATGGCATGCCACTATCGTCAGCTTCTACATCAACCAAGAGGACAACTTCGAATCCGTGATGGCTGATTTCCAACCAGTTCTTGACGATTTGACTGAAGTTTATCCAGATGATGCTATTATACTGGGAGGAGACTTCAATGCCCATGTAGAAGACCTTGATTCATCCCCTAACGAGGCTTTCGAACTCGGCTCTTTGATCGAAATCCGTACTTCTCATGACACCGGATTCGACTCTCGTGGACGGCAGATAATTGAATTCATGGCTATCAATGGCTTTATCCTGCTCAATGGCAGGACTTTGAGCAATTCTCCTGTGAACTTCACTTGCAAAAGGATTGATAACTTCTCTACAATTGACCTCGTGTGGGTCAGTGCTTCCAAACTTGACGTAGTTGCCGACCTGTGTGTCGAGAACGACGGATTCGGATCCGACCAGTACCCAGTCAAGCTTGAACTCTTCACTTACACTCTTGCCGATACCCCTGTAACGACCCACTCTAGAGGCACTCAAACTCTTAAATGGAAGAGCTCTAACAAGATTGTCTTTGCCTAGGAAATGACCCTCGCCCCAGAAATTTTTTCCAACTTTGAGCAGTACGACTGCTAATAGTTGGCCGACAAACTGCACTCTGCCATAGTGCGTTCAGCTAAGAAAGCCAAAATGACATCAAGTAAGCGAGATGTCCCTCGTGTCCACAAACCTTGGTTCGACCAAGAATGTAAGGATCTCAGGCGAGCGACCCGTAAAGCCCTCCGCACCCTGAGGAAATCCAGAGATAGTGCTCAACTGAAACTGACCTGCATTGAATTAGATAAGAAATATGAAGCCTTGAAGGAACGGAAAAAGTCAGAATACTTCGATGAAATTAGAGAAAAATTCGCTAACTTGAGAAATCCCAAGGAATTCTGGATCGTAGTGAAGAGGTGTCTTCCCAGATTACTGCAGTGTGGAATAATCTCATTAGACGAATGGTTATCATTTCTGAAACAGGTCTACCCAGCTCAAATCCCGATCAATCTCACATTCTACGGTNTTATGACCAAATTTCTAACGAGTTTTACAAGGCCCTTCCTGAGGACTCGCTCGCATATCTTCTGGGTCTATTCAACAGAATCTTCACCTTGGAAGTCTTTCCAGAGCAGTGGGCTCAGATCATCATGTTCATGCTGCACAAAAAAGGTCCTCGCTTTGACCCTCTTAACTACCGGGGTATTGCCCTCATCTTCACCTGTGCCAAGATCTTCACCCAGATCCTTCAAAATAGGATTTAACCCTGGGCCATCTCTGAAAAACTTATCCCTGAGGAACAGGCTGGCTTTGTGAAGGGCAAAGGAACTGCTGACATCTTCGTTCTACAGTCAGCCATTCATATGAGGCTCAGGCAGAAAGGCGGCAAAGTTTGTGCGCTCTTTGTAGATTTCAAATGAGCCTTTGACTCTGTGTCACATCATAAACTTTGGTCGCACTTGTACAACATTGGTCTCGGCTCCAAGATCATTCGCGTCCTAATGAGCTTTTACAACCAAATCTCGCTTCAAATTAGATCGAGGGAGGGTCTATCTGAGAAGGTCGAGGTAAGGGAGGGGGTCCTTCAAGGTGAAATCCTTAGTCCCCTTCTCTTCATCCTCTTCCTTGCAGATATTGTAGACTTCTTTAGATCCCGAGGTTTCGAAGGTATCAATCTCAACTCTAATACGGATCTCCAACTTCTACTCTACGCTGATGATTTGGTGATTCTTGGTCATTCGCCCATTGATCTAAAAAAGAAAGATGCTACTATGGAAGAATACTGCACATTCAAAGGTCTTACTGTGAACGCCAAGAAAACGAAAGTAGTCGTCTTCAGAAAGGGTGGTACGGTGCCCCGCTCTTTAAAGAATCTCAAATTCAAGGGAGAGTGCATTGAGGTGACTGAGTCCTACACATACCTAGTCTTTTCCAGCTCTGGCCTTGGTGTCGTCCCAGTCAGGGAAATGAGTAGAAAAGCAAGAACCACCATGGGCTCGGTTTTCTCTATCTTAGCATCAACTAAGGCGGATTCATGGAGTAGCACCCTTCGCCTATACGAAAGTTTGGCTTCCTCGGTTTTGCTATATAGTGCCCATCTCTTCGGCCTCCGCTACTGCCACCTCATCGAGTCAACTCAACTCTCTTTCTTCAAGCGGCTCCTGCACCTACCAAGCAATACTCCGAACTACATGACTCGCTTAGAACTTGGTTTGCCTCCTGTTGATGTTTTCCTAGTCAAGGCCAGTATCTCCTGAATTATCAAAATTCTGAAAATGAATGAGAATGGTCTTCCCCGGATATGTTTTGATAAACTTTTAGCTTTGAAAGACACCCAAAAATTCCCAGAATACAATTGGATATCGCAAATCGACACATTCACCAGGGGCCTGATTCCTGCATCCCTCTGGCAATTTTCAGACTGGACCGTCTGGGAAAATAAGAAGTATGTGATCCTTAACAGCCTCACTGAGGGAGGAAAACCTACAGAGATATCATATCTCGTCTGTTCAACAATTGAAGCTACCGAGGTTGCCTGCGGACAACTTCCTCTCATTCTATCCAGAAAGATGCTCGATCCATCTAGTACGCTCCAAGATACAGATCAGGCTGGCAACGCTGTATTCTACCAGATTTTTGATAAAAAAGAAGCTTTTTAGAGTGGAGCCACAGGAGATCTGTATGAGATGTCGCCTTGGTGAACTGGAAACGTTTTCACACCTTCTCTTCAACTGCACTACGTATTCTAGCATCAGGGCTCATCACATATATCCCTGGATCCAGCCCGAAGCACCACAAACACGCAATCTTTCCAGTTTATTAATCTCTTCAAACGTACATTGCATGAAAGATCTATTTCTATTTGCAGTCAAACTTTTTGAATCTCGCTCGCTTTTAGCTTGAACCTACTGCGTTTTTCATTGGCTTTTATTCATTCTTCTTTTTGTTTCTTTTATGTTGCTAATTCCTGTTTATATTTCAGCCTCAAGTAATTAGCGAATTTTGTTAATCTGGTTCGACTGCGCTTTCTTCATTGCACTACTTCTCTTCCTTACGCCACCTATGGTGCTTCTGTATTATGGATATGACTCACCTTAAACTGACACTGTTAACCATCTACTATTTTAATCAATTTTTGTTGCAGTGTTAAGCAGAACCTCTGCATTAAAGAATTTCATGTATTCAAGAATGCAAAATGAACTACTACTACTACTACTACTACTCCTTTCCGCCTATTGTGTTTTGGTGATTTCCTCTGTAAGTAGAAAAGTAGCCATGTTACAAATTTCGAAAATGGACAAAAGGTGAGATGTGTAGGGTGTGCAATTGATCATTGAAAAAAAAAAAAGATTTCAAAGTTATTTCAAGAGTAAAACAGGAAATTCAAAGCTACTTTATATTTTAAACTTCAATGTAAAATTTAATAGAGTCAAAGTTTGTTTGTTAATATCTTTCCCAACTCTAATTTTTTTTTATAAAAAGATACCGACACGATTCTGTTGGAAAATGTCCTTCGAAAATTTTCTTTATTTTTTAATAGGACCAAATTTTTCGGATGCCCATTTTACCCCACTCTTGAATAATTTCTGTTGTGGACTTTGCCAAGAAAGAATTTTTAAAAATCAATTATTAAAAATATTTTGAGTGTTCATTTTAGTCCCTTCCATACAGATTTATCAGGTGTCCATAATGCCCAATGAAACGATTTTCAAAAATTTGAATTGAAAAATGAAAAAATTCGCAAATTTTTGAGTGTTCATTTTAGTCCCTTCCATACAGATTTATCAGGTGTCCATAATGCCCAATGAAACGATTTTCAAAAATTTGAATTGAAAAATGAAAAAATTCGCAAATTTTTGAGTGTTCATTTTACCCCAGATGTCCATATTACCCCACCCCCCTTTAATTTATTCAAAAAGCGGAGAATTTTCCTAGAATTTTCTCGAAAACCTAAGAATTATCTAGAACTGCCTCGAAAACCCAAGCTTTTTCTGGAATTTTCTACAAAACTGGAGAATTTCGTCGAATTTTCCAGAGAATCGGAAAATTCTCTCGAAAACCGGAGAATTTTCTCGAACGTGCTCGAACACCCTAGAATTTCTTCGAATTTTGTTTGAAAACTCTAGATATCCTTATAATTTTCTCAAAAACCGGAGAATTCTCTCGAAAATTGGAAATATTTCTCGATAACTTCATAGGAAACATGAGAAGATCTATCGGAAAAAATAGACACGAACAGAATAAGAAACAAAAACTACGGGGCCCCTTGCAAACCCCACTTTTATATGTCACCCTGAATTCCTGCCATTCCCGCAGTTACCGACATAGCTATGGTCGGGATAAAGTTTCTTGCTTTCACCGCAAACTGGGGGGGGGGGCGTAAAATCGCCATTTGGGAAAAAAATCCCTCCATGCGGGCCTTAATTTACTAAATTAATGGAAAAGAATGTAATGGACAGTGCGAAAATCAGCTAATAATTTATCTGTCAACTTTGACAATGATTTGGGTATCCGTTTACCCTCTTTTAGCCCCAAAAATGACTGCCCCCGACAGTCCCCCAAATTAAGGGGCTGCTACGAGGCTTCTCACTCTCCAGGGTAGGGATCACAAGTGTGAGGGAGGTCCAAGATTTTCAGAGTAGATCGGGCTGATTCTCTGATGGCGGGGTCAATGGTGGTCCTGGTGTCCACCAATGAATAAAACAATCTATCGTATGGGTAGACATGAGGTGAGAGTGGCAGCAGTGGCCACAGTGTTGGCTGCCTGTGGATAACAGGAGTGACGGAGGTCCAAGATGTCCAAGGGTGGATGGGTGCAGCTTGCCTTAGAAATGATGGAGTCCAAAGTACCGGTGATGCTGGTGCCCAGGGGTGGATGGGTGTGGTTATAATCCTTTCACCTTCGGTTTTTAAGGATGCAATTGTCTGGAAAAAATGGAAGGTTGAATATTGAACTGGATTTTTACATGCCTTCTAATTTGCATTAAATTTTATTTATTTTTTTATTTTTGAAAAAATGTTTCAAGGTCCACAATTATTACTTAGAAACAAGATCATGGTTTTAAAGTTCTTTTTCTTATGTAATAATATTCGTTCATTTGCATCAAATTAATTATTTATTCAATTCGAATAGGGGATTCATTTGAACTGCATGAATGATTGATTTAAAAAAAAAAATTTTTTAATAAATATATTAGTTTAGTGATTTTCAACAACGTTCCCGATATAAATGAAGAAGATATTCGACAATTAGTTATATCAATTGATTTTTCATTAGAATTTTTAATTATGAGGGTTCGAGAACTTTTTTTGTGGAGAAGAGGATTTTTATTGCATTAATTGCGAATTATCGTGGGAAGGAGTAGCTGTAAAAAAATGATACAAATGAATTTTTTTAATTATCTTTTTTTAAATTTAATTTTCTGCAAAGAATATTTTATGAAATTTCTTTATAAAACCACTAGCTTTTGAGATATTTGGGTAATTGACAAAAAGAAAATTAAATTTGACTTTTTTCATTTTTCCACTTGAACCATTTTCTTAAATCTTATTATGTATATCATGAGTGATTATAGGAGAAATAGTCACAAGCCCTTCTTTGTACATCATTAAATTTCCTACCAAACCCCCTCCACTGGGTTTCCACTTTATCGTTAGTGAGGGGGCTCGGTCGCGGGCGGTGGAGGTCTTAAGGACAACCGCCGCCCGCGGTCGCTAAGAAGAGCCCACCCAATCCATGTGTGTGAGCGGCGTAAGCCATGGCCTCGGCCATACCGTACCTAAGGATTCGTGGCACAGGGGGAGCTGTGTCGCTAACGGTGCCTCTCAGAAACCTGGGCGACCTCTGAGAGTAGTCTTGGGTGTAACCCGCCCGAGACAAACCAAGCCCTGGGCAATCGCGGCAATGTACCAGTTGAAAACGCTTAACCGCGGTACTCGTGGGACCAAAAATGGAAACCAATCTAAAAAATCTCAGTATTGAAAAAGTAACTTCGGGTGGGGCCAGAGATGGCGAACACACGAAGTCTGACAAGGTGACAAGTCTGGTACCGATGTGAATCGGGTCAGACTGAGTGGAGCCGAGAGAAGACGTCGTAAGAGAGCGAAGCTGCATCAAACCTCGGGGGCGATTGCAACCTTGGCGCATGCAGCAGCGAAGGTCGATGAGGGAAAGGGGGAGGGGGCTGTGAGGAAGGCAATAAAGCGCCTTCCATCAGAGCGTACCACGTCAAGCTCCTCAGTCAGACCGAAAGCAAAGAGAATGAGAACGCAGGATCAGGGCATACTGCGAGCTCATTCAAGTTTGCAGTCATATCCGGATCAGAAATTGGGCACTGAAGAGGTAACAGAGGTGGAGAAACTCCTGAAGGGGGCCATTCTGGCGTTACCTGACGGGGTGAAAGCACCCACCTTCAACGGTGTCTGGGAAAGAGAAGGTGTGGCAATGGTGTGCTGCACTGATGAGGAAACGGGAAATTGGCTGAAAAGCCTTTTTCCCGAAAACGAAATAGCTGGGCTTACTGTACGTGTGGTCACAGCCTCGGAGCTTCCCAAGAAGCACAGGGTTGTACTATACGTGGAAGACCCAGATCTAACCGCTCAAGAAGCACTGTGCTTCCTTGAGAAACAAAATGCAGGACTGCAGGCCAGAGAGTGGGTTGTCGCTCGGGGCAGTGAGAGTAGGGACGCGAAAAGTGCCCACTTCGTTGCGCTGATAGACGACCGATCACTCTCTGTTCTGAAAGCCTGCAACTTCAGACTGCACTGCGGGATTCAAAAAGCAACTGTCAAGCTGCTTGCGAAAGACCGTGGTGAAAGTCAGAAGAAGGGTACATAGAGGTACCAGGAAAGTAGTCATCATTATGACTGCAACCCGGGTGCACATTGTACAGATAAATTTCCATCACAGCAAAGCAGCCGCGGCTACTCTAGTCAGGATATTAGCTGGGATGCAGACTGTCATAGCATTGATCCAAAAACCATGGATAGTGGACCATGCCATTAAGGGCCTCAGTGGTTGTGGCAGAATCTATCACGCAAACACTCAGGAGAAAATTAGATCTTGCATTGTTATTAAAGGACTAGACTCTTTCTTCTGTTCACAGGCTGGTGAGGGCGACCTGGCTGTGGGACAAGTGGATCTGGGCCTGAGACAAAGCGAGGAAATGAGCTTGGTTGTAGGGTCAGTTTACATGCCCTATGACTCGGCTGAACCACCTCCTTCGAAAAAAGTAAAGGACCTATGCAACCATGTGAAGGAAAGGGGACTTGAACTCCTGCTAGGTTGTGATGCCAACTCGCACCATGTAGCATGGGGGAGCACCGGCATTAACGGCAGGGGGGAAAGCCTCCAGGAATTCATAATGGGGGCCGGTCTAAACATCCTTAATAGGGGGTCAGAACCTACCTTCATAGATCGGAGACGACAGGAGGTCATAGATATCACTCTGGGGACGGTTAGAGTGGCAGACATGATGGGAGACTGGAGGGTCTCAAAGGACGTCTCAGCGTCCGATCATCAAACCATAAGAATGTCCATCCACACAGTGAAAGAAACGGAATGGGTGAGAAACCCAAGACGAACAAACTGGGGAAATTACCGAGAGAGTCTATCTGACAATCTCAGGGATATCATCCTCAGATTTAACAACAAAAAGCAGCTGGAGGAGGCTTCGATTGCCCTAAACCAGGCCATCATGGACTCCTTCGAGACAAACTGCAAGCTTATCCCGAAAGGGCAGCCCACTGAGACTCCTTGGTGGTCAGAGAGGCTCGGTGGGCTGAGGGGCAAAGCTAGAAAAGCTTTTAACAAAGCTAAGAACATGAGAGCGGGCCCCCGTAAGGAAGACGCATGGAAAACTTACAGAGGCTTGCTCGCAGATTACAACAAGGCAATAAAGGCAGCCAAAGAGGACTGCTGGAGGGCTTTCACAAGCAATGTGGAGAGTCAATCGGAGACCTCTAGGCTGGCAAAAATCCTTGGAACAAACAAGACTCCATATCTAGGGAGCCTACAGGCACCAGATGGCAGCCACACGGAAACCATGGGAGAGACTCTGAAACTCCTAATGAACACCCACTTTCCAGGCTTCATACAGGCCCAGTAGAGGGACAAAGAAACAATGCAAAATCAGAGGGGTGTCTACAAAACCCATGATTGGGCATTGGCAAATAAAGTAGTGCAGCCCTGGGGGGTCAAGTGGGTCATCAAAACCTTTGAACCCTTCAAGGCACCGGGACCAGACTGGATCTACTCAGCCCTATTACAGGAAGGGATAGAGACTATCACGGGACCCCTAACCAAGATACTCAGAGCTAGTATAGCCCTGAAACATGTCCCTAGTGTGTGGAATGAGACTAGGATAGTATTCATTCCCAAGCCGGGAAAAACCGGTTATATAAAACCAAAAGACTTCCGTCCTATAAGCCTCACATCCTTCATCCTGAAGACCCTGGAGAGGCTGGTGGATAGACACATCAAGGCCGGGCNTGTCGTCCTATAAGCCTCACATCCTTCATCCTGAAAACCCTGGAGAGGCTGGTGGATAGACACATCAAGGCTGGGCCTTTGGCTGACAGACCCCTCTCCCCCTGTCAATATACATACAGGGAGGGAAGATCAACAGATACTGCCTTATATCACCTGGCGGGACTGATTGAGGGACAACTGGCGGTCAAGGGTTTTGCCATTGGCGCCTTTCTGGATGTTGAGGGGGCTTTTGATAGCACTTCGAATCCGGCTATAGAAAAAGCCATGGAAGAACGACAGGTGTCCAAGACTATCATTGCTTGGACACAAAACATGCTGAAAAGCAGAAGACTGTCGGCAGGACATGGGAGGGNTCACACGACCTGCTTGGCATGCCCTTCGCAGTGGGAAAAACACTTATTAAAGAACATTTCCAGCGAGATCATGTCAGGCGTTGGGATAAAGTTGCAACCTGCAGACAAGCGAAACTGCTTATGAGGGGGCAACTAAGNGTTGAGGGGGCTTTTGATAGCACTTCGAATCCGGCTACAGAGAAAGCCACGGAAGAATGGCAGGTGTCCAAGACTATCATTGCTTGGACACAAAACATGCTGAAAGGCAGAAGACTGTCAGCAGGANTAGGGCTCCTCATGGGTCACACAGCTCTCAGAGCTCATTTTTTCAAGATGAAACTTGCAGAACAAGAAGACTGCAGACCGTGCGGAGGCGATAAGGAGGGCGTCATCCACATTTTATGTGAATGCCCCCTATTAGCACTCCGTCGCTATAAAATCTGGGGCTAGGCTTTCCTGGAAGCAGAGGACTAACAACAAGCGGCTGTCACCAGCCTTATTAGTCTAGTGAGAAACACAGGGCNCGTTGTTGTGAGAGGCGGATTTCTGAGGGTGCTACGCGACCTGATGGCAACAGCCTTCAATATCATTGAAGACTCGTGCAGGGAAACTGGCCTATCGGTGAATCCAGCCAAGACAACAGTTCTGGTTTTAACCAGAAATTATAAACTGGAAAAGATTCAACCTCTGAAGCTAAATGGCTCGGAGATAAACTACACCAGCAGAGTGAAATATCTGGNGGGGGCAACTAAGAGTTAGAACCAGAAAGCTTCTGGAGCTGCACAGAGGGGATTTGAGGGTAGCAGTAGGGCTCCTCATGGGTCACACAGCTCTCAGAGCTCATTTTTTCAAGATGAAACTTGCAGAACAAGAAGACTGCAGACCGTGCGGAGGCGATAAGGAGGGCGTCATCCACATTTTATGTGAATGCCCCCTATTAGCACTCCGTCGCTATAAAATCTGGGGCCAGGCNCAGAGGGCTGCAACAGGACCCATGAAATCGATACCTACTGAGGCGCTAGAAATAGCACTCAGTATCCCACCCCTCGACCTCAGGGTTGTGAGTTGTGCTACCACAACTGGATATAGACTGAGGTGTCAACAAGAATGGAAGATGACGGGCCAAGGCCATACAAGGCTTAGCCTAATCAATGATCGACCCTTCATAGGTAANTCACACAGCTCTCAGAGCTCATTTTTTCAAGATGAAACTTGCAGAACAAGAAGACTGCAGACCGTGCGGAGGCGATAAGGAGGGCGTCATCCACATTTTATGTGAATGCCCCCTATTAGCACTCCGTCGCTATAAAATCTGGGGCTAGGCTTTCCTGGAAGCAGAGGACTAACAACAAGCGGCTGTCACCAGCCTTATTAGTCTAGTGAGAAACACAGGGCTGGGGCTGTGTGACTGACCGAAAGTAAGGCGGATGTTACAAAAGATCGTATGATTTCGCTGACTCTGGGCGCTTTAAGTGACCAGCCGCGCATATTCTATTGTATTCTATTCCTAACAAAAGTCTCTTCGTTGTGAAAATGAACAATAACTCTCGGGGATATTCACGATCTTCTCTGAAAGATATTCTCCAAAAGATAAGAGAATTTACTGATAATTTAATTTGAAGGCTTAATAACCATGAGGTAAGGTTGGTGATTGTCACAATGAACTGAAAATCTGAACTCTCAAAAAGATTCTAACTAAAAATCTAATTTAATCCTCGAAAATATCAAACTTCAACTCAAGAGTCTCTGATGACTCGTTTCGCTGAAGCGAATAGGTAGGTTGCGTATTGTGAAATTGTCTGGTATTTTTAAAATATCAGACAATGTGGAAAGGTGCGTGTTGAGACAAAAAGTGACAGTCGACGTAAATTGTTTAATCTCTCGAATATTCAAAATATGTTTTTTCACACACCTGCCCGGAAAGTTCGTACTTTGCTTCCTGATGAGCGGGAGGAAAGTGGATACTTTTCGCCCTCGGGTGGAAAGTACTCACTTTTCTCCCGCTCATCAAAGAGCAAAATACGAACTTTGCTTTGTAGGCGTGTTAAAAAATAGCAGGTGCACCTCGGGCAGGAAAACATGACTTTCCGCCCTTGATGCACAATATACTATATTCTGTTTATTGCAGTAAACTCGAGATGATCCTCAATAATAAAGGAAATAATTCGTNCAGAGGACTACTGGTTTACGGACGGCTCTGGTTCTAATGAAAATTTTGGGGTAGGCATCTACCGTCTGAAAGATGGCTTCGGAGAAAGTTTTCCATTGGGCCACCATTCAACCGTCTTTCAAGCAGAAATGCTGGGNATTTCCTAAGAATTCTTCACCCTTCAGAAGCACGTAGTGCAATTGACACCGTTACCTATTTGTTGTCCGGTGTGCTCGTGCTTAATCTAATTTATTTACTCTATATTTTTGGAGGAGAGGATATTGTTCAGAAAAGAGAAAGATTATCGAGGCACTGATGAAGAGTCTGTATTCTAAAGAATGGAACTTGACTAATTTTATAAACAGAAGAACAAATGATTTTGCTACAGGCGGGTCGTCACCCAAAATAATAGTCCTAGAAATTCAAGGATACTTTTTGTTCCATGAGAAAAATAGAGAAAAAGAAACTAATCGAAAATAATAACAATAGTCATAATATAAATTCCGGAACCCCGGTCTGCCGAACTGAATACAATTCAAAGGAAATACGATCCCAGAATGACTAGTAAATTGCTATCCGGAGAAACAATACGGAGGCTCGGTGGTTAATTTAATAATTCGTCAATAATAAATGTACGGTGGACAGGTGCGTAGACACTGCCTGGGCTTCCACAATGACCCTTACCCACGATACTAGCCGAGATATGTCCCTCTCTCCGTTGCGCCTCCGAAGAATAACGATACAAAGGCAACGAAAATAAATAATAATTCCAGTTAATAATATCGCAGAATATTCTGTAGTTAATGTCAATCTGTAGTGTCTCACCTACAGACGCACACATATACGCGTTGACCACGGACAAAGAGGAAAAGATGATTGACGGGAGAAAGAAACTCCCGTGCTGTCTCACTCGCTCCCTATTGTGTCACGCGTATATTTCGGATTAATTCCATCTACGGATTTAGGCTGTCTTGCGAATTGAGAAACACCTCAACCAAGCAGTCCGGCACCGACCGCCGAATACTCAGGAGTGAACACCTACTCCTCACATTATCTATTTTCACTTTTTGTATATAGTCCACGTCTTGTAAATATACTGTGATTGTTTTACAACTATCGCATTTGTTAGTGAATCGTTATATCCCTCAATAACCTCGAATCCTACATTGGTGACCCCGACGTGATTTAATTAGGGAAATTCGACGTTTTATCGACAAAAGTGAAAACTCCTCGCAAACGCGTGCATTCATCATCGAAAGTTTATTCGTGTATCCCAGTGGGTTACTCCTATCCTGGTGAGCATCCACGCATCCTAGACTTTCCAGTGTCGCACATTCTGCGAGTTCAAGTGTTAGATTTAATCCCCGCGATAGAAAACCGTACAATTTCGTCGCGTGGGTACCCAACAGCATTATACAAACGGGCGTCTCGTGAGTTCTAGAACATTCCAAGCGTCCGAGCGCCGAGTCTTGATTTCGCAGTGTCCTCGCGAAAATCAAAACAAATGCCTTTGAATGTGCTATTTTTGTTTTTCACACCGGCACATTGCCGAGTACCAAAGACGTTGTACTGTACTGG
This sequence comes from Diachasma alloeum, assembly GCF_001412515.2. NCBI lineage: Eukaryota > Metazoa > Arthropoda > Insecta > Hymenoptera > Braconidae > Diachasma > Diachasma alloeum. The sequence continues at coordinate 128,633 of NW_021680411.1, forward strand.
TGATAACAAGGATTTATAACGCCTTTGGTCAGCGTTTCATATTCATTGATTTTATTTTATTCCGATTTAACTGTGAAACGATGACAACCGCGCGAATACAACCACGGTAACGACAGATCATGACGAGCATCTGGAGAACAGCAACACTCAGGCATGAGGGAGAGAAGAAAGTAACCTCATGCCAAAACACTCCGATGGCATAGAACATCGGGCCGATACACTGAGCTCATGTCCGCTAGAGCATCGTCGAGAATCATACACAAATACAGGTAACATCAACTCTACCACCAGGACGACCAGAGACTCCGTTGGTACGAGAAAACATACAGCGACAACAGACACCGCACGCGCGGCGCGGGCCAACGAGGATGGTAATCTCACCCACAGTCACATCGCATCCACATCGCATCACGGCCACTCGGGCCAACGAAGATGGAAACCTCGCCGGCTAGGCTTCCAGCGATATCCACGCATGAGGGAAAGAAGAAAGTAACTTCATGCGCGACTTCTCCGATGGCAGCGTCGAGAACACCGGGCCGACTCACTGAGCTCATCTCCGCCAAGCATCATCGAGAACACCTCTAATGACAGTGTCGAGAACACCGGGCCGACTCACCGAACTCATCTCCGCCAAGCATTATCGAGAACCTCGCTCCCTGGAATACGCGACGTCACATGGAACGCCGAAAGACGTCTTCACCGGAGCATCCACCTCCTCGATACACACCATCGAGAGGTATCACACACACCTGCATACACATACATGCCTTCGCAACACACGGCGAAGACGAACAAACACACACCACTTCAAGCTCACGACCGTCTCAGCATATCAACACCCTGGAGAACAGCCCACGCCTAGCAGTAGCTAGGGTGCCGCAGTCACCTCCATCAACAACATTTCTCAAGCTCTTGCTTGATCTTGTCTTCTTCATTTTCATTTTCGTTTTATGTTACAGGAAAAACTGCGTTTTTTACTAAAGCAGGGAGTCGTGTAGCGTCTCACCTAAAGACGCACACATCTATGCGTTGACCACGGACACAGAGGAAAAGATGATTGATGGGCGAACGAAACTCCCGTGCTGTCTCACTCACTCCCTATTGTGTCACGCGTATATTTCGGATTAATTCCATCTACGGAATTGGGTTGTCTTGCGAATTGAGAACACCTCAACCAAGCAGTCCGGCACCGACCGCCGAATACTCAGGAGTGAACACCTACTCCTTACATTATCTATCTTCACTTTTTGCATATAGTCTACGTCTTGTCAATATACTGTGATTGTTTTATAACTATCGCATTTGTTAGTGAATCGTTACATCCCTCAACAACCTCGAATCCTACAAATCGATTTGTCCCAATATTAGCTGAAGCTCAGGTGCTCGTAACGCTTACAATAAATTATTGTATTTCGCTCTGGTAACCACCGACTCGACGGCCACGCGGTTTTGTCAAGATAGAATCGATAGTCTCCGTTCCCAATGAGATTCCTCCTGCCAGAGAAGCTGATAGGAGCTTCTATGAGCCTCAAAATGCTCTCGTACTCACTAATGACCCCGTCGCACCAATGACAATATTTTATATGTGCACACTCACCCTAATCACTCGTCCTGACCCAATATTACGCCTCAACTCCGTCTCTCGCCACGTGTTCGCCCGATGAAGAGAATATCCGCCTGGATATTCGCCTGGATATTCGCCGCCTGTATTTCACCTTGTAATTGCCCTCAGTCGCCTCAAAAACCTCTGGATAAGGTCCGGAGAATCTTGTTCCCACCTCCGTTGTCGAGTTTGTATGAAAAGCTTCTCAATTTGACCCACACAATAGATACGAAAATTATAGAAACTTAAAGCGATGCAAAGCAATTGACAGTAGAGATGGAAGTGAAGATGAAGGCGGAAATCGTCATTGCCCTCTCAAACTCATGCTATCTCACTCCATTTCTCTCGGGCCTTGACATTGGCTCTGAATTCCAATATTAGCCAATCCCGGCCTCATTTGCATGTTTCGGCGGCCACGTGCTGTCCGGTGGGGCCATCTACTCTCTCAGGTGGATACCTCCGGTGGTAAGGTGATCTGTGACGTCTTTCCGGTGTATAGGATTGTCTTGCAGATGGGCCTCAGCGATTACCCATACTATTGACGGTTTACGTGTATGTGGTGGTGTGAGCTCCGGAAAGTGCTGCGCCCTCGTGGGATATTTTTTTGGATCCGCAGAAGATCTGAATTACCCCGCGGAACAATGTTATGACAGGTGTGAAGGGTGTGACTATGTGAGATTTTCGCTTGGAGTTCTTCCTGGTTCCAGGATGTTGTGACTCATTCCCCATGCCTGTAGATGGTCCTCTCCGGTGGCTGATGATCTCCTAGTGTCTCTAGTGAGTCAGGACTCCTCGTGGATACTCATCGGCTCACTCATTCCTTATAAACTAGACCCAACCTCGAAATGTACGATCGGTGCATCTGAGCGTTCTCCGGATTATTTTATTTGTTTCCCACACGTCCAATCGAGGAATAAAACGAAGCCCCTTCGTCACACCATCATATCCTCACGGAAAGTTTGATTTTTCTCCCCAAATGACAGGAGGAAAGTGGGCTTATTTCATTCCTCGGATTTCTACTATTTTAGAAGATTCTCGGAATGACATAACCCACATTTCTACCTTTCATTTACAGAGAAAAATCGAACTTAACCGTGCAGTTATGACGGGAAATATCGTCTGCACCAAGAACAACAAGACATCCTAATCCATGTATTTCCCGCCCTCTGCTTCGCCTCGGGTGGTAACCACACGCGGGTGATCATGTCTTGTTTGCCTCCCTTGATGCACAATATACTATTGTGACATTTTGCTCTAAATCAACTCATTACCGAAATGGATGCAAAATTAACAACTACAAGTATCGAATTCATGTTCCTTTTCAATTTTTAATCAATTCAAAAAAAATTAATCTTGAATTCGCCAGCTTAATACAGAAAAATGATTCCTCATTTTTTCGTCTTTTCACGGCAGTATTGACCATGGCCAGAATAAAGTTGGGTCAAAGCCTAAATGTCCACATCCAGTTGTCCACATGACAGATTGGGACATCACTGGAACTTAATTGCCACACTTCTTAACTATACAGAAAAAATTACACAATTGAATTGTGCACTTGCATTAAGTCCGCACAAAAGTATGGCACACATGCTATTGTCAACCGTCAAAGATTGCACATGCATTTAATTCCATAGGACCTTCCAACCCATGGAAATTGATACGCTCGCCATGTGCGCAATCATATTCTCCACATTGTAGAATAACTAATCATATCTACACATGGTGCGTTTGAAATTCCTCAATGTGTAGTTTTAACAACACACCAAAAACATGTGGAACTTCAGAAAAAAATTGAATGTCCTATGTTTTAGATGTGTAGTTTTATAAAAGAAATAAAATATCGGTGTGTTAGTTAATCTATACATTGTGGAATTTAAAATGCGCAATGTGTAAATATAGTTACTTATTCTATAATGTGGAGAATATGATTGTGCAATTGATGAGCGTGTCAATTTCCATGCGTTGAAAGACTCTGTGGAATTGGATGCATGTACAATTACAAAAGGTTAACAATGGTATGTGTGCAAAATTTTTGGGTGGACTTAATGCACAATTCAATTGTGTACATTTTGTTCTGCATTTAAAAGGTGTGGCAATCAAGCAGGTGTACTTTCAGTGATGTGCCAATCTTTCACGTGGACAATCGGAGATGGATAAAGTTGCCGCGCACATTGCTGCGTGTGGACTTCAAAGCGGTGCTCTGCCCTCTTGTGGAGAAAATGTGTGTGCTTACGTGGATGTGGACATTTAGGCTCTGACTCAACTTTTTTCTGGCCATAGTCAATACTGGCATTGCAAATTATCGCGAGAAGAAATAGCTGTAAAGAACAATATCACAAATGATTTTTTTTAGAAATGTAATTCTCAGAAAAAAATATTTTATGACATTTTACATTTTTCCACTTCAACTATTTTGTTAAATCTTATTATCTCTATAATGAGCGAATGTAGGCAAAACTCACAAAACCTTTTTTGTAGATAATTAAATTTCCTATAAAAGTATATATAACATTTTACTCTAAATCAACTCATTACCAAGATGAATGCTAAATTAATAACTACAAATATCCAATTCGATTTTTTTGTTAATGTTTAATCAATTCAAACATTAATTAATCTCGAATAATCAACTCAAAAATCATCATGCTGAGATAAATTAGCACTTCACCACAGAAAAATATCTCATCATTTTCTCGTATTTTCACCATTATCCAGGATAAATTCAGGAAGTCATAGTATCCATGGAGTCAGTTTACCTTCAATTGCTGTCACGCTAATTTTTGGATTTCTTCTTTGACGGACAGTCTCTTTCATGTCGTTCACGCCCTTCACGACACGTTTTCGGGCCATATTTATTGAAAATATTGTTCCCAACAATGTTTCAACAATAGACTCTACGGACACTTTTTCTTAACAAATTGACTCACATGCAAAATAAACAATGAATGCAGGGGTTCTCAGCGTTTCACTACACGTCACAACAAATGGGGGCCCCAGATAACCATCACTGCCGAACAAGTGTAGTTGTCACCGCTTGGCGGCGTTCAGAACACAATTTGATGTCAACAATTGCGACAAACACGGGAAAACATAGTCACCAATCATTGTCGTACAATTGTCTTCATTTTGCCGACTAAAATGGAGAGTTAAGAATTTCAAACAACTTGTCTACATAGGAAGTGTAACGTGACATTTTCGTATGGGGGTTAAAAATGCTTATTACCTTCGCCCTTCTTCCCCTTCATCTAGTTAAACTCAAAAATACAAAAATCTATGGGCGCCAGGTAATTTTTAGCCGGAATTACCAAACCGCATGATTCTACAAAACCAATTCTAATTGATTNTAAAATGACAGAGTCAAAAATTACGGACCCTGAGACAAAATATCCGGGAGAGTCTACCGAAGACAACAATACCCAANGTTTTGGGGAAAGGTAACGGTCCCTGGTTCGCTCAGTGTGCTAGGTTGTAGAGAGAGGGGTGGATTTCAGGTGGAGACGGGTATTGGGTGGTTAAAACTACAAAAAAAAAAGAGAAGAAATCGGTATTGTCCTTACTTGTTTCACTATTGAAATTAGTCAATCACCAATTTTTCAAAAAAAGATATTTCAATTCTCTCAAAAAAAAAAAATATATATATAAAAAAAAAGGAAAAAATCTACCATTAATAGCTAGCAATACTGATAATAATAATAATGATAATATTAATTCCGCACTCTGACAGGAATGAGTCTAATCTAACAAAAAGATTCAAAGAAATTAATATCACCGATAAATACCTCAAATATCCCGAAATAAACATTTGGGGAGAGTAGAAATACACGCTAATCCCTAAATACTCGAGAATTCCGAGAATTGGGGGGAAAGGTATGCGAGCGACAATGGGAGCGAGAGAGAGGAGAACGTATTCAATCATCGATTTTTCGTACCAGCCAAAACGGCTGAAATTCCGTAAAACTCAACTTGCCATAACTCGAAAATGACAGAGTCAAAAATTACGGACCCTGAGACAAAATATCCGGGAGAGTCTACCGAAGACAACAATACCCAAAAAATAATTTTTCCTTAATAATTAGCCGCTCCAGGTTCATTAATCCCCGAGCGGAATTCTGAACGCTAAGGCTCGCGTGAAGCGAGAATAGCCACGTGTAAACGTGGATGAGTATCTGAGGGGGAGTCGAGAGTCGGGGGGAATTCCCCCTTGAGAAACACGGCGTACACGCCAGCGAGAATGGGCTGGAAATCCCTAAAAACCAAAAATGGAATATCCGGAAACCGGCAGAGCGAATTTTCGGAAACCCTGAGATAAATTACTCAGGGAAGCCCCC
>NW_021680411.1:134795-181773 GCF_001412515.2 Diachasma alloeum
CGATGGTTGCACTCGCTCCGAACGACCTTCCACCCAAAACATAAACGTAACCAATTAACCCCTGAAAATCCAACGAAATTGGAGCGCCGGCATTTCAGCCGGACCTATTCGATTACCCGCAAGATTAACAATAGGGTGAACCCCATAAAAAGAACCGGATGACTCTATAATGTTGGCCCTTCTTCACGATAATTTTTCTGGGCCCTCAAAAACGCGTAATTACTAGTCCTTACTAATAAACGGAACCGATAACTTTAACCGAAAATAAGCCACTCGGAAGTGGATAAGGGGCTCTCACTCTCTCGCTCTTGGATTCTTACTCACGGATTTTAATTCAACGTTGTAGGAGTCTCGCTGTTTACAGATCGTTCTTCGTGTTCCTAACGAACATCCCCACATGTTCGTTACAGAAGGCAAATTGTCGAAGAATGATTCTCTCGAAGAATGACAACAATTTGGCGACGATTTTCATTGTAATTGGAATGTAACTTGTTTCATGACATAATACAGGTAACTTGTCGACAATAATTGTTTCATGGAAAAAAATGCAATTACTTGCTCTGATAATGATCAGAGCACGTAATTATGGATTTTTTGATCATGTAATCTCATTACTAATTCTGCATACGTGATTATAATAATAAGAACTCTACTGTTAGTGAATATGCAGCTCACATGAAATTGGACTGTTGTAAAACAAAGATAGTAATAATCATTTGTTCGAATGCGTAATTTCGTTAGTATAATAGAAAACTTTCGGAAGGATTCTTCGAATATATTTTACTAAGAAAAATTAAAAAATACAATGGGCTGATTGCAGCCAGCTTTGTTAACTAAGTAAATCTCTGGGTTAAATTTGTACCCAGTGTGGAACACATTCTGGAATTCACAATTTTGTTAAATTTCACATACAGAATTATTTTTTCTTTTTTTCACAGTCGCATGTAACTCAGCATGCTTTCAACCTTTATGTTAATAAGAAAAAATATATTTCAAGATATCGTATGGTCAGGGTCATTGAATATGAGTAGGTTCATGAGAATTTGGAAGACTGTTTTCGAAAAAACGAGTTGGCTGAAATTTTTTTTGTCCCTTTTTCTTCGCTAGATTTTCCATTGTCATTAGAATAAAATAATTCACTGAAAATGAATAAACAACGAAACCATATATTCTCCTAACGTTTTTAAAGAATTTTTATTAGGGAATGTATATAATTTTCAAATTTCCCACTTCCGCGATGTGCGCCGAGAATGATCGCGCAAGTCATCTCTGATTCTTGAAACATTAACCGCATATCAGTGTGTGAGTGAAAGCAAAGTGCTGTAGAGCGATACACACATTTCTCTAGTGTTTCGCCGGTTTTCGTTACCTGACAACTCCAATAATTACATGAACAATTCTGAAAGTACGAAAAAATAGAAAAAAATTTGCAGAAGAGTTAAATACCCATTGTGCCCAGCTTTCTGGCAAAATTTATCCAAGTCTCTTTGAGTCGTTTCTACACATAAAGGTAAATACATATCCCCTTTTATTACGCAGACTGAAAAACCAAAAAATTGACAATAATCGAATAAGGCCATGAAAAAGGCAGAGATTCAGTAACAATTACCTAAAAAGTGCAGAATTCTTTTCATAGTATTTTGGGATAGATATTTTTGTCGTAAACTTTCATTCGTTTGGCCATTAATGATTTTGACGGAACGGTTTGTTTATCTTTCCCCTCTTTATTTTGATTCGACCTCCGTCGAGAATCCTCTTGAAGTTTTAGAAGTTATTTTGTGGTTGAACCTGACCGAATCTCTCATTATTGTAACATTATTTGTTTGAACCGATTCGTTAATTATGAAATTTTATGATTTGGCTCCTTGTTTTTTTTAAATTCACTGAGAATTTATTAATTTGCTGTAGATGTTTAACAACGGACACAACTAAATATTCTACAATTATATTCAGGCATAAAAATAATGCATTGCTCTCGAATGAGCTCTATTTTCATTTAATCCATCGGTCATGGATTAAACTCGGCCCAGGCAGTCGAGTGGAAGATTACAACGTGCGGCACGTTGTAATCTTTCTCCAGTGCTCAGGATTTTTATCAGTATCTATTGCTCACCCAATAATGAAAGATTTCATGTCGAAGCATGATGAACCTTGAAAAATCGGAATCATTTCTTCTAATTTATTAAAGTTATTACCCGTGGGTCTGTCGTCTGGTGCCCTCGACGGTCCACTGAGTATTGATCGTCCATCCCAGTTATCGTTATTGGATAATTTGCCATAATATTCTCATGGAATTCAAATTTGGTCATTTATCACAATAATATGCAATGTGTTTTCATTTTTTTTATCCCTCTTCAGACTGATTACATGTATCGAGTTGAAGATGAAAAAATATATGTCTCCATCAATTGAAAAGGGATATATGCGTAAGATGACACGACGGCGAAAACCCTGGAGTGAACTTTGCGATCGACATCGGGAAGATATTGAAAGACATAATAGCTTCTCCAAGAAATGGGGAAAATAATTCAGGGGAAAACCCCTTCCCCTCTTGCATTGCTAATTTTCTGTCAAACGCTTCACTCGGTGATGTTAATGAAGTCGAGATGTGTCCTCTTGAGGAACCCGATGCTAATTATTATTGTGTCACAACCTCAATCTGCAGTATGTCTCTCTGTCTCGATAGTGAAATGCTTATGAACGACTCGGAAGAAATAAATCCTTCTCCTCAACTGAACACGAATGCATCTACGAATTCCAAAGATGAGTTAGCTCAGGTGTATCTTAAAACTAACATCAATCATATGCAAGGAGATGCGATCCTTCGTGTTCTTTACTCTCATTGTTGTTTCGAATCACTATCTGAAGCAATCCGAACTTTACTCAGGACTCTTCGATCATCCATGGAATTAAAAGTCGTTCATCCTGGCGAATATTAACATTTAGGATTCGAACAAGGATTGTAGGCTATCCTCATTACTGTGAATCCCACTATTATATCAAATCATTTATTATTCGTCTTTAATACCGATGGGGCTTCTTTGAACAAGTCAGTAAAGAGTACGATTTGGCCAATCCAGATAATTATTGCGAATATTCCCGCTTGCAAACCGGAAGTGGTTGAAATTTATAGAGGGAAAAAAAGCCAGCTGATGCTCACGATTATTTCCAAAACTTCCTGAAGGATGTCGATGAGGTTCAAGCCGCTGGTGGAATTATTTATGGCAATAGACGTCTGACGGTTTCATTGAGGTGCTTTATTGCCGATGCCCCTGCTCGGGCATTCATTCTGAATAGTTTTGGACCCAACGTCAAAGTCCCACGTTTGAAATGTAAAATCGTGGGTTGTGCCTGTTCTGATGACCCAAAAAAAAGAAGCGATTAGTATACCTGCGAGTGAAGTGGCCTCCACGAACAGATGAGGAATACGCCTTGGCTTCAAATGGATCTCATCATCTTGAGGGGGAATCTTGTTCGAAAAATCGAATTCCGCTGGTTACAAATGTTCCTTTCGACATTCAACATCTCACATTTCTCGGGTGTGTCGACAAATTTTCAACGGTATGGCTATTTGTACATGACGTGAAAATAACGTTCCTTTAACGGGTTCCTTACGTACACGTAAAAGGCACGTGGAAAAAATATATACGTTGAAGGCACGTCAAGGGCACGTTAAATCCATGTTAGAGGTACTTATTCCCTAAAAAATTCTCTAGAAGAGACGTTACTTAATAAAGTTCATTGAATTTTCCATGTGCCTTTTGTATGTCATTAAAGGACTTTAACTCTAAAGTGATTTTATCGTGTACTTGACGTGACTTTTGTATTCAACGACTTTAATTTAGACGTGACTTTAACGTGCACTTAACGTGGATGGGCAGGACGAGGACTATTCATGTACACAACCTTGATACAAAGGTAAGTGATGAGTTATGTTGTGTAGATTTGACGTGTACCTTAGAGTCCCTCTAACGTCCATTTAACGTGTACGTTAGAGGCATATGGACGAATTTGGGTATCTAACGTTCAGACTTTAGCGTGGATTTGACGTGCACCTTGAAGTGTCTCTAACGTGCACTTAACGTGTACCTTAAAGTGTCACTAACGTGCACGTAACGTGTACGTTAGAGGCATATGGATGATGTGCGTATCTAAGATTCACACGTTAGCGTGCACATAAAGTGTGCCTTGAAGTCTCACTAACGTGCACGTAACGTGTATGTTAGAGGCATACCGACGATTTGGGTATTTAACGTTCACACTTTAGCGTGGATTTGACGTGTACCTTGAAGTGTCTATAACGTGAACTGAACGTGTACCTTAAAGTTTCATTAACGTGGATGTAACATGTGCAATGAGGGTATATAGACGATTTGGAAACCTAACGTTCATACTTTAGCGTGCACTTAACGTGGACTTTGAAGTGTTTGTAACTTGCACTTGATGTACAACTCAAAGTTTCATTAACGTGCACGTAACGTGTGCGTTAGAGGCATATGGACGATTTGGGTACCTAACGTTCATATTTTAGCGTGGATTTGAGGTGTACCTTGAAGTGTCTTTAATGTGCACTTAACGTGTACCTTAAAGTTTCATTAAAGTACACGTAACATGTTCGTTAGGGGTATATCGACGCTTTGGGTACCTAACGTTCACACTTTAGCGTGTACTTAACGTATGCCTTGAAGTGTCTCTAACGTGCATTCAACGTATACTTAACGTTTAACTGGCGGTAGGGAGGGTCACCTAGCCTCGATTTGACGTGTACCTCGAAGTGCCTCTAACGTACATGAGTTGGACATGGACTTTTCGTAGGTATGTGTATTGATAAGGGTCAATCTCAATCTGGGCTTTCCGGTATACATTGGAATAACCACCTGAGTTTTTCCAATCTGCGTTTTGTCTAGATAAAGAATGGATAAATTGCTGCAGGTTATCAATAATCACGACTCATCAACTTAGTAAATATAAGCATTGTGGATTTTCATCACTTCAATCGTGAAGCGTCAAAGTCACGGCCCCTGCGTAACTGATACCGCCGCTGAAGAATTCAATATATAAACTAGTAGAACTTTTGTTGGTCGCGCGCTAGAGCGCGCTCAAATTTTAGGTGCGACTCATTCATTACACGTCATACGATGATGCAGAACGCAATGGGTACGACCCTTGACGGGTCGAACCAACAACTTCCCGTTTCATGTATTTTCTTGAAAAAAAACTCGTTTTCCTGAAAAAACTGGAGAAACACTGGATTGATTTCCTCTAAAATCTAATCAGGTCTAAGTTAGGTAGAGACGCTTCGATTGCGTCATATATTACCTCGACCGCATCATTGGTTCATGAGAAATCGTTGACGAAAAATGTCGCATACATACATACCCACACACACACACATACACACCCCTCCTGGGAACTGCAGGACTTTGTTGTTGGTGGAGGGGCTCGGAGGATACATCCCAACTAACGAGCAGTTCAAACCGAGGTCTGTCCTTCTCAGAACATCTTGGTGCAGAAGCCCAACTCTAAAAGTGGCGCGCAGGGTACGCTCCCTCCAACAGCCTAAGCAAAGAGAATAGGGTGAGCTTCCTTCATCAGCTTAAAATAATAATGATGAGTGCCATTACAATACAAACTTCCCATGCGGGTATCCCTGAGAAAGGAAATCCCGCCATCAGTTCCGATCGGGTGAAAACCCCGGTGGCTGATGTTGGCTCCACGGTATGTGAGGGGAGCCTACCATTACTCTCTCTAAAGGTGGACCACTTGGCCTAAAAAACGACAACTGGGGTGGAGTCACAGACTCAGAAGGAGACAGAATGCTCTCTAGCATGGGCACGGTTGAATAAGCTCATCGCAGATTTGAATGAGTTTGTCCAACCCACGATGAATGTCCACAAGGAGATTAAATTCAAGTTGGCTTCTGTTGGCAGTGCCTTCAAAGGGCTCGAGAGACTGGAGAGAGCACGCACTCGGACTCAGTTTTCTGATGCTGGACCGGTTCAACAGCTACTAGCGCTACCGCTACAGCGCTTACGGACGGACTCCGAAACAACAGTGAAAGATTCGGAAATAGAGGACTCGGGAGATGCCTCGCAGCAAACCCAAAATGTTCGAGACGTTCGTAAGGCAAAACGCAGGAAGCGTTCGAAGGGTTCACCTGAGATTGCAGTCTGAAAATTGAAGAAGTTGAAGCAGCAGGAGCGAGCTGACAAGATAGTGCCACCGGCGCAGCCACCTGCCGAATCACCGGACTGGGTACACGTGAAGAACAAGAAGCGGGGAAAAAGGGAGAGGCTCCTAGAAGAACAGCCTCAGGAGCCGCTCCGTATGAAAAAAAAAGGAAAATGGGCAGAAGCTACCCCGAAAACCAGCGCTCAGACCTGATGCACTGATTATCCATTCCAAGGACAAGGACAAGTACTCGGAGACCATTCTTCGAGTCAAATGAGACGTCCCCATAGATCAGGCCCATGCATGCGCCGAGAAGATCCGTAGGACAACTGCCAGAGATATGATTATTGTAATGAGCAAGAAATGTACTGATGGAGCTCCTCAGCTATACAAAACCGTTGTCGACCTCCTAGGGATGAGGCCGAGGTGCTCAGTAAAGGACCACAAATAGATCTTGAGATCAAAGACCTCGACGAGATGACGACGAAGGAGGACGTGCTCGAAGCTATGAAAAAAGCAGCCGGAGAGGAACACAGGATAGGTGCAGATACCATCAAGTCCTTGTGTAAGGCAGATGGAGCAACCCAGACTGCCTCTGTAACACTCGCAGCAGTAAATTGCCGCATAAGAAGAGTGGAGAGACCAATGAAGTTCTTCAGATGCTGGTACTCCGCACATCTCGCCACTAAATGCAGGAGTAAGATCGACCGTTCCAAACTGCGCTAAATGCTCAGACGCAGACCACAACCCTACAGACTGTAAGAAGGAGCCTCCATGCGCCCTGTGCATAGAGAAAGGTAACACGGAGAACTTTGCCCACATTGCTGGTAGCACCAGATGCCCGGTGTATAAGGAGGCACTACAGAAGCTGATCAATAAACGACGATGAAAGTGATACAACTCAACCTCAACCACTGTGCGGGAGTTGAAGTCTGACATATTGGCACCCAACCCTGGGTTACCGACGCTAGTAGAAAGGCAGTCATCTGGTCTTGTGGGAGCTATCCTTTCCAGACCGTGCCTTGTAGTAATGAAAATGGTTTCGTGAAGGTTAAGATTTGTGAAATTTACTTCTACAGTTGATACGCCCCACCTAGTCTCTCGATTGACGAATTTACGGATTCCCTGAACAGACTGACTAAGGATGCGAAGCAGCACTTTCCCGTGGCAATAGCCGGGGACTTCAACGCCTGGGCAGTCGATTGGGGAAGTAAGGAAACAAACAATAAGGGACAAGCCATGCTCGAAGCCATGTCATCGCTCAACGTTGTCCTTCTGAATAACGGCAACGAGCCGACCTTCATGAGAGGAGAGGCGAGCTCGATTGTAGATCTTACATTTGTGAAGAGCAACCTTGCAAGGGGAAACTGCTCATAGATGGTAACCGACAGCTACACCGCCAGCGACCATCGCGCGATACTCTGGAAGGTATCTACCAACCAGAGAATCGAGTCAGCGCCGAAAAAGACAAACACAATTGGCTGGAAAGTGAGTACCTTCGATTTTAGCTCATACCTAATTACACTAGGCGACGGTCCGATCAATGGCAATAATGCTATGGAAAAGGCGGACGACCTCATGAAAATGATCACGGAAGCCTGCGACGCCACCATGCCCAGGAAGCGGGTCAACAGTCAGCCCCCGGCGATGTATTGGTGGAATGATACCACCGTCACTCTGCATAAGGAGTGTAATAAAATGAGGAGATCGTCACAGCGAGCCCGAAAGAAGCCAAATTTCGGAGAGACACGGCTGAAATACAAGGAAGTACGCCAGAAGCTCAGCAAGGTCATCAAGCCCAGCAAGAGGCAATCTTCGAATGAGCTCCTTGCAGAAGTTGAAGGGGATCCGTGGTGCAAGCCATACAAGACGGTGACGACGCGGCTTGAAGGGCAACCAATGCCATCACTGACTTGCCCTGAACTCTTGAAGAAAATCGTTACGGTGCTGTTCCCCCAACAACGGGAACTCTACCGTACCACCGAACACGAAGAGGAGGAGACCATTCCACCAATCACCGAAGAGGAACTGATGGAGGCCTGCAGCCGAGTGGGGAACACCAAGGCTCCTGGCCTAGATGGAATCCCCAACACTGCGCTGAAAGCGGCCATCCGGAAGATGCCTACCCTGTTCCTGGATGTGTACAACGAGTGTCTTAACGAAGGTACCTTCCCTGTCAAGTGGAAGCAGCAGAGGCTAGTATTACTCCCAAAAGGGGAAAAAACGCTGGACGAACTCTCATTTTCTCATCCCCTCTGCATGTTCGATACTACTAGCAAAATTCTCGAACGCATCACTCATAGAAGGATAGAAGCAACAGTTGAGTCACTGTTAGCCGGCAACAGAAAGGTTTTCGGAGAGGCCGATCTACTCTCGATGCCCTCAGCCTTGTCGTCGACACCGGTAAGGAGGCGATCTCAGGGAAATGATTGTACGGTGGCACAAAGAAGTACTGCCTAGTAGTGACACTGGACATCAAGAATGCCTTCAACTCAGCCAGGTGGGGCTGCATAAGGAAGGCTCTTGTGAAGTTGCATCTACCTGGATACTTGCGAAGGATGATAGATAGCTACTTTACCGGAAGAATTCTCAAGTACGACACGGAGTGTGGTCCGGATGAGTACAGAGTCACTGGAGGGGTACCTCAAGGCACAATACGGGGCCCTCTCCTGCGGAATGTCATGTACGATGGGCTGCTCAAGCTGAAATTACCATAAGGTGTGAAACTTGTGGCATTTGCGGATGACATGGCTGTAGTTATCGTAGGAAAACACCTGGAGGAGATCAACTTCGCATTTGATACGGCCTTCGAGACGATCCGCTGCTGGATGGACATAGTAGGCCTGAACCTAGTGGAGCATAAGACAGAAGCCGTGCTGATCACTAGCAGAAAGAAAATTGAGACTATCACGCTGCAGGTCAGGTTTTCTGAAATTACCTCCCAGCCGTACATCCGATACCTGAGGGTGATGATCGCGGGTGATGAAGATGAGTCGGTGCTTACGTCGATGCTTACGTATGGCATTGCCATCTGGGATGACGTACTGCAGACGCAGGAATCACGGAGGAAGGTGGCACCAGCCTACCGACTGAGCGCCCTCAGATTTGCTAAAGCATACCGCACTGTGTTCGAGGATGCAGTATGTGTTATCGCCGGGATGCTGCCCATTAAAGGGTCAGCTGAGGAACGAAGATCTCTGTACCAGCGGAGAGGATCGGATACCCTGAACGAAGCAGACCTCAGGACAGAAGAGAGACGAAATAGCTTGCACCAATGGCAGCTCCAGTGGAAGGCCTCGGGGAGCGGGAGATGGACTCACCGTCTTATCCCGTACGTGGATGCCTGGTTAAACCGTCGCCATGAACAAGTGAATTGCTACTTGACACAGATGCTGCCAGGACATGGGTGCTTCCGGGCTTATCTTCATAAATTCAAACATGAGGATTCCCCGGAGTGTCCGGCTTGCACAGGAGTGAATAAAGAGGTCGAGCACGTATTTTTTGCTTGCCCCCGCTTCAGCATGACTCGTGATAACTGGGAGTCTGCACTTGGAAGAGGGGTTCGGCCTGAGAACTTGGTAGAAGCCATGCTCTCATCGAAGGCAGCCTGGGACGAAACGAGCAACTTCGCGGCGGAAGTCATAAAGGAGCTCAGAAAAGAGGAACGCAAGCGGAAGAACGCAGAATGAATGAGGAAGCTACCCGAATCTCCGGTACGAAATAGAAATGGCTATGAAGGAAGAGCAACAGCTGAAATGTCCCGCCCCCCCGCGAAGTAATGCCTGCCGGCAGTCCCGTGGGGTATATGGGGTAAGAGAAAATAGGTCTGACTGGAGTTGAGTCGGTATTGATCGTAGATCCGAGTCTGACATACCCCACTTGACGGAGGGACTCACCTATTCCCTCCCTCAGGTGGGGATGCGTAAATGCATTCTCCCAACAGACCATTGAAAAAAACGCACACACTCACACATACATACGGACATTTTGTTGAAAATTGTCGACAATGATTCTGGAGAGCTCGAAACGTGGAGATATGATGTCCAATCGATTTTCTATTTTCGGGGTGCATACAATAAGTTCCCTATCTAGAAAGTTGATGAAAATATTACATCGCAATGCGAGGGGCTAGTCACATTTGTAATCATGGTGTCACTTGCTGTCATAATCAAAGTGTAATCAGAGCATAGTCACAGTGAAATCAATGGGATCATTGTAATTCCTGAAATCATATGATTACACTTCTTGTAATCATTTTTGATAATCAAAATGTAGTCAATCGTAATCAATATAATCATTCGAAATGATTTCTGTCGTATGAATGCATGTTTCATCTTTCGCATTTCACATTTCTACCGTCTGTAAACGAGAAATTCCTCGATAAATTTTTCTTGGAACCCCAGCTGTTCATAGTTGAAGTCCTACCGGGACAGTTTTATTTGAGTCCGCAAATCGTCTATTTGTTGGATTTCAAATAAAGGTCCTTGTCGTATGTGTATTTGCAATGCATGAGGTACGAGTGCAGTGATCAGAAGAGTCGAGCGGGCTGACAAGTGGAATGAACACAAGGGTCAAAGGGGTGTGACGATTGGAGTAATGTCGAGGTTCCAACGTGTGGCATGAGCGGAATGAAGGGTTAAGAGGGGGAGACAAGCAAAATGATCACAAGGGTCCAAAGGGGGTGACGAGTAGAATGATGACGAGCGTGAAATGAGAAGTATGGGTGGAGTAATCGCAAGGGTAAGACGGGTATGACGAGTGGAATACTGAAAGAGGGTCAAATGAGAGGTACGAGTGATTACGAGGATAAAACGTAGATGTCGAGGGTCAAACCGATTCACAAGAGTCAAACGGAAGAGACGAGTGGCTTGATAACGAGGGTCAAATGGGAGATATGAGTAGATAGATGACAAGAGTCAAAGGAGGAGGTGAGTGGAGTCAGGTTTCACAACGGTCATGCCTCTCTATGGTCAAGCATAACCAGGATCATTTCTTGCAAGGGTCATGCGTTGCAACAGACCCTCGCGGGGTAAGACCATTTCGATATTTGACACTTCACAAGGTATGACCTCCGCATGACTCCACTCTACTCGTCTCTCCCGTCTGACAGTTGTGATCACTCCACCTGTTTCTTTTGTTGGACCCTCATGATCATTCCACTCGTCTCCCCCATTTGACCCTTGCGTTCTATCAACTCGTACTTCGCATTTTACTCATCATCACTTTACTCCTGCCTCACGTTCGACCCTCCATTCCCACTCAATCCTAGTCTTTTCGTAGAGTATCTTATACGGAAAATACAGGAAGAAAAACATTCAAATCAGACAGTGAGTGTATCACTCGGCACGGGTTAAATGATCTCCACGGAAACTGGACTGTTTTTCATGGGATAAAATAATAAAATAATGAAAATAGTTGCCGGAGAAGTTATATCTTTCAAGTCGTAGAAAAATTCAACAAATTGATTAATTGATGAATAAATAATTTTCTAACTTACTAAGTTATTAAGATTAAAGGTGATGTTTTTGTGATTTCAATGATTACAAATATTTTGTAATCACTGACTGTAATGACTGAAATCATGTCATCATTTCGTATTCATGTAATCATCCTTTTTGATATTGGTAATCACTGTAATCATCGATTTGTGTAATCAGGGCCGTAATCACGTGTAATCGATTACATTTTGTAATCACTGTGTCACGCAATTCGGATGTGAATAGCCCCTCGTCGCAATGTCTTCTTATAAGATTTCACATTTGACTGTTGATTAGTGCTGAAGAGTTTCTTCCTTCATCACACTGTCCTTCAGAAGTCGTTTACAGCATCCGTCACCCCCGCAACGAGGGTCATACATGAAAAACCATGCGGAGTAATTATCTGCACTCCCATCCCATAGATTTCTCCAGCATGTAATGAAAACTATCAATGGTGAAATATTATAGAGTTATGATGATAATTCGATCTTGTGGTGACAGCTAGTCAATGATGGCTCACTATTTCATTATCTACATTTTCCGCGTTTGCTGCAATAACAGCCAGTCCTAATACTTCCAGAACAATGATCATCCTTTTCTTAATCAATGATCGATTTTATGCAACTTGATTAATCAACAATTGTATATGACCTTTGATTGACTGTCACATTTTTCAATGAGTCGAAAATATCGGACCATAGGAAAAATATTCCAACAATGCTTTCACTCTCAGTAGCCCTCTTGGAGTGGAATTATGGAGTGCAGCATAAAACCCGGAGGGATTCTCTGCAGCAGAAATTTCCTTGGAGGCTTTTCTCTGAAATGGAAATTAATATTCAAGCAATAACTCTATCCTTTAATTCTTCAAGATATACGTATATTAAGTTGGCAGTGAAAATCAGCGAAATTAAGTTTTGAATATGGGATTATGTAAAGCTCATTAGAAGCTAATTTTCTACGCCTGAAACAATTTTCTTGTTGATGCCATTTTTGGAAACAAACCTGTTTGTGCCAACTTTTTCGCAAGTTAGCAGAAAAATGGCCCAAAAATGGAACAAATTTTTTTTTCAACTTTTGATAATTTAAAGCTCTTTAAGAACGTTCCTTCTCTGCTGTCGAAAAATTTCCTGCCAACGCATTTTTTGAAAAAAAAAAGAGGCGTCAAGCTAACTCCCCCGCAAGTCAACAGAAATAAACAGTGAAAACGAATGTTTTTTTTCCGGAAGTACGTATCAAAATTCTCGTAAGAAGTGTAGGGAGTATAGTTGATAATCGGTAGTTTGGGATGGTGGACGCGGTCAGGATGACCCTAAGGTCATGAGGGCCGAATGCTAGATATAGCCATAATAATTTTATGATTGGAACGCTCATAGGGAATTGAGCTGCTGGAAGGGCTCAAAGGTGAAAGCATAAAATATGATCATAAGGGTCAGACAGAAAACTAAAATACATGCTGATATGAGCTTTCGCGTATGTTAGCAGCAAAAGGGCTAGAAAACGAAAAAAAAAGTGTTTCAATCATAAATAATTTTAAGCTTATTAAGAGCTCATTTTCTATGCTGATAAAATGTTTGCTATCGATGTCTTTTTTTAGAAAAAAATCTTATGTTATCAATTTTTCTCAGCAGGAGAGTACTTCGAAAATTAACAAAAAATCTAGTTCCAGCATTGAATAATTTAGAGCTCATTAGGAGATAATTTTTCATGCTCACAAAAATGAATCGGCTAATGCAGTTTTTTTCTAAAAAAAGGTGTTTATGGTAGATTTTTTGCACATTGGCTGTAAAAATGGATAATAAATTAACAAGCGGAACGGAGTGGACAAGGAACGGAGGCGTAGTGGTTTTTGTGGGCTCTGGAAAAATGGTGGGAAAGCAGGCCCGGCGGAAGGAGAATTTGTCATGTGTGGTGGACGAGTTGATGAGGAGGGGGTTGTAAGGATTAGATAGTGGTCAAATCGCGAGGAGGCAAACGGTGATGGTGAAATGATAAAAAGTTAAACGGTCATGAGTCAAATGAGGGAAGAATATAATCCGTCTAATTATAAAACAAAGATCCGTGTTCATTTAATAATATTCAACATCGAATAGAGTATTAAGTATTTATCAACATGAATAATTGTTAGACACTTCTTCAGTCTCTCAAGTTATGGCAAATGTGGACATACGCTTGGTGCATTTTTAAGTAGGGAGAGTTGCACACGAACCACACTTTAAAAAAAAAATCATATTCGGGATGAGGGAATATGAATAATTTTTAATAATGGGTTCAGTATTTGATGGTTAAAACAATAAGTGGATAATTGCATCCCTTATAAATGAGTATAGTTATTGTTGCTAAAAAATTAGCAATATGCTTCTGATTGGATTCTCTGTTTTAAAATTTTTTATCCTACTACTTCTTTTCTTCGTTTTTCCTGTTATAGTACTATTATTAATCACAATATCCTCAAAATTTTTGACTCATTTTTTGCTTCTTTCTTTGTCTCATTCTGTATTCAAACCCTCATAAGCCCGAATCCGACTTTAGTCAGGGTTTAATCCAGGTTTAAGTGTGATTTCAACTGAATATACTATAGTCAGGGTTCGGCCGAAGTTCAACTCGCGGATGAACATGATTTAGTCAGAGTTTAGTCGATGTTTAGCCGGCGTTTTACCCGGTTCTAATCGGATTTAATCGAAATTTTATTGCGA
Organism: Diachasma alloeum; assembly: GCF_001412515.2. Lineage (NCBI taxonomy): Eukaryota > Metazoa > Arthropoda > Insecta > Hymenoptera > Braconidae > Diachasma > Diachasma alloeum. The sequence goes on from NW_021680411.1 coordinate 149,137, forward strand.
TCCATGCAAAATTTATTTGCGGTGTAATTGGAGTTTAATCTAGATTTAATCAAAGTTTAATCGAGGTTTAGTCGGTGTTTAATCTGGGTTCAATCAGACTTTAGCCGAGATTAAGTCGAAACCATGACTAAATACGGATAAGACCGACCAACCAACATAATAATAGACGGATATGAGAGTTTAATAGAAATTCCTTATGTAAAAAGCTCATAACGCTATTATGCGCCTCGATAAATAATAATGCCATTTTCACCATCTTTTCACTTCATCGAGAAAGCATCAGAAGAAACTTTTTGAGTCGTAATTTCATTGATATGGCTGCTAATTTTTCCAGTTTATCATGAAAAACATGAAAAAAAAAATCTCACAAACAATATGCTGTAGCTTAACAATGAATTGTCCGATTTCCATCATATTCTGATCGAATCAAGAGGCTATCAATACAATTTTTTAAAGCTATGATTAATTCCATTTCGATAATAATTTGTGGACTGATCGTGGAAAAATCTATTTTTGCGAAAATACCAATATTTAAAAAACGCGATGAATAATTCAACTTTAACTGGTGTCGATGAATGGAGTTTATTAAAGTCTATATCCGTGGAAACATTCATAAAATTCCTTAAAATTGAACCGCTATAATGAAAATCGCGAAAAAAAATTGGAAAAAAGTCCACCCACGTACATACATACATCAGAAGCCGCAGTAGCTGCTTGCGTCATGTGTATGCGCAACGCTCACGGCTTATATACATTTAGTTTTTGAGCTATTTTTATTTATTTTTTATTTCATCATAACAGATCGGAGAAAAAATCCATGTGGGAGGATTGTTATCACTGAATTTAATTAATACGCGCAAAACCTGCTTAAAAAAAGTTTTTACATGCAAAAAAAAAATATTCGTGCTTGACCACGCCCACTTTTCCCATTTTCTCTAAAAAATAAAACGGGTGAGACATTTTGTCATTATGTTACCACCTCTGCGTGTTTTCTTTCTGAAAAAATGTTCTGAAGTTGGCACCACCCCTGAGGAGCAAGGAGCCACCTAGTAGCCACCTAATTAGGTGGCTGTTAGGTGGCTTATCGGGGCTGTCTTGTTTTGGTGTAAAAGAGGCTAAATGATACCTGAAACCATTATGGATGTTAATCTATGAATTATTAATGAATTTTAGTACCTCTAATGACATTAATTTCCATTAATTAAGGAAAATAAATGTTTGCGTATTGAAGGGGAAAATAAGTCAGTATGGGGAACGCCGCCGGATGGCGGCAGTGTCGACTTCTCGCCCAGGCCGGTCAAGTCGGCAACAGTGGCGGGAGAAATATTTTTCAAAAATGGTAAAGGGACGTTCTCATATAATTGATTATCCAAATGGTTCATTTTGGCATATTTTTATTGGTTTCATTCTGTATTGACCCAATTGCCGTCCGTGAAAAATGTTATGGCAAATAGATATAGAGGAGGAGAATGCTCCTGGTCAAATAGGGGCCAAGAGGGTGATCAAATAATTCGATAAATAAAAGAATCGAATCTAAAAAATTTAAACTTTGTGAAAAGTGGGGGGAAGGGTATGTGTACGGAGGGTTGAGATTTTCACCTGTTGATGGGGGGGGAGGGGGGTTGCAGAATCTATATGGACAATATATATATTTTAAATTATGTTGAAAAAATGATTGAAATTTGTTTTCAAAACAATTCTCTTTTTATGCATTGATTTTCGAATTAAAAAATTAATTAATTCAATAAATAAATTAATTTACTCACCCGCTCGGTTTTTTTATCTGTGGAAAATAGACGCATATATCGGCAGGGATTAAAATTGAAGTGTGTGAGGTGGAGGAGTTTGACACTACATTTCCCCCATAGAAAAATCCGTGTCCGTAACCGAGGGTTACCCATTGGTTTTTGCGTCAATTCTCGGCTACCTCTTCGATATAGCATACACATGATATACTCATTCGAAAGTTTATTAAATAACCTTCAACTTGACACCTGATTCATCTAAATTCGACCATCTTTCATTGACTTATAAGAGTTTTAGGCAAGAAATGAATTTTTATGGTTTACTTAAAAAATTAATTTTGGATCGATTTTTTGGTACTTCTAAGTAGACTAGACGGGAATATTCATACATCATTTTGAAGGGAACTTTATGCCCTTCAAAATGCTGTGTGATAAATGTAATTTGCTCCAATTTTCATCGAGTTATTGTAGATTGTTTCCATTTTTTCCGTTATGTCACACCTCAAAAATAACAGTTTTTTCTATTTATCGAGGCCTTAGACTTGACCAACGGGGATTTATCATATGTCACTTTAAAGGTCTCATCGAGATTTTCAAATTCATATACTATATTATCTACCCCATCACCTAGGTTAATTGCTGTAAGCGATAATGTAACGATTTTAGTATGTCACGTTTTAAAAATCTCCATGTTTTTCCTTTGAATTGGCCAAATTCACTCGATTTGAGTTGGAATCTGTGAAGATATTTCATACTTATGTGAAAATATATTGAATTACCCAGGAATTGACTTCTAATTTACTAATTTAATTATCTTCATTTTTCATGCACTTATGAGAGTTTTTAGGCAAAAAAATTGAGTTGTTATGGTTGACCCTAAACATTGAGTTTGGTTGGGGTTTTCAGTACTTCTAAGGGGACTAGACGGGAATATTCATCCACTAATTTGAAGCACATTTTATGTTCTTCAAAATGATGTATGGTAAGTATCATTTACTCCAATTTTCATTGCGTTATTGCAGATTATTTCCATTTTTTCGGTTATATCACACCTCAAAAATGACAGTTTTTACTATTTTTCGAAGCGTTAGACTTGACCAACGGGGATTTATCATATGTCAATTTGAAGGTCTCATCGAGATCTTCAAATTGATATCCTATATTATCTGCCCCATCACCTAAATCAATTGTTATAAGCGATAATGTAGCGATTTTAGCATGTCACTCTGAAAATTCCGTGTTTTTCCTCTTAAATAGCAAGATTTGCTTGGTTTGTGTTGGAATCTGTGAGGATATTTCATTCTTACCTCAAAATATATCAAATTATCTGGGAATTGATCCTTGATTTATCCAATTATTTCCATTTGTCATCGACTTTTGAGAGTTTATAAAAACTCGATGCAGAAAAAATCGAACCCTCTCTAAATTCTAATTCTCTTAGAATCGAACCCGGGTCTCCCAGATACGCGCCGGGCACTCTTACCGACTAAGCTACCGGGAACCACAGAAATTCACTCTCAAATTCACCTCAAACACCGCCTAACCTCCTTTAGGCATTAAAGAATTCTAAGAGAATTAGAATTTAGAGAGAAAAAATTTCCACTTCACCCAGCCGGGAATCGAACCCGGATCTACAGCATATACCGTATGCTCATCGACAATTTCACTCGACTCTTCAATTGTCGTATGCTTATACGACAATTGAATTTTTATGGTTTACTTTAAAAATTCACTTCCGTTGGGGATTTTGGTACTTCTATGTGGACAGGATGGGAATATCCATACATAATTTTGAAGGGCATTTTATATTCTTTAAAATGGTGTATGATAAATGTCATTTACTCCAACTTTCATTGAGTTATTGCAGATTATTTCCATTCTTCACGTTATGTCACACCTTAAAAATGACAGTTTTTACCATTTATCGAGGCCTTAGACTTGACCAATTTGAAGGTCTCATCGAGATCTTCAAATTGATACTCTGCATTATCTTCTCCATCACTTAAATCAATTGTTATAAGCGATAATGTAGCGATTTTAGCATGTCACATTTTGACAATTCCGTGTTTTTCCTCCTAAATAGCAAGATTTTCTTGGTTTCTATTAGAATATGTGGAGATACACGTATGAAAAAATTCAATAGGCTTATCCTATAGGACTTCCTATAGAATTTCCTATAGGTTTGCCTATAGAACAATTCTATGGAGAATTGAAACACTTTCTATAGGATTTCGTTCCCAAGTCTGCGGGAATTAAGATTTCCTATAGATGAAAGATCTATACAGGATTTTTTGGAGGATGACTTATAGGATTTTTTATTCAGGGACAACATTGTTTAAATAACCACGGAATATCTATAGGAAAGATGACTATGGGAACAGTATCAGAACCATGCAGCCTAACTAACGCGCGCGAAGCGCGCGTCTTGCCTAGTATTATAAAATTTACCCCTCCGGAAACATGCACTGATTTTTTTATATTAAAAAAAAAATGAATTTCGGGAAAAATACATGAGACTGGGTTTTTTCTCGGGGGATGGAGACAGCCGCAAATATCGGGAGGGATGAAAATTGAGAGGGGTAAGGGGGAGGGGTCTGAGATTACATTTTTCTAAAAGTTACCCCACCCCGGAAACACGCGCTGATTTTTAATAAATTTAACAATGTAGTAACAATGTAAAGAACCTCTGAAACTATCCACTTGGGACAATTCATGTAATTCACTACACTCGTTACACTCCTCACGTTTTTCGTGAAACCATAATCTAATTAACCCCATCCATCGTATAATAAAGAAATGGGTTTGAAAAATTTAAGCATGCATTTAGTGGAATGAATATAGCATAGAACTGTAATGATTGTTCAAGAACAAACAACAAATAAAAATCAAATTAATTCCAACGGTAGGATCCAAAATCAAAACTATACTTCAATATTTGTACAGTTTGTTGATACAGCTATTGAGTGCACATATTTGTCAATTTGATGGGGAAGACCGGGGTGGAGTGCAACTACGGTGTTTTTTCCATTTCACTTCTTCTATCACGCTGAGGGTGGTTGTGCCAAGTCTTCGATAGTGCCCAGATAACCACTGGGTCGAAACCCCCCAATAGTTAACCGTTCACCAGTTTTATCTAACCTTTCCCTTTTGCCCCGGTCTCCCTTACATGACCATTTTAAGTAGGTCTACTCCAAGTTCAATTTATTAAAGAGAGGTCGATGAATTGACGATATGAATGGGAATTCGGAAATAATCCTTTGCAGGACGATAGTGAATCTTAGCCCAGATGTGAGTTACACTGCCGGTAGACGGACAGAATGTTACGATGTTCCGTCGATAGAAAAGCGGGCGCGCCATGTGTAAAATAGTGCCAACAGTCAAGGTATTTATGGCTGGATGAGCATGTAGGAGGTGAGATGGAGGACAATCTATTGTTTTCTTGCAGAAAACCAATCGCCGTAAGTAATGAAATCTCAAAGAAATTTTAATATATTTCGGAGACTTTCGTAATCAAATTGTTCCATATGAACTTCTCTATTCTCTTCCGTCTTTTCATTCATAGCTTGTCTTTTGGGGAATTGGAAAATAATTGATTTTGAGAGAAAAAGCAACACCGTCGTGCGATTCGAGGTACGAGTTGGCAGCACTGATTCATCAAACTATTATGTCCTTTCCCGTAGTGAAACGTATCATCGATACTCTATTCGTATATGCAGCGCAGACCCCTCCACGATTTTCAACCTCGACGTTGTTGCCACTTCAAGCTGCGCACACAGAATTCCTTTTTCTCATGGGTTTTTCCATGTTCTTTTTTCTAGAGAAATCTTCTAGCCCACTGCTTGATTATATTTCAGTTGCTTTTGCATATTTTTTTGCATGTCAGGAGTCAAAGTTTTTTGCCATTTTCTCGAAAATTTTCATGTTTTTGTGCGAACAACTCCTTTGTTCACATTTTTGGTATACACTCTTCCACGTTTTGCGCATACACATGGCGCATTCTTTTTTATTTTGAATAATTTACATACATACATACATACATACATACATACATTCATACTTACCGATAGAGGTATTAGCTGAGGAGCGAAGATCGCTATACCAGCGGAAGAGTTCCGAAGCGCTGAGTCCCGAAGAACTGAAAATCCAAGAGAGACGGAAGAGCTTGAGCCGATGGCAGCAGAAGTGGACAGATTCAACCAAGGGGAGATGGACCCATCGTCTGATCCCCCATGAGGCTATCTGGGTAAGTCGAGATCATGGAGAGATAAACTATTATCTTTCTCAAATGCTTTCAGGACACGGGTGCTTCCGGGAATATCTTCATAAATTCAAACATGAAGATTCCCCGAAGTGTCCCACCTGCGCAGAAGTGGACGAGAACGCGGAGCACGTATTCTTCACATGGTCCCGCTTCAGTGACATCCGGGATACTTGGGAGACTGAACTTGAAAAGAAAGTCTCGCCCGAAAATGTAGTAGAAGCAATACTGTCATCAGAGACAGCCTGGGACGCAACGAGCAACTTCTACAGTTGCTACGCCCCACCGAGACTCTCCATCGATGAATTCACTGACTTCCTAGACAGACTGAGGATGCAAAGCAGCACTTTCCCGTAGCAATCGCTGGGGACTTCAACGCCTGCGCAACGCCTGGGCAGCAGGGAAACGAACGCCAGAGGGCAAGCGGTACTGGAAGCGGTAATGGCAGCATTGGATGTGGTCCTAATGAATAGCGGTGATGAACCGACATTCATGAGAGGAGAGACAAGCTCAATTGTGGACATTACCTTCGTGAGCAGCACTCTTACGAAGGGGAACTACTCATGGCGAGTAACTGATGTATACACTACGAGCGACCATCGTGCGATACTTTGGCAGACATGTACTGACCAGGGAACTGCCTGATCACCCAAGAGAACCAACTGTATTGGCTGGAGAGTGAACACTTTTCATGCTAGATCTTTTTCAGCAGCATTAGACATCCGCCCGATCAGTGGCAATAATGCCACTGAGAAGGTACACAACATCATAAGAAGGGTAAGGGAAGCCTGCGATGCTACCATGACCAGGAAGCGAACCACAAATCGGCATCCACCGGTTTACTGGTGGAATAACACCGTCGCCACCCTGCGAAAGGAGTGTAATACTGCTAGGCGGTTATCTCAGCGTGGCCGTAAAAAGCCGAACTACGAAGAGCTGCAGATGAGATATAAGAAGGCACGCCGGAAGCTCAGCAAAGCTGTCAAGGGCAGCAAAAAGCAATCTTGGAGCTCCTTGCCGAGGTGGAGGGCGATCCTTGGGGTCGACCATACAAGGCGGTGATGACGCGACCCAAAAATTAATCAATGCCATCGCCAACGTGCCCTGTTGATGAAGAATGAAGAAAATCGTCACGGTGCTGTTCCCGCAACAACCAGAACTTGATCGCATCGGCGAACAAGGACAAGAGATGATGACCAATCATCAAAGAAGAGTTGATGGAAGCTTGCAATAGAGTGGGAAACACCAAGGTCCCTGGTCTTGATGGAATCCCCATTATCGCGCTGATGTCAGCGATCCACGCGATGCCGGAGTTGTTTTTGGACGTTTACAACGAGTGCCTGAAGGAGGGCACTGTCCCTGCCGTGTGGAAGCAGCAGAGGCTAGTCCTACCCCTGAAAGGGAATAATCCACCCGACGACCCTTCATCATACCGCACCCATCTGCATGCTCGACACCGCTGGCAAGATCCTCGAGCCTATCGTTCACCGAAGGATAGAAGTAGAAGTCGAACACCTGTTGGCCGAAAACCAATATGGGTTCCGAAAAGGCCGATCCACCCTAGACGCCATCTACCTAGTCGTCAACACCGCCAGGAACGTGATTGCAGGGAAGAGATGGCTGAATTGCACAAAGAAGTACTGCTTAGTAGTTACACTAGATATCAAGAATGCCTTCAACTCGGCCAAATGGGATCGCATCATCGAGGCATTGGTGAAGTTCAACGTACCGGGATACTAACTGAGAATGATTGGCAGCAATTTCGCTGGAGGAGTCCTTAAGTACGACGCGGACTCTGGTCCAAAGGAGGACAGAGTTACCGGAGGGGTACCTCAAGGTTCAGTATTGGGTCCTCTGTTATGGAATATAATGTATGACGGGCTGCTGAAGCTGGGATTGCCACGGGAAACTAAACTCGTGGCATTCGCAGATGATGTGGCTGTAGTCATTGTGGGAAAATACCTAGAGGAGGTCAACTTCAGCTTCGACACGACCTTGGAGACGATGCGCCATTGGATGGACGCAATGGGTCTGAAACTGGCGGAGCACAAGACGGAAGCCGTGCTGATCACCAGCAGGAAGAAAACCGAGACAATGACGCTGCAGGTCGGGTCCTGCGAAATTATTTCTCAGCCGTTCATTCGATACCTGGGAGTGATGATCGATGCCCTACTCAATTTCAAGCAGCAAACCGAGCATGTGGGAACCAAGGCATCTGGAGTCTGATCCATCTTATCGCTTCTTATGCCTAATATCGGAGGCCCTAAACAAAGAAGACGAGCCCTGCTGTCATCGGTGGTAACGTCGGTGCTCACCTGCGGCATTTCCATTTGAGCTGATGCACTGCAACTGCAGGAACCACGGCGAAAGGTGGCACCAGTATATCGACTAAGTGCTCTGCGAGTCGCGAGCGCATATCGTACGGTGTCCGAAGACAGAGTGTGCGTCATCGCCGGGATGTTACCGATAGAGGTACTAGCTGAGGACCAGAGATCCTTGTACCAGCGGAAGAGATCTGAAACGCTGAGCCCCGAAGAACTGATCACAGAAGAGAGGCGAAACAGATTAAGGCGATGGCAGATGAAATGGGACAATTCTACCAAAGGGAGGTGGACTCATCGCCTGATCCCAAAGGTGGTTGTCGGGCTAAATCGAAACCATGGGGAGGTCAATTACGATCTGACGCAGATGCTATCGGGACATGGGTGCTTTCGGGCGTATCTCCATAAATTCAAACATGAGGATTCCCCCAAGTGCCCGATCTGCATAGGAGTAGACGAGGATGCAGAGTACGTGTTCTTCACATGCCCTCGTTTTAGCGAGATCCGGAGTGACTGGGAGTCTACACTTGAGAGGCAGGTGTTGCCTGAGAACTTGATGGATGTTTTGCTATCATCACAGGCGAGCTGGGACGCGCAGAGTAACTTTGCAGCCGAAGTCTTGAAGGAGCTGAGGAACGAACCGAAGTCTTAGGAGCTGAGGAACGCAAGCGCAAAGCTGCAGAATAGCTGAGGAATTCATTGGAACCTCCTACCCACACTTAACATCTCAGTGGGGCAGGGGGACGTACATTAAATGAAGTCACGGTGGGAGAGCAAACAGCTGAAACCTCCCTCGCGAAGTAATACTTAACGGTGGATCCGCGAGGGAAAGAAGGGTCGCGAGGAAATCCCGGGGTCAGGGGTATTTTGTCGGTGCGGGCCCCACACAGGGTATGATAGTAATCACCCGGGTTCGATTCCCGACTGGGCGGATCGGGATTTGTTCTCTCTAAATTTTAATTCTATTTGAATTTATTTAATGCCTAAAGGTGGTTAGGCGGCGTGCTGAGTTGAATTTGGAGTGAGAATTTCCGTGGTTCCCGGTAGCTTAGTTGGAAGAGTGCCCGGCGCGTAACTGGGAGACCCAGGTTCGATTCCCGGCTGGGCAGATCGGGTTTTTTTTTCTCTTTAAATTTTAATTCTATTTGAATTTATTTAATGCCTAAAGGTGGTTAGGCGGCGTGCTGAGTTGAATTTGGCGTGAGAATTTCCGTGGTTCCCGGTAGCTTAGTTGGAAGAGTGCCCGGCGCGTAACTGGGAGACCCGGGTTCGAATCCCGGCTGGGCGAATCGGAATTTTTTCTCTCTAAATTTTAATTCTATTTGAATCTATTTGAATTGAGAGAGAAAAAATTCCGATTCGCCCAGCCGGGATTCGAACCCGGGTGTCCCAGTTACGCGCCGGGCACTCTTACTGACTGTCCACTATCGTGCGGTTAGGTACATTCACTCCAAAGACCTCGGAAAAAAAAACATACAAACACCCTCTAAAAATCGCATATTCGGACATTTTAGACCATATTTAGTTACCCTGACACAAAAATTTGGAAACCCAAATTTGAACGATTACAAACCTTCCATTCGGAAGCAAAAATTTCTCGTTTTCTCATGTGCGGCGGATCACATACATCAGAATACTATGTGTGGTTTCAGCCACATACACCACACACCTTTCGCCGGGCCTGCTTGGCTACATCTAACGTGTGAGGAACAAATTCACCTCTCATACGCACTCACATATGAGGATCACACGCACACCTCATATATCGCAATCGTTCCCGAATATTCAGCCATGTGGCTCTCGTATGCTCAATGAATATCTCCGCCTCATCGTGTATATATTCATACCGACTCATCTGTACATATTCATTCCGACAATAAACTAATTACTATTTTGCAACCGTTGCTTCGCGTAGTTGATTCGATATGTTGCCGATCGACCACCACCTCGAATCCCACGAATCAATATTTCCATCAATCAAAATAATTTTGAAGAAAAACGGTCTTTAATTTTTTTTTATATTACTAGTTTACAAAATAAACTTTATTTAAGAAATTTATAATTATCGAAACGATTGTATGTGACTTTCGGGGGCTAGTTCCCCGCTACTGGAATTTTTTTTTTCTATATTGTATTTCAAACTACGTTTTTTAAAGTAAATAGAAAGGTTCGATGAAAACCGGCCTCTGAGGCAATCTCATCTACTCAGAGGACTTTTATGGTTGGACACTTGAATTGCCCAGCGTGACACGGTAGAGGGGGCGAGGTCCACCAGGAGTATCCTATCACATCATCACGAGCCTTTTCAAGCCTCGTGGCATAATAATCCTAATGAATTTCATTCAGATCAGTTCTGGAGGATCTCTCGACTCCTTGAGCATGCTTTCTTCTCCCGAGTATTTCTACTCGGGACAGTCTCAGAGTTATTTGCGAATCACTCGGGGCTCCTCAGAGCCTGGGACGTCGAGAGGTTGATCTGACGGGTAACTACGTTACCCACTTTACGATCACCCACACTCTCAACCACCAGTTACCGCTCCCGTTATCGCGACCCACCATTCCCAGTTACTAAAAGTGTCGGTGCATGGTCGGGCCGACAGGAGTACTACTCAACTCCAGGCCCACGGGTCCACGCGCCTTCACTTTGTACTAGCCGGGTCCGAATAACGCCGGTCACTACGAAGTCGTCACTTCGAGGACCGAAATAATTCCTTTTTCCCAATTGCGGGGAATGCAGGAGCATTCCCCTACACTCGCTACCATCAGTTATGCACCTGGCCACGCTGGGCTATGCCCTCTGTCCCTGGCCATATTTCAAGCCAACACCACAATATACTTCGGATAGATCCTTTCGAATTCTCCATTTGAGCGTCCGCGTTCGACTCAATCGGAATCTTAGGGTGGGTTTTCACTCGTAGCGGACAGTCCGCAAATGACAGCGACTCGTCCGCTAAAGGCGCTAGGTTCATACCTCGGTGAAGATAATTGATTATGGACTAAAGATTGCAATTTGATCATATTATTCCGCGCATGCAAATTAATATCATGATTTAAGAGAACAACCGTATCTGAAAAATGACGGACGTAATTTTTCCAAATCCTGAAGCCGTACACATCAAGAGGTTGAGATTTTCCGCTAGTTCCTTCGGGGATTAATATAGTTAATAATTCTTTATTCCGAGGAGTTGCCTGTTCTATCACTTGAGAGCAATGTCCACTCCATCAATCGATTAACAGTAGACTTTTTGATCCCACGTTTGGAAAAAATACTTCTTCCAGCCAAATTTTAAAGTGCTCTGGAATAGTTGCAATGGGATGAACATTACAATCAGTACAAATAAGTATGTTACATCTTAAGTTTGAAATATCGTCTTACCAGACGTCAATTTCCCTGACTTTGAATCTGTTATGTAAACGTTAGAAGGTCTGAATAGATTCTCCTGAACCCTTGGACCAAACGTTCCGGAAGGTTCCTTGTAAACAATGAAGAGAGGCGACAATAATTTTCCATCTGCTGATATGGTGGGTTGTATGGTATAACTGTGTGTCATTGATGTTACAGATTGTACAATGCATGAGACTTCTTTAGACCCCTCTTCCGCCAAAGTTCGCCCCGAATGCGTTTCCAACTGGAAACCACTCTGATCAGAATTATAGATGTTTTGCAAGCCATAAATCTCAAAATATGGTTTGATCTGTTGCCGGAATTCGTCCGCTGTTTTTTGTAAATCTTTTTGATTTTCCATTGTTTTACGTGTGACGAATTTAGTAATCTTGCGAGATGTGATGCGATGAGCTCTTTTGAAGTAATGTAGCCACCATGCCGATGCCTTGAAACGAATATCTTGACATCCAATATCTCGTTGAGCTTGCAGAGCCCATCTTCGTAGGTCGGCATCATGAACAATTAGCCCCGCATCGATAGCATTTTTCATATTTTTCAACGTATACTCTGATATTCGTTGCAACTTTTCCATATAAGTTCCTCCTTTATTGACTTGATGTGCCCAACGACGTAATTGCTGGACCGATTACACTCTTTTGAATTTATTGGAAACATTTTTTATAGACAGATTTTTCTTTGTTTTTGCACTCCTCCAGTATTCGACTGCTCTTTTTTTATAGTCATAATCTACAAGTTCGTCATCCTCTGAACAACTATCAGATGATTCTTTATGATGTGGTTGGAATTCTGTATCGTTAATTGGTGTCATTTCGATGTCTTTGTATGGCTCTTGGAAATCAAGAGTTGATTCTTCAATAATTTCCACCCCATTATATTCCTCCATAGTTCGTTGCAATATATTCTCGAAATGAGTTGCCAATTCTCGTTCTTCATTAGTCACAGGGGTTTCGTAGCGGAATATTGTGGAATCTGAACCAAACTGTCAGATTTTAAATGGTGTGAAGTTGGAAAATTGAGGTTGGGGGTTTACCACGTGGAGTTGATGTGGCGATATGGTACAAGAGGTAAGTTAAAACTAGAAACTAAAATGATTATTCCTAACTTAATTAATATTTTTATTAGTATTATTATTCTTAATAACCTGCTTGTGAATATTAGTGGTAAATAATCCGGATAAGTGGTGAACTTATCCGGAATGATTTCAGTTCAGTAGGTAACGAGGAACTTTTCAGCCAAAGCAGAAGAATTATCATCGGGTCTTTCAACAATGAAAACGATCTGTGGACCATTTATGGGAGATTCGTGTATGGAAATTGAAGATGAGGTGTGAAGTTTTATTGTTTTGGTAATTATCAGAAGTTATTTGGAGAGATTAAACAATTTTCTGTTGGGAATTTCTGATATTTCCATGTTAGTCAACTGATTATTTGATATAATTCCACTAGTTGATGGGTTAATTAACATGAAAACTGAAAGTGAATTTTATTGAAATAGTTTTTTATTTTGAAATAGTTTTTTAAATGAATATATATATGAATATGTGTGTATGTGTATATGTGTATATGTGTATATGTGTATATGGGTGGTTCTCTGCAAACTGTTATTTTCTCTGTCCTACGTATTTTTTACCGTAAAATGGTGAACAAATTTGAAAAAAATTTTTGGGTCTCAAAAAAATGGTAATTTATATGTTCTATAAAGAAAATTTCATTTTCGAAGCGCTGATTTGGTTCTAGAGTACAAAAACTAGTTGAAATGTCAGTACCGTGGCATGTCCGCGACGTGAAATTTGGCACTTCAACAGTAATTTCCATTTAATATGCAGTTGAAAAAAAATTTCCTGTAGACGAATTGTAGAGAATTATGTCATCTATACATCCGTGTAAAAATTAAGTGGAAATTTTCAAGCTGTGATTGTCAAATCCACTTCAAAGTTTGTCCCATAACTTTATCATATATTTCAAAAGTTCGAATCCCGTTGCCATGGCGCCATTTTCGACATTCCACCATGGCGCGCGCGATTGCATATCACAAAGAAGGGATGAGGCCCAATGTTTACATCGGTGAATTTTCAGTAAACACATTTTTAGTCGTGAAAATCATCAATTGAAAAATTAAAAAGGTAAGTCACAAAATATTTGGTCAGTACCATGGTATTGTAGTTCTCGTGTATCGTGTGATATTTTGGCTCAATTTTCTTTAGACTGATAATATTCAAGTGTCCAAACTTTGTTGTAATTGGAAATTGCACACCGGTATGAAGCACGGTTAGGTTATGTACAAAATGTCAGTACCCTGGCTGTCAGTACCGTGGTTTTATACGGTATTATATGACGGTATTATATAATATGACGGTATTATATATTATATAATACCGTATATAATACCGTATTATATAATATGACGGTATTATATAATACCGTGGTATTGTATGATACAAGATTAAAAAAAAGACTCTGGGGACAGGTTTGAATTTTGAAAAAAACACGTGCGAAAAATGACCATTTACAGAGAATCACCCATATGCTGTCCACCTGACCCAAGGTTGATCCAACCCTGACTCAACCTTGACTCAACCCTGACCCAACCTGGACGCAAACCTGATTCGACCTTAACCTAACGTTGATCCAACTTTAACCCAACCCTGACTCAACCCTAACCCATATTTCGATTTTAAAAAACTATTTCAAGAAAATTAAATTCAGTTTTCATATTAATTAACCCATCAACTGTGGAATTACATAAAATAATCAGTTGATTAACATGGAAATATCAGAAATTCCCAATAGAAAATTGTTTAATATCTCCAAAAATCTCTGATAATTATACCAAAACAATAACACTTCACTCCTCATCCTCGATTTCCAGACACGAAACTCCCATAAATGGTCCAAAGATCGTTTTCATTACTGAAAGACCCGATGATAATTCTTCTCCTTTGGCTGAAAGGTTCCTTGTGACCTGCCGGACTGAAATGATTCCGGAGTTCACCACTTATTCAGATTATTTACCATCAATATCCACAAGCAGGTTATTAAGAATAATAATACTAATAAAAATATTAATTAAGTTAAGAATAATAATTTTAGTTTCTAGTTATAACTTACCTCTTGTATCTCTTATACCATATCCCCACATAAATTCCACGTTGTAAACCCCCAACCTCAATTTTCCAATGTCACACCATTCCAAATCTGACAGTTTGGTTCAGATTCTACAATATTCCGCTACGGTTCCGCGGACAATTTTAGTTGAATCGAAATCGGTGGCCTTCTGCTGAGTAAAATAACGACCAGTTATTGGGCATAACTGTCATCCCAAATTCTCCATTTTCAGGTGAGGAACCTCGTTTTGCTGCCATTCATCTCATTCATCTCCATGGTTATATATGCTAATCCTTCCTGCAGCATATTAGCGTTATCCGGCATTCTAGCATCTCAAACGGCTTGCTCCACTCCCAAAAAGCAAAGCTCTGTCATCGTTACCAAAACAGGCTGTCTTGTTAAAGCCCTAGAAATCGCTCAACGAGCTCGTTGCGTCTCCTTACCAGCCATCGATTTGGATAATGAAAGGAGGAAGGAGACAGCGGGCTTGGACTCGAAATTGGAGGAATAGAATCTCTCCACCAATTCAACACGTGATCACAAGAAACTTAGCAGGTCTCTCAGTGCCCCTGACAGTATCTCAGAACCCCCCTCGGGTCTTCCATCAACGTCTTCCACTTGTTCACCTATGGGTACCCTCCAAAGTCCTGTGGGGCACCGTGAACCCCTCCCTGAGGATGAACACGTGGTTGAGAAAGGCTCAGAAAGGGACATGCTCATGTCGATGCTCTTGAAGGTGAATGAACTCAATGTGGTAGGTAAAATCAAATCTCAGGCGGTTCAGTAATTGATGAGAGAAAATAATAAGCTTATGAAGAATCAGCTCGATGGTTTCAAGAATTGTATCGACGCCAAAGAAAAGCGGACTAATAAACAAAATGAGGTATTGACCCTGAAAATAGCGATCTTGGCAAGTGAATTCATCGAGTTCACGAAGAATTCATTCACCAAGGCTGAGGCTAGAGGAAATAGTGAATAACCTTGAAGTGAACGCAGAAGCTAGAATTACCTCCAGTTTGCAGAGGAAAGTGTTTGCTTTGAAAAAATAACTGAAGAGCAAAGCTTTGTTGGCTTTCCTATGAGGAAGCCAACAGAGTCAAGAATATCTCAGTGAGAGGTCCCTCCCTGGGCTCCTCTACTCCCAAGGAAGCTGTTAGCAACTTTCTCTCTGCAAACTTTCGACTTGGCGACATTGCTTTGGACGTAAGAGAGGTAGTTAATGCGAATACATTTTTAATTGATGCTCTTTCCTCCCTCGAAGCTCGCGAGTGTATTATGAAGAACAAATTCAAATTAGGAACCACCAAAGATAATCATGTCTCCATTGACCCTGATCTTATTCCAAAAGATCAAGAGATATACCGTGAGGTGAGACTGCTCGCTGAAGCTGCCAAACTTCAGGCAAAGTAAGTTAAGATTAGGTATAATATCGCTCTAATAGACGATATCCGGTAGACATCGGATTACATTTGAACAGACTCACACCTAAAATCTAACTGGCCGCTAGATCGTCCACACGTATATGCTCCTCAACAAGTGGCAATTCACCAAAAAATCAATAAGTTTACGCAGATCGATTGTAATTAAATCTCAATTTTCAAACGCGCAAAGTATGGTCAATGTTACACAAAATAATTTTAGTGCGGATTTACAAATTTGGTGTCTTTCACACACAATGCTTCTGAATCCTTCTCCTCATTTAATACCCTTGCGTATCAGTGAGTATGCCAGGTTTTAGTCTCCTGCTATTCGTGACCGGTTCAGAGGAAGAGCTAGTGATGGTTTATTTTGCCTAGTAAATAATGATCTTCATCCAGTCATATTGGAGTCCTGCCCCTGATGGATATTTTTCCGGATACAGTCGCATTCTCGGAATGCCATTATGAAATCGTTCTACTTCTGCCCTACTCGACAACTGGATCCTCCCTCTACTCCAACAAACCATCAATAGCTTGAAATCGAATGGTATTTTCCTCAATGATACTTTCAACTTAGGCGGGGACCTTCGATGTCTCAATTGCTCACTACGAGGACAACATTACTCCCGAAGCCACATATGGTACCAGTGTCAACGAAACCAGGAGCTTCTCAGTGGAGAAAACTGATGCACTGATGTGAGCAGTTGATGTCGTTCATGTTGGAAAATGATTATACTCTACTCGATGGGAGAAACAAATCTGCCACTCCTGTGATATTTATTAATAATAGAAGCTCGAATACCTTTGATCTCATCTGGATAAATGTAGTCAAAATCGAACTCATTCCGGCCCTGGAGTCTTCTTCAAACCTCCTTCGATCTAACCATTTATCAGTATCGCTAACACTGTTGGATGTGTTGGAAGAAATGGTTCCAGTCTCTCCTATCCTCGACACCTTTCGCTCGACCCATCGAAGGAATAATACGGGTGTATCCCTTCTGTGGAATCCTTCTCGCACCATTGAATACGCAACATATCTGAGCTGATCTTCTAGACTCTAAAAGTATTCAATGGACCTCACTGTGGATGGAAAGAATTTTAATCTTCTGGATCGCATCGGAGCAGCTGCACTCGACGTATTAATGGTCAAACCATCTAAAAACCCACATAATTCCCGGAAAGTCCAGCCAAAGCCATCGTTGTTCGATGGTCATCATGTGCGTCGGCAAAGAAAAAGATGATGAAAAAATTCAAAAAATTGTACTCACCTTATCCAGATATCCAGAACGCCAAGAAATTCAAAGAACCCAATAAATCCGTTAAATGATTATCAGAAAAAAGATGAAACTGTTCAGGAAGGCAATTATTGATGGCCTTGCAAATGTTGGAAGTACAATCAGGTTCTGGGATACAGTGAGGAAATATAGCTCAAGAATACTCCTTGAGGATAGAATACATCTCTGCTTGCAATGACCTTCTCTCATGACGTACTTACCTAGAAGTTCTATTCCCCTTGTCATCGAACATAAACTCATCTATGGATGAAGTAAACACCATCCAGGATCTAGATAAGAGTTTGAAATACACCAAGCTAGGGAAATTTCGTGGTGACAATTCCATTTCCAACAAATCTCTATCCGAGAAATGGAGACTCTGCATGCATAATATATTTAATGACATCATCACTTCAGGATATGTCTCGGTGAATTGGGCCTCCAGTAATCTCTGTATGATCTACAAGAAAGGAGATCGTATGGATCCTTTGAACTACAGAGAAATAGCACTCATCAATAATATCACGAAGAATTTTACATGAATATTGAATCAGGGAATTTACGTCTTGGCCAAACTTCACAAGATCATCCTCGAGGAACAGGCTGGGTTCCATCAGAAAAGAGAAGTGATGGATATAGTCTTCACTCTGACATTGAAGTCAGTCTCCGCATGGTCAACGTCATAAAAAACCTATATGACCAAGCCACCATCCAGATAAAATCATGTGAAGGTATTACGGATCGTTTTGACATGAGTGAGGGTGTCTTGCAGGAGAAGAAGTTGAGCCCTCTTTTGTTCAACCTCAACCTCTCAGACATCCAGGCTTTCTTTGGGATGAACGGAGCCAGGGGAGTCGATATCAATGGCATGAAAGACGCAATTCTTTTCTTATACGCTGATGACTTCATAATTCTTGAATTCAGCGCGATTGATCTACGACGCAAATTGAAAATTTTGGAGGATTACTGTAAAATTAACTGTCTGACTGTTAATATAGGGAAGACCAAACTCATGATCTTCAGGAAAGTCGAGCGACTGCCCTCCTCCAACTACGATTCAACTCTCAACGGATCCCTCGTCGAAATTGTGTCCGAGTACACTCATCTTGGAGTCAGATTAACCACTTCTACAACTGATAGGACTACCGCCAACGCAGCTCTATCCAGATCACGTGCTACCTCGGCTTCAGCTTTACGGATTCCGTCCAACATTGGTGCGGACTCCTGGGAAGGTATGAGGAAACTGTCCTGTAGTATTATGACCTCCACCCTGCTGTACACTTCTTCACTGTGAGCTCTTCGAGACCTGGTGACTCTCGAATATGCTCACTTGCACTTCCTCACACGTCTCTTCAATCTCCAGAGAAACCCCAGGTTTTGTCATTCGGCTGGGAACTAGTGTTAGGAAGATTTCCTGCGAGATCATTGAACAAGCTCTCAATTGGGTCATCGAGACTCTCAAGATATTAACTGAAGGCCCAGAGTTTGCCTTCAGAGACTAATCAACATGGCTTCCTCTCCGGCAGCGACCACCACATCCAATGCCAGATATAACTGGGTCTTGCAGCTAAAACACTGTCTCAACGGTATTGATTATTCTGATCTCTGGACAAACCTGAATCCTATCTGGTAGGAGATGAGGATTTCAGATATTCTTCGTCAACTAGCGGAGAGAGGTACGACGACTGTCTCCACTACCTCTCTTCCTCCTCGCTGTTGCGTAAGATCTTTAGAACCTCGCGGGACGACTGTGATGCCTTCCACATGGTAAGATGCCCCATCCAGTTCATGAGAGCTAAAATCCATTTGAGACTATCCTTTGCCTACACGCGATGTCTCACCATCAACAAAATAGATCTCCAGATTGATCCGAACTAGATATACATGTTATGCCCCTAAATAGCATTACGAAATTCCTCTGTTCTTCTGGATAATATGAGAACACGAAAGTGGCACATATTATTCGAAATAAACAGAGAATGAAGGAATGTAAAATCATATGGAAATAATACGCGATTAAGACCCACGTATTATTCGACAAATGTAGATCACTGGGGTGCAACATCAGTACTTTGGGTACCGACGACTGGCCTTTGCGTGCATCTGGAGACGTCACCCGATGCCTCGCAGGAGTGTGACGAAGAACCGTGACCTGATGCAATCGAATCCACGAGGGAATAAAAACTCGTGAATTCGTTGTCTCGTGGCCAGTAATTCGACGATTCTTTAAATCACCTTCTTTGTATTTTATACTCACCTGATACTTTCGGTACCAGACGAAGTCGTTATTTATTTAATAAATCATTACATTATCTTTGAAAACTAATCTTTTAGGAGAGATATTTATTCCTTTTACTATCCGCGTCTGATCTATCCCTTTATCGAACCCATCCGTTCGGGTCCATTAGGACCCGAGCGGATGGGTCGATTAGATACACTTTGTGCATCTCGCCTGACCTGAAAATCTGGTACATATACTCTTCACATGCTCATTCTATGCTTCATTGAGATTTCACTACTTATATAACTATCTTCGAAATCCTAATAATATATCTGAATCTAGTATCTCAGCCTTCTGCTGTTTGAATAATTATAAGGACATTAAAGTCTTATATTTTTTTTTGGAGAAATCATTTCAACTCCGCTCGCTTGAACTAAATGACTGATAGGTTTAGCCTTAATTCAACCGCAATCCTTTCAGTAGATTTTCTTTTCTGTTCTTCCCAAAATATCATGAAGTGCGTTTAAAACTCAAAAAACTTATACTATTTAATTGTAGACGCTGAACCTCTTTGGATCTTTCAAGTTTTCTACTTCGAACCTTGCGCCACTCTATTTTAGATTTACGAACGTGCTTACTCGATCTACTTGCTCCGAATATATTTTTATGTTACCACCGTATTATTAATCTCTAGTTATATTACCTGATTATGTAATTTTACCATGTTTCTTATTATGTAGCGGGTACTCCTTGCACCAATAATACTATCTATTAATTTACAAGAATAAATAAGTAAATGAATAAAAATTCTAACAATTTTTCTTACATCTAGAATATTTTTTTCAATTTAAGAGTAATTCTTCGCTCCTTGAGATTTGCCTCAATGATTATTATATTATTCATATTTCTTTCCTACTACCTTTACGGTTTTATAGGCTCCCTCATCTGCCTTGCCTCTCTCACTTATCTCTTATGATTTTTATCTGCATTACCATGGGCCGTCTTACTCTTAACTCTACCCCAATCAGGCTAGAACTGCAAGGGAAACCATGGAAAACCCCAGTCGTACAGCCGGCCGATAATGCAGGGATTCCACTGTGTCCATTGGTCACACTGACTCAATGGCCACAGTGGTTCTCTACATTCGTGCCTAGCGACTATAGTCCCACGTGGTTAGGTGTGCCTAAGCGGATACCCATCCAAATACTGGGCAGACTGAATGCTGCTTAGCTTGAATGACCGCCGGAGCCACACACTCCCCGCATGACCACTACAGCCACTTGCGTTAATGATTAATTATACCCAATTTTCGGATTTGCTTTAAGAAAATGATTTCCAATAATTTCCAATGGTAATCTTTATTAAAGAACTTCATTAACGATCATAACCAATATACTCATTCTATAGCCCAACATAATTGGAATAATAAGAACTCAACTTGGACCACCTGAATATGACTAGCCTGGCGAAATATGCTTTTTAATGGTTATGTGGCAACAGTATTTGCTTTTCACTGAGGAATGTAAAACACGAAACATTTCGTGTGATATTAATGAGAAAACTGAAAATTTTTACTATAACTGGTACTGCAATTTATTTTTATATAATGGTTCATGGCACGAGAAAAGATGAATTGATGAAGTGGAGGTGTTTTGCCGATATTGTAAAATGTACCTTTCTTTCGATTGTACTACCACCACGGGAACATGTTGAAGGCTACACTAATAATAGAAAAATAACACTCCTATAATTCGGGGGAGCAAGCTAAAAAGTACTAGGTGGCGCTTAACAAAGTCACACGCTTGGGCATTCAAACATTAGGGTGCCAATCGGGTACAGTTTTCACATGGAGCTTCGCAATCCATGCGATACCCCACCATGTAAAGCCCCATCGCCTGCTTCAGTGCACTCTATTCAACCCATTGAAACACGGTTCGCTCCGAGAGCAGACTTTGCCTACCCTTTACTAAAGTATTCTGGGTACACCGAAAGAAAACCAAATGTGGGCCCTGTCCACCACAGAGTCTCATATGCATACATACATACAGAGATTTTTTGGAAACAGCATTTCTTCATGATTCATGACATTTCCAGGCATTTCCATCCAAAATTAGGGAATTGAAAAAAAATCCCAACATATATAGGTTTGGAATCAAAAAAGATTAATTTCGTTGTTTTTTGAACATTCAATAACTTCGATTAGTTGAATTTTGGATGTAATTTTTCTAATATATTTGAAGCGTCACAATAATTTGGTTTTTTAGCAGAACCGCAAAGAAAGTTTTCCCACTCGAGAAGAACTCTTTATTCTCTCATGATATCACAGTTTCGGCTGAATTAATAAAGATATGGGAGGAAAGTAAATCGAAATATTTTGCGTGTACTTCCTAGTCTCATTTTGTCCCGTTCTACGTCATATGCCACAGTAGCTGGGATTCTTTTACCAATGGAATTCGTACGATAATCAAAAGAAAAGCATAAAAATAAGGCATTGGGATTGCATGTAACATCGGTCTTATACCTTCTGTCACACTCTTTGTTTTTTTCAATTGATCTTTCGTTTATTTTTCAATTTTTTTCCAGATGCGTAATAAATAAATATTTACTATTGTTAATCTATTCTCGTATCATCATTCATTTTACTGAGAATAGTTTTACACAATAACCCATTACACTACACCAGTTCTAAAAGTTACCGTCATTAACTACACTAATCCATGACCTAGGTTTTGGATTCTACAATATTCTCACCGTATTGGCAGCAATTCCGGTGGCCTGGGCGGGAGCTTTTGACATGACAACGATGACCTTCATCCTTGCATCGGCTGAATGTGACTTGGAGTTGACATTCATTAGGAAGGGGGCACTCGTTTCCTCCGTCTATCTCGGTACAGTGAATAAAACAAATGTTAATTCTATAATGAAGCAGTCATGAATAAGAAACAGTATACATATTCTCTTTATGTATTCAAAACATAGGAATGACGATGAGTTCATTTTTCTGGAGCTTCGTAACCGATCGCCTTAGTCGTAAAGCTCTGATGCTCATGGGTCTCCTCATCGATGCCCTATGCAACATTTTGTGCTGCACCGTTGAGTCTTATCACGTAATGCTCCTTCTGAAATTTATCACCGGCACCATGTAAGTCTTTCAATGGCACCAGTTTCTCTTATAATGTTTAATTACATGTTTAATTTATTAGTAATGTACCGTCTGTGACACGGATGTGGAATCGGTACTGATTATGCAATCAGCGTTACATTTGGCTGAAAATCCATATGATCCTATATATTTACTGCAATGAACAAAACTGAATAGAAAGTATTGATTGTATACTGTCTATGAAGCCAAAAGCATCTCCTTAACAAAACTTCTAGGTTACTGAAAACAATACGGTTCCATAGCTTGACCCCATTTGTAAAGGGATTCATGAGTGGGTCACTGACGTATCTCCATAAACAAAAAATATATGGACAAGCAGGGTTGCGCGCCTATTCGACAGAACCCATGTGACCGTTGGTTTATTCATCTTTTGTCTTTCTCCCTCTACTAACTCCATTGGTAATAAGCTTCCGAATAGATGTGTAGGAATGGTAAGATCTCTTCTAAGTCTAAGATAAATCTGCCCCTGAAAATCGTTCCCCCTTTTTTGTTTTTCCACGCCGATTCTCCTTTTCTTCGTTATTTCATTGAATATTACATAATATGATATAGAAAAGCACATAAATGTTTATCTTACGATTTTTCATGTCATTTGGGGGGCTTATTCTTGACTTGTATAAAGACGGACTTGTGTGTAAACGTACCCCCGTGCACGGAGCGCCAGAACGATTACCATGTGCATTCCATAAAAGAAGCCTCATTCACACGCGAATCTGCCTTCACACAAGTCGAGAATAACCCGAGCGGAAATTCCGGTCAGGTCTTGATCAAGTTTTGATCTGGTCAGACCCGACCACTGATCAGGTAATGATCAAGTTGACGGAGCTGGTCTTGGTCACGCATGTAACGCCTCTGACCTATCCGGATTTAATCAGGACGAGTGGCTCCGAACTTGATCAAGTTGAATGTATGAAAACCGGATGACCTGTCTGTCAGTATCAATAATAACTAATCCAAAACAAAAGATAATTCGATTCGTTCAGGCCGCCTCTCTTCATGAATCCCTATCCTCATTATCACTGAAAAAGATTGTTATTTTTTTACTGACGCTTGGGGATCGAACCGAGGAACCTATGATTACTAATCCTATCCCCGAACCACTAGGCTATCGCGTTATTACTATTGAGTAAACCGTACATTGCCTATACACCCAAAAAAATTACTTTTGATCAGTCGAAAAACTACTTCTGCCCAGTACAAAGGGCTTTCTGGAGAAAAGGCATATTTTTGTACTTCCTCGAATTCACAAGAGAACTGGATGCGACCATCATGCGTCAAGTGCCGGGATACTGGTGAGAAGTATCTCGGTACTTGTCACAAGACCTTTTGTTACTCGGGACAAGTAAAAAAGATACTTCTACTGAGTACCTGACTGGTTCTTTTCAAAAATACCAAATTAAGTCAATGTAAATAGCAATAGTACTCAAATCCAGTACTCATAATTTTTTTAGGATATCATTCGAGATGACAAATGAAGATCCTGTAGTATATCTAAGACTGACTGAAATGAATATTTCATTTTTCGACTGACGCATACAACTTACCCTCTCCGCATAAGCATATCTGCAGACCACACATCCATGTTTTTGCCAATTATATTATCTGTTTATTTTACAAACATTCTTTGAATAAAGAATTGGAGGCTTTGAAAGCTGAGGATACACAGTTAGCTACAAAGTATACTAATATTAAATCAGAAGCTACCAATGCTCTGAAGGAACGAGATCATAAAATAACGGCTTTGGAGCAGAGGGTTGGAGAATTCAAGGAGCAGTCAAGTCAACATGATATTAGCTTCCTTGATGTCACAGCTAACATGGGTCCGCCCAATCCATAAGGAGCAACAAAACGGATTGTGGTGAGTGCCAGTATTGGAGCGATTGAACCTTATGATAAGGAAGGTGATTGGACACTAGATCGCCCAAAGAAGCACATTTACGAAATTTGACTGTGCCAACGCCGCAAACGATGGTTGATTGTATAAAAACACTTGATAATTTTTTGGGGATTTTTTGAATTTTTTTTCGGGCCGCAGCGAGTTTTGAAAACTCTTATGGCTTTCTACCCGTGGAGGAGGTGAAAAAGTTGATATTGACCATTGCATTGGGTTATTATTAACATTATTGCTAATTATCCATCAAAATTTATTCACAGAAAGGTAAACAATAAAGCCCATATTTTCTCACCTTCTTTCGATCATTTGTTATTGAGTTAAAACACATGAATTTTGCTCAAAACGGAGGTTTTCAATGCCGTTTTAATACGTTTCAGAATACACTAATTCGCTACAAATTTCGTTGGGTGATTGTTCAATTATCCTACTATCGCTTCGGAAAAGAAATATTATTTCGCCTTATTAGAAATTGAATAAAAATGCAAACGAAAATCGTCGAATTTCCTAGGGCGGGACTAAGCCTTTTATTGTCTGTCATTCATCACATTTACCTTTCTATGATCAATACATGGGACATTCCATGTCAACTCAGCCACCCCGGATTTTTTTTTTGTCTAGAAAAAATGATTTGGACGTCCATATATGATGTAAAAAAAATACGCCAACATGCGAAAGATAACCAGTGCACTGGAGAAAATTTTTGTTTCCTAAATTTTCGTGTTTTTCCGCTTTCTAGGGGAGCTGCCTCGTTTTTATTAAGAAATTGATATTTCAATGCATACCTTTGATGAATATGAGTTAGAAAAGAGATTCATCACAATAGAAAAGAGAACCAATGCGTCGGGAAAAAAATTTTCTTTGAAATTTTCGAGTTTTTTCGCTATCTAGGAGAGCTATCCAAAGAAACAAACGTGTCAATCAATATTTTTTGCTCATAACGATGAAAAGGAAAGCCATCATGGAAGAGACAAGCAGTACACCAGAAAAATGTGATTTTTCGCAATTTACTTATTTTTTCTCCTTTTCTTTTTTTCTTCTTCTTTTCAATCTTTTTTTTTGCTTCTTTCACCTTTCAATCGATAGTTCCCCCTTCTGCTAGATGGGGGGGACTATCAACAACATTATAAACCTCTCTCGAAAGACAAAGTAGTCATCCAAAGAAGTGCGAAAAATCGAAAAACATGTTTACTTTTACTGTAACGACCTTTTTACATTTTTCCAATAAGAGGCTATTATTTACCGTCTCCAACTACCACTTGCCCAATTGCACTGATTTACTATACATCTATTCATCACGATTACTGTTTTCTAAGTGCTTTCCGTTTTGTTGTTGTTGTTTGTTTTCGTTTCGGAAAAATTTCTTGGTTTTCCGCAGCCGAATATCGTTTCATTAACAATTGCTCTCCTGGTTTTGGAATGAAACAATGGTGTTTTTAAATGGCTGGAATAGCTTTGGCACTATCAAATCTTTCCCTCAATTCAGTTTTTATATTCTCATGTTCGTCCTTGGTGAAAAAAAAAACATCAATTCCTTTGAAATTCTGTTTTGACCATCAAAACAATGCAGCTGGCGTCAGGATGGGTTCACCATGGACGATTTGCAAGCTTCTACGTCCCGCTTCTCTTTTGAAAATAGCACCCACACCCCGTCACAAGCTCCTTTACCGTGTGCGGTTGCATGGAAATGGGCCTCTGCATCTATTCCAAAATCTGTCTTGTGATGCAGAAGATTAGCCATTTGGTAACGATTCTTGTAATGTTGTGCAGCTCCATCGGTGACATAGATGATTCTCTCGACATCTTTGCAGTTATTCTTCACATGTTGTATTAGGATTTTCTGTACCAAGTAAACAGCTGCGGTATCGTGAGTAGTACTATCTGACAAAACAACTAAACTCCGATGCTGGATCTCGTTTCCTTCGCGATAGTAGTAAACAACGGGATGGACTGTGACAACATTGGTCATTGTTGTAGTGGAAGGATTGAGCAGCATCTTGAGCCACAAAGGCATAATTTTCTGAGAAATCACAGTGCACTAGTACTTCGCCGTTATTCAAATTCTCTTTTCGATCTTTAACAAAAGCTGATTGTTCTTTAGCGATGAAGTGATGGGGTTTTAATACTTTTAATCGTTCCACAAGAAGATCGACGAAGTCATCAATCGCAAGCGTTTGTGTCTGCAAGGTACTTGGCCGCTTTATCGTTGTTATTTTCATCGTCGTCCTATTCCATGATGACATTATATCAATGTGATAAAATTTTTCATCATCGACTATCCTCTGTAATTCTTTTGACCTCATTCTTACAACATACGATAATAGGAATCAGATTCATAAATATTCCTTGAGTATTAGAAAATGGAAAAATTCAAGGAGAAAACTTTTCCTCAGTTGGAGAGTACCCCCACTAGGGAGCATGTACTACCAATTCAATGATATACCTATTAGAAATGAGGGAAAAACTGAGCACCCCCATTTATTGAGGTTCAGTACTAGTTCCCAACATTAATTTTATCGAATTTTCATGTGACTGAGTCCTCAATCGCACTCGCGTAGCGCTGAGTCGCTTTCTCTACCGACTCTGTGGACACCAGAGTTCAAGTCTCCGTCAGAGATTTTTATCTACTTTAGACGCAAGTCTAGTCTGCGAAAGGTTGCCAGTTACATGCCCAGTGGAAGCGGAATTTTGAACGGAAGGCACTGGGGAGCGGGAGATTGCTAATAGATCTTCATCTGTACCTGCATGGGTTTTCTGTGGTTTCCCATGCTACTCCCATGTTCTATAAGAATGCGGTACAGTGTAGAATCGATAGCCGCATGCATAGGGTTGGATAGAGTACTGACGTGAGACCTGGGACTCAAGAGACCTTGACAAAAAAAAATAGAATGAAATTTCAATTTGAATTGAATTAAAAAGGGGTTTTTGGGGTGATGTTTGCAAAGACAAGAATCGTAAGGGGCAGATGAGAGCGTCGGCGAAAATGGTCACACGGGGGACCATTATCGTTCGTTCTGTTCCACTTTCCTGTTTGACACTTATGGAACTTCGATAATGTTTTGCAGTGTAGCCGTTGTGTTTTCTTTTGGTTTCTCTTCTTCAACTCTCACGTTTTTTTTAACTTCATGATCCTTTCTCCATACTTCCGTCTACCTCTTATGGCCCTATCGCTCTTCCTCTTAACTCCGAAAAAAGTTTTATTTTTGTAATTATGAATAACGAATTGATAATCAAATAATGACCGAATTTGTGATCATGTGATTACCGAGTTAGTCATCGGGTGATAACCAAAACGGAAATGTTTTTTTTTTCATTTATTGGGAGATTATCGAGATATCCAGTGAAATGAATTAAATGTAAAGAATCGCATGACTAATTCAATGCATCTCAATTTATATTCCTATAAATCGTAGTTCTGAGGATATGAGCACCTAAATGCATGCGTTGCACTAGTTAGAGCGATAACAAACGAAGCAGGTGTGTCAGTAGTCAGTAACTGCTGCGATAATTCCCGGAATATTGAAGTCGGTACTTATAGTTGGAGCGATATAAAACGCAATGACTGAGCGATAGAAAACGCAATCAAATGTAGCAACTGCGTTGGTAATTGCTGCCGTAATCGTAGCAATATTAATTGTGTAAGTTTGAGCAATAGGCAATGCAATAACTGGGATGGTAGCGGCGGTGATAATCCCAGCGATATTCATGGCGTTACTTGGAGCGATAGCAAATATGATGACAGTAGTAGCTTCTGCGATAATTGCAGCAATACGAGTTGCGCTAACAAGATCGATACTAAGTCGATACAAAGTGAGAAAACTACAGAGTAGATGCTACCCCCATCGCAGCCATATTGATTGTGGTAGTTTTGGGGGCTATAAGTGTGGCGGTAGCTGCTACAGGCAGCAATAGTGACGAGAGGAACTTCCATAATTGAGATGATAATGGGTGTGTTACTTCTAGTGACAACTATAGCTATGATTGAGGCGACGTAAAATGCAATGACTGAGGTGATAGCAATCATTAATGAAAAAAAAATACAGTGGCGACTCAGGCCATTTCAGTGATAATTTTTTTTCACGCTTCTGCTGGGCCAATCACGATCTCCAAATTGGAGATTGGTTCCCAGCGAGGTTTTCAATGATATTGAATGTGATTTCTGTGGCTTCACCACAGCCACCATTTCAGTGATTCCGTAAGTGTAGCTCGATCTGGCACCATAACATGGTGTAGACTACAAATATCTTACTCATCGGCTCTAATGACGTATGAGTTTTATCATCATCGTATTCCGGGCATTGCTGTGACTTTTTATCGGTGTGGAGACTCCAACACCATCAACCAGCTAATTATGGTCTAAATTTTTCATCCGTGCAATGCGAGAGGGCAAAATAAGATTATCGGTGGAAGACATGAATTTCGCCCTCAACCAAACATGAATGATGATGATTTCTTAGTCGTATTACATACATCATATGACACTTATTGTGTTGATTGCATGAAATTAACAATTCCCTTAGGTGGGAGATCAATAATATCAGATGAGTCCATTGGACGCTGAGTCTCCCGGTTGAATTTGAGTAGTGTGAAGAAAAAGGGAAAACTTCGTAGATATAAATATCTCACGTAGATAAAAATGTAATCTGTGATTTTTTTTTTACAGAATTCAAATTTCTATAGAATCAAAATTGATCCTCATTGTTTCAACATTGAACCTCAATTATTAATATGAAAGTTCTATTTTACATATATGTGTATCTACATATATAACAGAGAAATATAATCGTATGGATTATTCTCTTGAGGAATGGTACCATAACCTTGGAATGGAACCTTTTTAAAGAGAAATTGATTGAGAATAATTATGTAGACACATTATTCTCATGAAAACTTTCATTATAGCCTCAATGAAATTATGCCGATATTGATATTCACAACATTTGAAGTGATGATGAGACCTGTCAACTGGGAGTGTCGTATGGACTATCAGTTGCTTGACTTTACCATCTCATGAGATCCCAAGAGCGGACAGAATCAGCCGGTAAACAAATGTCACTAGACTCTCTTTTCAAGTCAATTGATACATGTATTCATTCATCAGAAGTCGGTGGATTCATTAGTACGTAACGCCCCCCCCCCCCATATTATTCTTGCTGGGAGATTCAATTGTCCACAAAGAAGGGCTCATCCAGGTCATTCTCCTGATTTTGATAATTACGCATATCATATCATAACACATCTTAATGTCGATAATTCGAGTAGAATATTACCACGTATGGGACATTCCATGTCAACTAGACAGTGATCATGCAAAATTTCGTTGCCCTGCCACTTTTTGTTTCTGAGATAATCATTATGAAACTTGAAATTTTCAAAAAATCATTACTTCTGAATGGAGTATCCGATTTTCATAAATAAAAAGAGAAAATTTTCGTTTTTTTTCGTACATCAAGATAAAAAATACCTTAGAGCCATCAAGGAGCTCCTAGACCGGTTTTTCGAGAATTTTTCGCGTTTTGATTTTTTTTTCACTCTAGGGCCGCTCGATAGTCGATCGAAATATTTTTTTTATGATAGAGGATGTCCTTATATGATATGAAAAAAATACGCCATAATAGAAGAGCGAAGCAATGCACCGGAAAAAAATTTTTTTTTCGAAATTTTTGGGTTTTTCAGTTTTTAGGGGAGATCCATCGGTTTTTTTTTGAGAAATGAGTCTGTCAACCATTATTTTTCGTTCATATATAGGGTGTCCCATAGTATGTGACAAAAGTAAATTGCGAATAACTTGAATACGGTTAAGTCTAATAATTATTGTTTTTTTTATTGTACACAGAACATTCGGCAAATTATAATACAATCCCTTCCAAGTGTCCGCCATCACTTGTACTACAGAACTCTATCCTACGCTCGAAACTGGTATAGATGCGCTGTATTATGTTTTCATCAATAGCTCGGACAGCATCCCTAATTGCGTCTTGCAACTCTTCCACAGTCGTCGGATGCTTTTCATAGCACTTGTCCTTGAGAAAACCTCACAGGCAAAAATCACAGGGATTTAAGTCAGGACTGTAAGGCGGCCATTCGATGTCCCCATGGGCATACTTAGAGTAACCTAAACCTAACACACGAGTGCCGTAAACGGAAAAAAGTGTTTCAAATACTCCAGTAGTCCTGTGTGGGGCGGCACCATCTTGCATGAAGTAGAAATTCTTGACTAATTGATTTTTTCGTGCCCAAGGAAAGAAGTTCTTTTTCAAGAACTCACAGTAAATGTCAGCATTAATTGTCCGACTCTCGAGGAATTCAAGGAAAACACCCTTTATGGTGACTGCTGCCCATGCAGTAACTTTTTTCGGGTGTGAGGACTTGGTTTCAACGACGTGAGGTGACTCAGTCCCCCAAAAGCGAAAATTTTGTTTATTTACCAAGCCACCTAAGTAGAAATGTGCTTAGTCAGACAAGATGATATTCTGTGCCTTCATCCTCTTGGATTCAAAAAGATTGTAAAGTTCTTGGCAAAATTCCACACGATGAACCATCGCTTCTTCAGTTAAAAATTGATGTACAGAAATTGTGAAGTGAAGTTTTCGAGACTTTCAAGGTTTGTAAAGCCTTCCGAAGAGTATCATTTGGATATTTTTTGAAATGTTCTTCAGTTGTGCGGATAACCTCATCTGTGGTTACAGTAGGTGAAGGGCCAGGATTCTCATGCCTCCTATCGTCTAGTGTACCGTATTGATCAAATTTCTCAATTAACCTGAAAATACCCATGAATTGGTCGAAAAATGCGTAAATCTTCAAAAAAAAAAGAAAAAAAAATTTTGGTTATCTAGTTCATTCACTCTATTTACCGTCTGAGACTCGAATCAGACACTCCAGTGTGTGTGCCATACTTAGAATGAAATGCTCTTATTGCTGCAGTAGTTGATATTACCTCTTCGGTAATATGATTTGATGAGGAATGAATTTTGTTCAGTGGTTAGGTTTTCCACTTTAGTGTTCTAATTCGCGAGCGACTGAAGTATGGATGAAATTTGCGGAGAGTCTCCACTTCAACCATATATTAGACTTTAGACTGCGCTGTCACCTTGCGGTATACAACGCAATTTACTTTTGTCACATACTATGGGACACCCTATGATGACATAAAGCTACACCATCATGTAACAGAGAAAGAGCGCGCCGAAAAAAAATTTTTTCGTCGAAATTTTTACTAGAATGGTAGATAGTTGAATTGAACATTATCATCATCGGAAGTTTGCTAAATTATGATCAAACAAATGAGAGGAAGAAACAAACGGAATCAATTAATTGATTTATCATCATCAGTCGGTTCCAAGGCTTTAATTCTAGGAGAAAACTTCAATTGCTCGAATGATTTTTTATCACCATCCGATTCTGTGTGGATGGATTACCGAGCTCCTATCTTATTCTATTCTTGCAACGAGGTAAGGAATTTTCACGTTGATTATATAGAAATGATCTTTATTCTCGGAATTGATATCTTCGGATTTCATAGAATGCCGCGGAGTGATAGATGTGCGAATCCAATGCGGGCTCCTGGTGAGAAGGGACACCTCGGTTATAATTTACGTCCGATTTCCTTGACACTACACGAGAAATTTCCTTTTCTACCATTGTCTGCGAAAATCTGTGGTCAATGCCGAACGAGAGCGGTAACTTATGTCATTCCTCCATCTATCCCCACAGTTAAACTTAATGCTACACATCTTCAGCGGTTGGAAACTCCACCCGATATATCAATGCTCCAAGCCAAAACATGTGACCTAAGTCTGGATGTGATGAACAGTTCTCTGAGATCAGGTCGATCTT
>NW_021680411.1:181900-224524 GCF_001412515.2 Diachasma alloeum
CATCTTCATCTAAGCAGTATCGATCTGCGAGAGAAATAGAATTAGAAGAAATGTTGGATGGTTTGAAGCAGAAATTCAAAGATCTGAAAAACTACCGTGAGCGCCTGAAAATCTTGACGGTTCATTCACAGTCGTGGAGTGCGCGGAAAATTGCTTCTGAATTTGGAACTACCAGATATATGGCGTCAAGAGCGAAAAGATTGAGAACAATTAAAGGAGTGTTTGCTTCATCGATTGCGAAAGCAGGTCATTCACTACCCAGCACAACCGTCGAGAAGGTACACAATTTTTACCTAGAGCACAGTCGCGTCATGCCAGGAATGAAAGATAAAATATCCATCAAGATCAATGGAGAGAAGAAAGTAGAGCAAAAGCGAATGATACTCGAAAATCTAAAAGTCCTTCATCGGAAGTACAAACATGCGAATGAAGATGCTAAGGTCAGTTTCAGTAAGTTTGCCGAGCTGAGACCTAAACAATGTGTAGTGGCGGGAGCAAATGGCACTCATGTGGTATGTGTCTGTACGTATCATCAAAATTGCAAATTGATGCTAGAGGCAATTAATATTGTGACTCTAACTCAAGATTCCCCCTGTCCACTCAGAGATTACAAAGATTATCTAGCAAAATTGATGTGTACAAATCCAACCCCGGCCTGTCATCTGGATGAATGTAACGATTGCCCTGGAGTGAAATCATTATCATGTGAACTGAAGAAACTTCTCTATGATTCTGTCGTGGAAATGGTCGAATTTCGCGTGTGGCAAAGTACTGACAGGTGTACCTTCCAGACACAGTACCTCCCGATGGATGAATTCATTGTTCTTCTAATGGAACGATAGTATTGAAGCCCCATCACTTCATCGCTAAAGAACAATCGGCTTTTGTCAAACAGCGAAAAGAGAATTTGGATAACGGAGAAGTACTAGTGCTTTGTGATTTTTCTGAAAATTACGCTTTTGCGGCTCAAGATGCTGCTCAATCCTTCCACTACAATAATAACCAGTGTACAGTTCACCCCGTTGTTTACTACTATCGCGACAAAAATGAAATCCAACATCGGAGTTTAGTCGTTTTGTCGGACAGTACGACTCGCGATATTGCCGCCGTTTATTTGATACAGAAGATTTTAATACAGCATGTGAAAGACAATTGTGAAAGCGTGGAGAAAATTATCTATGTCACCGATGGAGTTGCACAACATTACAAGAATCGTTTTCAGATCACGAATCCCTTGCATCACAAGACTGATTTTGGCATAGATGCGGAAGCCCATTTTCATGCAACCGCGCACGGTAAAGGAGCTTGTGACGGAGTAGGAGCTGTCTTTAAGAGAGAAGCGAGACGTAAAAGCTTGCAAATCGTTCATGGTGAACCAATCCTCACGCCAGATGCTTTGTTTCGATGGTCAACAGAGAATTTTGAAGGAATTGATATTTTTTTTTTCACCAAGGCAGAACACGAGAATATCAAAACTGAGCTGAGAGAGAGATTTGATAGTGCCAAAGCTATTCCAGTCATTCAAAAACACCATTGTTTTATTCCGATACAGGGAGAGCAATTTTTAATTAAACGATATTTGGCTTCGGCTAACGAGGAGGTTTTCCCAAAGCAAAAACAAACAACAACAAAACGAAAAACCCGCAGAAGACAGTAATCGTGATGGAAATAATTCATCAGTGCATGTTGAAACTTGTCGTCGAAGAGAGTGGAGAATTTCTCCGTATTGTAAAAATGTGAAAATGTGAACATATAAAATGTTGTCGTTATAGAAGAATAAAAATTGTTTTCTTCCCATACTGTTTCGTTAATGGAAAGCACAGTGTGTTGTTGAGAAAAGATTTATAGTCGTATCAATAGTCTATTCTATCCAGCAGAACAGAAAATGTCTATTGACAAACCTCTTTTTCAGTAACAATAATGCAACTCTCCTAAACGACAGACAAACGTAAAAATTTCGAGGAAAATTTGTTTCAGAGCATTCTTTCTCTCTTACATGATGGCGTACTCTTTTGCCATTATATATCAACAAAGAATAATATTTGACAGACTGATTTCTTTAAAAAAAACCGATGGATCTCACCTAAAAACTGAAAAACCGAAAAATTTCGAAAAAAAAATTTTTTTTCCGGTGCATTGCTTCGCTCTTCCATTATGGCGTATTTTTTTCATATCATATAAGGACATGCTCTATCATTAAAAAAATATTTCGATCGAATATCGAGCGGCGCTAGAGTGAAAAAAAAATGAAAACGCGAAAGATTCTCGAAAAACCGATCTAGGAGCTTCTTGACGGCTCTGAAGTATTTTTTGTCTTGAAGTACGCTAAAAAACGAAAATTTTCCTTTTTTATTTATCAAAATCAGATACTCCATTCAGAAGTAATGATTTTTTGAAAATTTCAAGTTTCGTAATGATTATCTCAGAAACAAAAAATGGCAGGGCAATGAAATTTTGCATGATCACTGGCAATATGTAGTAGTTCAAAATGCACCTACTGAATGATTTTTCCCAGACAAAAAAAAATCCGGTGTGGCTGAGTTGACATGGAATGTCCCATATGCACTACACGTGCAACACTAATGCAGTAGATGTGCACCACTGGAGCACCAGATGTGCACCACTGAAGCACTAGATGTGCACCACTGATGCACTAGAAGTGCACCACTGATGCACTGGACGTGCACCACTGATGCACTAGAAGTGCACCACTGATGCACTGGACGTGCACCACTGATGCACTGGACGTGCACCACTGATGCACTAGACGTGTACCACTGATGCACCAGACGTGCACCACTGATGCAAGAGACGTGCACCACTGATGCACTAGACGTGCACCACTGATGCACTATAGGTGCACCACTGATGCACTACAGCTGCACCACTGATGCACTACAGGTGCATCACTGATGCACTAGAGGTGCACCACTGATGCACTCCAGGTCCACCACTGATACACCACAGGTGCATCACTGATGAACTAGAGGTGCATCACTGATGAACTAGAGGTGCATCACTGATGCACCAGACGTGCATCACTGATGCGCTAGACGTGCATCACTGATGCGTGCATAACTGATGTCCGTGGTAGGTGCAGTCATGCACATATAGTGCATATGTGGTGCACCTCTAGTGCATCAGTGGTGCACTTCTAGTGCATGAGTGGTGCACTTCTAGTGCATCAGTGATGCACGTCTAGTACACAACTGGTGCATCAGCGATGCACGTCTAGTGCACATCTGGTGCATAAGTGATGCACGTCTAGTGCATATCTGATGCACCTCTAGTGAATCAGTGGTGCACTTCTAGTGCATCAGTGATGCACGTCTAGTGCACAACACACTAGAGGTGCACCACTGGAGCACTAGATGTGCACCACTGAAGCACTAGATATGCACTACTGATGCAATAGAAGTGCACCACGGATGTCCTAGAAGTGAACCACTGATGCACCAGATGAGCACTACTGATGCACCAGAAGTGCACTACTGATGCACTAGAAGTGGACCACTGATGCACCAGATGAGCACTACTGATGCACCAGAAGTGCACTACTGATGCACTAGATATGTAGCACTAATGGAGTTGTCGTGTACTCGAGATACACTAGTGGACATGCACTGTTTTCTTCCAACGCGACGAAATCCCAGGTAATAACATGTAATTCTCTCGTGAGCGAAAAACAAACGAGATATTTTCTGTAAAATATTCGAACTCAAATATTCCAAGTTTTTTTGTTTGATTTTCTTGATGGGAAATAAATTAAAAAAAGAAATTTCGAACCGAGAAAATTCTATAAAATGAAACTGAATACTTGGAGCTTCGACAGTGTTGGCTCTACCTTTGAGTGAACCGAGGCAATAGAGGGCTTTCATCATTCACTTATTTATTCATTAATTGAGACACTCCAAGAACGATTAGCTTACTAATAATCCCAGACCTTTTGCCACAATAGATGCATGCTATAATAATAACTCATTCCGTAGGAAAATTTAAACATCCATTCAAAACATGAAAATCAAATTTTATTCCATTCAAAATAGGAATAAAATGGCAAAAAGCTCCTACTGCTGGATTCTCTCACAAGTACCCCGTGGATTTCATTATATGCATAGACGCATGAGAGATCATGATCTTTGGCATAGACACCTGAGATGATCGTGGACTTCAGTTGAAGACGAAGTTCACCCCCTTCAGAGGTACACCAACAAATTCGTGGGTTCGCATTATATGAGAAACAGAAACTCCAGACCATAATTACCTGGATGAAGTTTTTGGAGTCTCCACACCGATGGAAGGTCACTTATATCTTCACTGAAATAGTCGCAAAAAATGGATTATTGGACTATCGGTTGAAAATAATTATTTTGAAATCACAATGAGGTATGGAATATAAAACCCATGTAGGATGACTGAACAATCACTGCTATGATGCCAAATATGGCTACAGCGTTGCAGTGGTTGTTGTTGCATTTAATGTTGCCAATCATTGGTCGCATTGATTGTTGTTAATCAGCAGTGTGACTGTCGTCATACTTTGGGTGTTGGGTAGTAGCTCAATCATTACAGTCGCTGTCGCAACAACTTTCACTCAGTGGCCAAAAACATCGCGTCCTATATCGTCTCAGTCATTGCCATATGTGTCGTTGCAAATGTCACTGTCATTGTCGCCTCAGTTATCGTAGTCGTTATTGCCACAAGTGTACCTTGTAATATTGCTGGGACCATCGCACTGGCTGTCGATCAACTTAACCATATGTGTCGCGTGCAATATCGCTTCAACTAATGCAGTCACCGCTATTCCAACCTGTTCCAACCGCTATTCATATACAGTTTCCACAATAGCTGCAAGTAAAACCAATGTTGCTGCGATTGTCGCCGTTGTCGCATCCGATGTTGCTCTAACTAGGACAACTAATATGCGATTATCACAGCATCTACCCGCACCGTTGTCACATTTTGTATCAGTCTACCCAATGCAACCAATGTTACATTCTGTATCGCGCCAACTAGAACCGCCAATATTCCATTAATTTTAAATAAATTTATCAGACGTACAACATTTGAATAAATTGGGTGCCCCCAGCGGGCTTTGAACTCAGGTGGGTATCGAAGCCCACGTCCTCTCACTTTCCGGGCGAGTTACTTTACCACTAAGCTACTGAGCACCACTAGGAACCCAATCTACCGCCAATATTGTTATAAGTTCCGCAACCAATATCACTGTCACTATTGCAGTACATACCACTATAGTTGTTGCATTTGGTATCGCTCTACCTAATGCAACCGCTATCGTTCCGATTTTGGCAGCGCTCTGCCAGCCCTACAACCTTGTTGCAGTATGTTGAAGAACGTGTGCAGCATAGGTGATTGCATCTTGAGAAATACGAATGTGAAAATGTGAATAGACTAGTGATGCCGCAAGAGACTTGACGATACATCACGAGACAAAAATGTCGAGGGATCGTTTCGGTTTCAGTGGATACGGAAAATTTTAGTCTCATCTCAGTTTCGAAATATGCAGTCGACTGCTCTCATGATAACTCCGACTCAGTTTATTTCAGATTCCAGTCTTTCGCATTTTTTATAGGTGAAATTCCGAGACGAGAGAGACCGAGACAAAAACAGAGATTTTCCATGAAAAACCTCGAAGAACTTAAGACCAAGATGAGATAAATTTACTCGAGGTTATCATGAGAGGAGTCGATACTGCTTACTTCGAGACTAAGACGAGACCAGACATTTCCGTGTTCGCTGAGATCGAGACGATCCCTCCAAAGTTTTGTCTCGTAAAGTCTCTCGCGCCATCACTAGAGTAGAGATGGCTCCATAATTTTTCCGATAATATCCGAGACATTGAGATGAAAGCAGGAAATTACAACGCTACCGAGAGACCACCTCTAATGGAATGAGTATTACGGTATTCAAACCACCCAAAATCCATTCATATAAAATGTAAGATCGAAGATGAATCATTAATTTATACATACCTAATTCATTCATCTCGCGAATTTCATTAGAAAAATGTTTTATTCCAGGAAAAATTAAAATTGGACAGACATCCATTCGTGAAATTTAATGGAGTGAAATTTCGATAAACCGAAAAGGAGCAAAGGCAAGAAAAACTGAGATAAAAATCTCTGACCGAGACTTGAACCATGATTGACAGAGTCGGTAGAGAAAGCAATTACGCACTCCGTCACATGATAATTCAATGAAATTAATGTTGGGATCTAGTACTGTATCCAAAAATACGGGGGTGCTCATTTTTTCCCTCATTTCTGAGAGGTATTTCATTGAATTGGTAGTACATACTCCCCATTGGGGGTACTCTCCAACTGAGGAAACGCTTTCTTCTGGAATTTTTCTAATGCTTGAGAAATATTTATGATTTATGATTCTTATTCTCGTATGATGAAAAATATTATCACATTGATATAATGCCATCATCATAGAATGACATTACGATAAAAATAACAACGATGAAGCGGCCAATTATTGTTCAGTAAGTGAGAGTTCACGATAATTTGCGAAATGGTCTTCAAATTATGTTCTCATTTATTCTAGCTCTCCGAATTACTCCCTATTTTGTTCCAATTATTTCCCTTCGAAATGGTCGCCTCATTTGTTAATTCATTCGAATTTACGGCCATTTACCGTCGCATACTTGGCAGACGAAAAGTTAATTATTCACTTTCATTGATGGCAATCGTTGAGGGATGTTCGCGAAAGTATTTTCATTGTTTGGGGAGAAGTTTCAGATTTTTAATTAATTAAATTCGAAAATTGGTATATTTGGCAAACGAGGATTACAGAAGAAAACAAAATATCTAGACTTACTTGAAATTGTTTGGGGAGTTCATTAATAACTTTCATTTCATTTGGGAAATGGTGAAAAGCTCATTGTTTAAGGGTTCAAGTATTTGTAAGGGTCAAGATTGAATTTTTCAAAGGTTTTTCTATGGGGGTCATATGGAGGTCATGTGAGGGTTATTTAACCCATTAACTGTTCCGGCAGTGTATTAGTGCGCCATAAGAAACACACGGTGGCGTCAATGGGTTAAGGGTGTCAAGTGAATTTGGCGATGACCTTGAAAATTGACATTCACAAACAAAGTTATAATTTTTTAAAATAATAGTATTAGACAGATGGTGAACATCGGTGACAATTTTTAAATTTTAGAACTTATGGGTTTCGAGAAATTAAATAAACAAAATCAGTCTTATACACGGCCTCTTATGGAGTTTTGATTAAATTGAACGTTTCACCCCTAAGAACTCAAGAAAATTAAAAAAAAAATTGAAGATATGGGGAATGCTGGGTCAAATGTGATGGCGTCAAAAAACAATAGGGTACCAGGGTGAATAAGAGAGATATTTCAACCCGCCGTACCGATTTGATCCCATGCTTTCTCGAGGTTCGTCACGCGAAATAGGGGATCTTCCTCATTTATTTTCTCGATGTCTAGTTCCACTTGCAGCTTTGAAATTTCATAGGATGGATGAATACATATTTCTGCAATGATGGAGGGAAAGAAAAATTTGTTTTAAATATTTTTTCAAATTCACTTGGCACCCTGAAGTGTCATACGAAGGTGTATAGGAGTCATATGGGAGTCAGTTGGGAAACATTTGGGGGTTATATGAGAGTAATGTTTGACCCTAGCCCTGATTTGACTGTCATAACTCCCAATTTGACCCTCGGTCTTTATTCGACCGTTGGTCTTTATTTGACCTTCGTGTTTAAACCGTATAATTCGTCTTTCAAGCCTTGGACCATTGTGTTCGACTTTTTTAGCCTTCCATTTAACCCTTGGTCGCTGCAGCACACTTGTACTTTTAGCCTCCTCCTCCCCCCCTTCCCTCTGACCCTTGGCCAGCATCTGACCTTTGGGTACTTGTATTTAGTCTTCATAAATCTCATATGGCGCTTGCTCCCTATTTGACCCTCACAACCCACCATTAGACCCTCAGTCTGTATTTGGCCCTGGGTCCTCATTTGGCTTCCACAACTCCCCGTTTGACCTTCGGTCTTTATTTGACCTTGATCCTTATTTGACCCCCGTGTTTGAACCTTATAATTTCTTTCTTAACCTTTGGAGCCTTGTGTTGCATCCTCATTCGAGCTTTGGTCCCTATTGGCCATAACCTCCCGTCCGACTCTTGTAATCACCCATTCCCCTTAACGAATTTTGGCCACTCCATGGCTGCGACCACACGGGCCGCTGTGACCGTGTCATGGCGGGTTTGATATGTGCAATTGTACATTTACATTTATTTGACTTCTTATTCCCAACAACCCTCATATAACCCCCATATGAACTCCAATATGAACTCCATATAACTCCCATATGACTTCCATGTGACTCCCATATGGCCTTCATATGACACCAATATGACCCGCATATGACTGCTATTCACTACATGACCCTTAAATAACCCTCATCTGACCTCCAGATGATCCTCATCCAAAAATCCTATGAATAATTTCCTTTTGATTCTTGTGAATACTTTAACCCTTAAAAATTAAATTCTTGACCCTTTCCCAAACGAAATAAAAGTTATTAATGAGTTCTCCAAACAATTCCAAGTAAATCTAGATAATTATTATTTTTTTCTGTAATAGTCGTTCACCAGATATATCTATTTTCTATTTAATCAATTAAAAAACAGAAAATTCCCCCCAAACAATGAAAATGCTTCCCCAAACATCCCCCAACGATTCCCAAACGATTACCATAAAAAAAAATAATAATTAATTTTTCCTCTATCATGATGGTCTGGCATCTGTTACTTAGAGGTCACCATCTCTCGGTTCGACGCGACATCCCAATAACAACCAGAATCTCCAGATACCACGCCCTCACTTTAGACATTAACCCCTCCATCACTCTCTATCTAGACTCCCTGCGTCAACGATGTTGCCGTCCCATGACCGCTATGTCATGGCAGCAGACTGCTATCACGGTATTGGCTGAATAATCACAAAATTCTTATCGTCACCACTTGAATGCTTTTTGTCCGATTTAATTAATTTTTGCGGCATTCAAATCGTAATTTTTTACTCTTCATACCCTCAAAGTTTATAAGGTACATGCTGACGTCACCCTGTACATTGTTTTGGTCTCAGCTCAGCGAACTTACGGAAACCAACCAAAGCCTCTGGATGAGCATTTTTGTACTTCCTATGAAGGTGTTTCAGATTTTCGAGTATCATTTGCTTTTGCTCTACTTTCTTCTCTCCATTGATTTTGACGGATACTCCATCTATCCGCTAAAACTAGAGCCTCAGGAAAAACTGATGATATTAAATCAATGAATTGATTCTTTCTGATTTCTTTTCTCATTTGTTTCGTCATGATTAGGCGAACTTCCGATGATGATGACACAGTATAGCTCTCATAGAAAGCGAAAAGACGCAAAAAATTTTAAGAAAATTTTTTTCCCCACGCATTGTTTCTCTTTTCCATCGTGAGGCATCTCTTTTCTTACTCATATTCATCAAAGGTATGGATTGAAATATCAATTTCTCAATAAAAACAAGGCAGCTCTCCTAAAAGGCGTAAAAACACGAAAATTTAGGAAACAAAAATTTTCTCCGGTACACTGGTTGTCTCTCCCACGATGGCGTATTTTTTTTACATCATATACAGACGTCCTCTATGAGAAAAAAAATATTCCAGTCGAATCCCGGACGGCCCTAGAGCCGAAAAAAAATAAAAACGTAAAAATTCATCGAAATTTCGGTGTAGAAGCTTCTTCACGCCTATGGAATATTTTTTTCCTGACAGTATGAACGAAAACAAAAATTTTCTTGTTTATTTGTTCGAATCGGATGCGCCATTCAAAAGTTATGAATTTTTGAAAATTTAAAGTTTGGTAGTCATTATCTCAGACACAAAAAATCATGAGGTAATGAAATTTGGCAGGAATACTGTCTATATATAGTAGTTCGAAATGCGGCAATCAAATCATTTTTTCTAGACAAAAAAAAATCGCGGGGGCTGAGTTGACATGGAATGTCCCATATGCTCTATAGGCGTAGAGGTTATTTGGCGGGGTAACAATGTTTGACTGAAATATACATCCACTTGGTTGAACATTGAATGCAAAAAATTATTCACAGGACCAATGGAATCCTCAATAGCAGCAGTGCCATCGGGTCTCAAAATTTTCGCTCGAATTTTTATCATAGTGTGTGCCAAATCGATGTATTCTTCTCCATGGCCTGGTAGGATGAATTCGATTAGGGCGTCGTCCGATAAATTAGACACAGGATTATAATGAACAAATTGAGAATTTTCAATACTTGTCTGCGTCGGGGGTACACTGAACAGATCGAGCTCCGATTTCACGCACTCGGAAGAGTGTGAATGTAGAAACGATATGATGATTAGTTGCAAATATCGTATAAATCGCGAGTGTTCCTCTTGGATTTTTTTTTCACTTTTTTCTTTTTTTTCTTATTTTTTGGAATGTTTCTCTTCTTTTTATTCTTCCTGGTTTTGGATGTCTCGGGAGACCGGCTTCCAGTGAGCTTATGAGATGTGAGGCGTTTACGCTTTCTTTTATATTCTGATCCACGCATCATGGACCCAATTTTTTCCTGTGCCCTCCTTTTCAATTTTAGTCCTGACTCCGCTAGCCGATCCTCCAGCGCCACCTTTAAGAGTTTTCCGTTTGTCATTACATCGTCTACAACGTTAATTCTCGCGTTGAGAGCTTCTTTACCGACTGCTCGAGCTGCACTACCGAGGGAGGGCAGAATTCGACGAAAGAGGCTCCCGAGGAAAGCCCCAATTCCATGGCCCCGTTGATATGGGCTCCCAACATAGACCTGTCCGAAATTATTGTATCTCTCCACTGACCCTCCACCAGCCTGGCTCGCGTAATATGCAATGTAAGGACTCCTTCTGCTCGTTAATCAATTCTCTTGACATGAAGTGTCACGTTCAAGGGTCCGTAATCGAATGGTATCATTTCACCACGATTGCACCTTATATCTATTTCAATTGTGCGAAAGGAGTATCTCATCAACGGAATATAATGAGGATTTGAGAAAGTAGCACAGTGTGTGGCACCATATGTATAACCAGCAGCATTGAATGGTATCACTCGTAAAAGGGATAACTGCACATCACCTGTTACATAGGGTACACAAAAGTCACTGTAGATGAACAAGCTTTCAGGTAAACCCCCGGCCAGACTGGCAGGTAGATATCCCTCACAATATGGCTTTGCGTTCGTGAAACTGTGCACGCGCCTCTCCAACCCCAACATATCAGCCAATTTATCCGAAAAGTCTAATGCGTGTACCGTGCTACCACATGTTTTGGAGGTGCAATGTCTTCCAATTTTCACAAAGCCTTGTTGACAGGAATACTCAAATTTTATATGATCCTTCAAGGGTGCAAAGTTATTCATGAAACCCACGAGATCCGTCAGGTCCTTAAAAACCGCAGTAGGTAGAAAAAATATTCGTGGTAGATTTATCTTGTCCTTATTGTCTTTTTCGCTACTAACAACGTTGATGGAGGCATCTTTCTTATCACGTNGGGCAAACTTGCTTAAAACGTCAATGACCAGAAGTAAATATGAAATGCCATCATTATATGTCTTTAGTGATCTCAACTCAACCAAATCAGCCTNTATCAGCCAATTTATCCGAAAAGTCTAATGCGTGTACCGTGCTACCACATGTTTTGGAGGTGCAATGTCTTCCAATTTTCACAAAGCCTTGTTGACAGGAATACTCAAATTTTATATGATCCTTCAAGGGTGCAAAGTTATTCATGAAACCCACGAGATCCGTCAGGTCCTTAAAAACCGCAGTAGGTAGAAAAAATATTCGTGGTAGATTTATCTTGTCCTTATTGTCTTTTTCGCTACTAACAACGTTGATGGAGGCATCTTTCTTATCACGTATATGTAAAAAATTACGAGGAATCTGTATTTTACTCAGGCCCACAACCCATTCTCCTTCCAACTCAACTTGTTTCGGGAGCAATGTTGTATATTTTGATGCTGTATTATCGGGATGATAATACATGCTGCTGTTGTTTGGGAGTACCATATAAAATTCGTTCCTCTTCATTT
This sequence comes from Diachasma alloeum, assembly GCF_001412515.2. Lineage (NCBI taxonomy): Eukaryota > Metazoa > Arthropoda > Insecta > Hymenoptera > Braconidae > Diachasma > Diachasma alloeum. The sequence goes on from NW_021680411.1 coordinate 194,000, forward strand.
TTTTCCAATGACGTACAGCTCTGACGCAGGTATCCACGAATCAAATTTATCAGGATATCCCTCCCAATGAACAAGAATTTGTTTATTTTTTCCGTTTCCTTTAGAGCGTATGACACGTTTACTACGAATTCATCCTTGTCCGTTTCTTTATTGATAAGCACCAACTCAGGCTCGTAAAAAAATTCTTCAATTTGTTCATCAGCTAAATCTTTCAACTCGTATATTGGTAATGATTGTTTGAGGACTGCTTTCGTTATTTGGAATATTTCTTTACTCCAATTAGTCTCATATTCTTTCTCAAGGATGCCTCTCACTCGACTGATGCGTACATAGCCCCCCAACTTTGTATTTATAGGTTTCTTTACGAGATTTCTCCGACTTGTACCGATTTTGTACATTGCGTCATGCATATGGAGCATTATCGATAGTAACAGCCGCAGGTGCTATCTTTATTGATGAATGTCTCGAGTTGTTATAAGAGTCGACAATTTGATCCAACACATCCATATATTTATATGTTCGACTATGTGTAAAGTAACGCCACATACGTTCCTTCAATGTCCGATTAAAACGTTCCACGATTGCGACTTTTATGTCAGGATTACGCGCAACACGAAATTGAATTTTTTTATCAGAGAAAAATTTTTGGACCCTGCTAGCCATAAACTCTTTTCCCTTGTCAGTTTATAGACAAACAGGTAGACGACCACCGCTTCTTCCCATTATACGTTTAAAGCCCTCGAGTACCTGCGGTGCCGACTTGTCCTTCAATGGTTCAATCCGGGCAAACTTGCTTAAAACGTCAATGACCAGAAGTAAATATGAAATGCCATCATTATATGTCTTTAGTGATCTCAACTCAACCAAATCAGCCTCCCAGACATCATCAATGTTTGTCACTGTATAATGTAACCGTGGAAATTTACGTTTGATGGGTCTGTGGAGTGTATAAGTATTCTCGGCATTAAGCTAGTTTTTTATTTCACTTTCAGTTATTTCTAGCCCCCGTATATGCCTCCGGCTCTGGAGGGCTAAAATATGTCCCCGATAGTTTTTCTTCGTTTAAAATAGAAGCCATGATAATGGTCCTAAGTCCTTCACTTTGTAAGGAGGGTTTATGCGTGCTTTTTTCAAGTTTTTACGCGTACGATGTACAAGAGATGTGCGTGGTGTATCACCTTTCCCTGTATGACGCTCATGTATAAAGTCTTCGTCCTCCGAAATTTCAGGGTCTTTTCGACGTTTAATATCTGGTAGTGCAGCTGCGGGTCGATGAAATTTAGGATTGCCCAGAAACTCCCGAGGTGTGTTTAGACTTTGAAGATACATCGCAAAATGTTCTCATCCTTTAGCTGAATATGTTTTTCGTGCTCTGACCACATCTTGTATCAGATCCACAATATTAACGCCAGTTAATGATGTCCCATTCAAAGTCACTTCTCCTTTTGCATCCCACTTGAGTCTTTTACTAGTGTCAATGGCATCAATATATTCAAGTATACCTCAGGCTTTTCTTTGGTATACTGCAGGTACAGTAGCCACAATAGCATTTGGATCGTATCGTTCACCAGACCCCGTCTCGTCGGGGGTCTTCGTTTCTTGCACAGGTACCTTACTATGCTCTGAATAAAACAAATACCTTCTCAAAATGTCATTATATAATTTCCATTTTTCATGGTCGTCCTTGGGTTTTTTCGAATTTAAAATTTCTAATAATTGAGCATCCAATCGACTTGTAACAGTACCAGGGGTTTGACCTGATGGCTGAATCTCTTCAACTAATTCAATTAAAATATGGTGAGCATCATGTGTAGATTTTTTTTTCGCCGTTCCACGCTGTTCTGGCACAAGTATCATTTTTCGTGCATGTTCCATCGTTATACAACTGCTGAGATGAGTGTGCTTATAAGAGGTCCCAATAACATAGGTAAAAAGGCACCACCTCTCTGATTGATGATTTTTTTCTTGCTGAATAAACTCTGATTTTTATCAGCCAACTTCCTCAAAAGTTTTTTATGTTTGCACAATTTTGACTGTTCGCAAGTTTTCAAAGGAATATTTCCGTGCAGCAAATTCAGAGCATACTCACAAATGCAGCGAATCAAATCTTCATTAGCTTGTTGTATTATTGCTCGTCATAACTTAGGAGGAGCGTGAATGAGCGCGTGTAATATGGCAGTATTCTTTTCTCCGAGCGACGTGTGAACACAGCCGCTTCCAGAGCGACTTGCTTTGCCATTACACACGAACGACTGGTACACTCCGCAATGAGCCTCCTCCTTTTATATTGTAATCCTTCCGTGGAATATAAACATAGTGATAGGGGTCGCTAGGGAATACATTGGTACGAAATCTGCAGTTTTCAGGAGTCGACTGTTTTAAATCAAGCAACAAATATCCATGAGCCTCCGATGTGGCGTCAAAATAGGCCTCTTGTAGAAATTTTGGCTCCTCTGGGTATATCTGACGAGCCGAATGTGCTATTTGTGCACGATCTCGAGGATTTTTGAATACTACAATATAATTTGTATTCAATGAAATATCTCGCTGTCCTTTTCCTTGATGGAATAAATTTTGAGATATAAACATAACACTGAGATTTTTGTGATAACTGCCTTTTGTGAATAAGTCGACTATTGCACCATTCGATGATTCCCGCATCAAGTCGTCCACAACAATCAATTTTGGTTTATTATCATCGAAATCTCCGGATCTTGGCAAGCCCTCACGAAATTCGACAAAATTATTGTCGTAATCCGAATATCCATTCTGCCACTCAGCATAATAGAAAATCACTTTTTCAATCGGTATATCACACATTTCTTCCATTTCTTTCAAAAATCTTTTAACAAAAAATGTTTTCCCACAACCTGTGGGTCCACAAATCATGGCAGTGAAGGGATATTTCCACCTTGTATCCATGTTGACGTCTGATTAAGGATTGTAAAATCTCGTCATTTTATATACTTGTATAAGTTAGTCAAAAAGTAGTATGCATTTCAAAACGGCAGGGGTGCCGTAAGGCCCAAAGCGTTTGACCTGCTAAGGGAGGCTATTACCTCATTGGTCAAGGACAGTGCGCGTAGGTGTGCACAGGTAAAATACCGGAGATATACATTCGTCATCCCTGTGGCCAATAGTAGGACACTGACTTTTTCAAATATAGACTGATTTTTTTCTCACTCAGCCACAGTTTCCTAAAAGTTGTTCAGAATGACGGACCCATATGAGTTACCAGGGCCTAGTGGTACTTCTAGAAAAAATACCCCACGTCTGGAGTGCGATTTTGATTGGATCGATAATTTTAATCTTGACTTCTTGAGTGATTTGGAAATTGAAGATAATTTTGATGTGGATTTGTTCGAAAATTTTAATCCGGAGCTTTTCGATATTCAATATGGTGGTGGTAAAAATATGATCAATGATCCTGAGGCGCTCAAAACCGTTGAAAACTTCAATCCAGATTTACTAGATCAACACAATGGTGAGTATCACATTTTATCATAATAATAATGAATATTTTTTTCTAAAAGAATATTTTCTCATTAAAAAATGAATTCAATTTCAGATGCGCAAATTGACCGCAATGAAGAGGTGGAGGGTCCACCGTCAGCACTGAGAACAATACGAAGGTCACGCCAGAGGCTCCCTGGTTTCAAACTCGACACACATGTGATGGAGTTTAGAATTAACCCTGTGCCTGAAGGTCGCAATCCGATCGAGTGGGTGGAAGAAGATTTTCGAGATGTCTACAATAACATCATAGAAGCCGAGGGCCGCTGAATGAATCGAATGTATCTCACATTCAATCTTGTAAATATGCAAAGAGACAACGCATGGATATGCCCACGTGCGATCAATGCATACGAGTTTCAGGATTTGTGGAATCTAGTAAACTCTATTGCACAGAGCGCCAATGGTTTCCCATGTGCCGATATATTTTGGATAAAACTCGATGTGGCTGAAGCCCCTGCAGGTCAAGGAGACCTTCTTGAAAAGAGCATGAAAAAAGGACTGAGCAGAAAATGTGTTCTTCAAATTTCCAATGAAGATGGCTTGTGTTTAGCCCGATCACTTGTTCTGACCAGAGTATAGGCCGAGAATTGAAGTGAATTGAAGCCGAGAATTGAAGCCGAGAATTGAATTGAGTATAGGCCGAATTGAAGGCCAGAGCTGACACGGGTGAAATACCCGAGATGTGGCAGGCCATTCGACAATCCAAGGGTAAAATGCAACATGAGGAGGCCGAACGTCTAACCTGGGCTGCTAGGGACGTTGTTCCTGACGATGATTATGGTTTAGAAGAAATTGCCCAATATCAACGATACTTGGCAGAAGAAGGATGCATTATCAAGGTCTCTGCTCTCAAAAGAAATGGAAAAGGTCATCCTGTACTCTACGATGATGCACCTGAACTGACGAGCATAAATATACCTGCCCAATATATCCTGCCCATTGTATATTATCCGGAAGGCAGACACTACGAGCCGATTCAAAATTTACCTTCTTTTTTCGGCGCTACATATTATTGTGAACATTGCAATAAGCCCTACAACGCTCGAGGGCATGTTTGTGATAAAACTTGTGACAGGAGACTAAAAAATCCTCCGTGTGACGTTACAATCGTCGATAAAATAGTGTGTGACCAGTGTAATCGAGAATTTCATGGTCAATTGTGCTCCGAACAACATAAAAAAGCAGGGTCTTACAGCGGAAACAAGCCAGCCATATGTGGTGTGACGTAATTTCAAGAGGTTCACGGAACCCTCAATCCACTACGTAGCCCTTCGACGTACGACCACCCTGAAACAGCAAATAAGTCGAGCGCCAGGTCGTTATTACCAGAACGACCACTGGAATGAAACGAATAACCAAAACAAAATTTTGCGAAATAATCCCAAGCTTCGAAACGGTCTCCTGCTAGCTCCGACCGAAGAACGGCGTGAAAGTCACTGGTGAAGCTTAGGTTAAAGTATGACTAGGTCCTGACTAAATAAATAAAATTAACTCAAGATTGCGGGGGAAAAATCACAATATTTAATACGACTTAGATGACTCGATACAAATAAAATAACTCAATTTCTCTGGAAAACCCCCTTTGGTTGTTTCGATCGATCAACGATCATGAGGCTTCAATAGTACTGATTCTACACTTGTCCAAGGAATAAAAGATCCTGATAGGAAAATAGAGAAGTAGTCAATTTAGTCAAAAGAGATAGTCAAGAATAACCAAAGTCAAAGAGAGAAAAATAAAACCAGAATCAAAATATCGTCCACAATAATCATGTAGATTGAACAACACTGAACGATCGAAACCCAAGAATTCATCTACGTGACAAGTAACGCTGGCTGTCCGACACAAATACGAAAACTCGAGACAATGGGCCAGCGAAACGAAGCAAGGTCACGAGACACAAAAGACCTACGTTCAATGTCCTTCACTGGATATTCACCGACAGAGAGAGCGTTCATCTAACACCGATTAATTTAGACGCAACACTAACTCATTTTTAACAACCAAAATATTCATAAAATAATAGTTACTCGCAACATGAAACCCGAGAGCCCGAGACTCTACGAAATGAAATACTGTCGCGAGACAACCGAAATCAAATGATCACACACAATGATTCCAATTACGCACGAGAGAGAGACGAAAAGACTAATAAAGTACTGATCAGAGTGACTAGGACTCTATCCGGCAATTATCTCGAAAATCTAGAAGTCCTACGGGACTAAGATGCCCCGAGCATCTATTCAAAATTCTAAAATTGCCCAGAGTCCTACTCACGACAAATTTACAAAGATGCGTCATACGGAGTCGTAGCCATCACGCTCACCCAGCAGTCCACCTCGATGCCTCCGGAAAACGTCTCAAAAACTCCTCAATTCCGAGTCCTCGGGACCTTCCTCCAGACGAATCCACTCAAGGCTTCCTCCACAGGTCTTATTCTCCTTCGATATCGCCTTCAGGCTCCCCAAAACTCCAAAACTAACGCAACTAACTTTACAAAGAGCAAACACAACGTGTGTTGGAACCACCAAACGGGAAGTGAGGTTCGTTTTCCCAGCGACACCACGCTGGACTGTGAAAACGCGGTAACGACGCTCATTGGCTGCTCGTTCCGTTCACTCCTCCAATCAGTTTCCGGACCACTATACCCTGTCGCTCACATGGCCGAACCAAGTCCGTCGGCGCATGCGCAGTGACTTCTCTAGATGTTATTTAATCAAAACCATTTATCCCAGAGTATCAATTAACTCTAAATGTCCTCTGACCTCCTTTCAAATCAATCTCCGGACCATTTTGTCATCAAAGGACCATTTCAATCAACCTCCTTCTGATCTCGGTGAAATACTTCACTTCCCCTTCCACATTGAACCAGCCGGGCTCCTACGTCACGTTTCCCCTAGAGTTGCCCGAGAGCTGGCGACCTCTGGCAATCCGAAGACCCATGAAGCTCTCATCACGAACTCGAAGTGTCCCAAAGTCCCTCGACGATTCCCGGAGACATTGCCACCTCAGTCCCACGATGTCGGTGCCAGATTCGATCCCAACAATCCAGAAGACGATACAAAACAAAAGAATTAACAAAAGATACTGAACCTCTCTCGTGACTCTCGCTGTCGGTTGGTGACTTCCCGTCTGGTGATTTTTAAATTCGAAACCCACACGCGAAACGGTCGAATAACAAACAATGCTATTTGTGACGGAAAATAACACGTCACAGTGGACACATAAAATTGTGTAAAAAATGCAATGTAAAAATTGATCATCGGAAAATTCAGAAATACGTATGTGACAACTATTGTTAAAAGTTCACTCAAATTCAGAAGTAATGTTATATAATAGTTTTTATATATATATATTTTCTTTTTAATATAGTAGGATATTAAAGGATATTGGATTCAACACTAGTATTTCGAATTTTCACAACACAGTTAATATATTTGTCTTCACATCACTCATTACACACACTTAAACCCTTTTAATGTTTTTGGTTGATAACTGCACTAACTGAATTTAATAAGTAATTGTATTATTGATTCTACTATTGGTATTAAACGTAAAGTTAAGAGCGTTCTCTATGACTAAGGATTGTCGCCACGGTTGTCAGAGTAATACTAACTCTACACTTCGTAGATTTCTCTCGAGTTTCTTAAATTGTAGGAAACCTTTAGGAAGGGGTCAAAGGAATTGTTCATTGGATGTATCGGGTTTTCTGCTGATCTCTGTTGGAAGTTGATTGAAAGAGGGTGGAGATTGTGTACTTTAAATTGTCTTATTGGTTAACGCTGGGTCTGGAGGATCAGTCCGCGAGGACTGGACCTTTCGTTTTATAAGCACACGTGCCAACACTTCACCCCGTGACGGAGCAGTCCCAGAGATTTTATGACTGCAGTTTGGGTAAATCCCGATCGTAAATTCTGGTTCTGGGGTTATACAGAATTTACCCATTCATAAATCTGAGGATTATAGAAAAAAAAAGGCTTGAAACTGTATTTTCTAAGGTGTGGGATTTTTCCCCATCGAAAGGTGAAGGGTCAGCACGTGAGCATGATTTCTGGGGAAACTATTTCTTTCAACGACAAACTAGAATTTTACATGAACATTTTCCCTATTTCAAATTGGACATTTTTTTTATGGAATTTGATTTAAGATAAAGGGCTCTTTAGTCGTAACAACTATTATTGTACCGTATGCCGAAAGGACGAAGATATTTCTCATCTATGCTACATGACTACATTGAAAAGTAAAAAAAAAATAACAATGAAACGCGTGGCATTTGTTTTCTATGACTTTGAGATGAGACAAGATGAGCTGATGCAAGGAACTGATGATGTCAACATACACGTACCAACGCTTTGCGTAGCCCAAACTGTATGGGACCGCTGTGCAGACATGAACGATAGCGATATTGCTAAGATTAAGGACAATCTTCAAAGCCCGTGCAGTATGTGTAAACCTCGAGAAAATGTTTTTGATAGCGAGGATCCTGTGCGAGGATTTGTCAATTACATTACATCGATGGGTAAGGCGTACAAAAACGTAGTTTGTATTGCTCACAACGCGAAAGGTTATGACTCGCAATTTATTTTGAGGAATGTCATGCGTAGAATTAATAGCGAGATTAAAGCAATTATTAACGCATAAACATTATTTTGATGGATTTCGGGGATAATAAATTTATAGATAGTTTAAATTACTTCCACATGGCTCTAGCCAGTTTGCCAAAGGCTTTTGGATTGGGAGATATTGCGAAAGGTTATTTTCCACATTTTTTCAATACAAAAGATAATCGGGACTATGTGGGGCCTATACCTGATGAGAAATATTACGGCGCGGATATGATGAATGTACAAGATCGAGAAAAATTCTTAGCTTAGTATAATGAACGAGTAGTAGAAAATTATGAGTTTAATTTTCGTGAAGAATTTCTCCATTATTGTAGACTTGATGTTACAATTTTGAGACGATCGTGTGTGGAGTTTAGTAAATGAATTATGAATGCTGGGAATGTTTGCCCTTTAACAGAGTGTGTAACGATTGCTTCGACTTGTATGCGCATTTTCCAAACAAATTTCTTGAAAGAAAAACAGATAGGTATTATACCTCAGGAAGGATATCGTTTAGGAAAAACACAGTCAAAAGTAGCAATTGAATGGCTCCTGTGGCGTGAACATTGCGAGAATCATCGAATAATACACGCCGGACTTACTCGAGAACACAAGACGGAATCAGGGCATCCGCTAGATGCCTTTTCCGGTTATTGGAAAGATGTTGAAAATAATAAAAAATATGCATATCAGTTTCACGGGTGTTATTGGCACGGTTGTCCATGGTGTTTCAAGTTCAATAGAGATAAAGCGTTGAGCCACAAGGATACATTAGAGAGTCGCTATGAGAGAACAGGAGCAATTACACGGGAATTGCAAAACTTGGGTTACGAAGTCGTTGAAATGTGGGAATGCGATTTTATTCGTAAAAAAAAGATAGATCTCGAATTGTCAAACTTCGTTGAAAACATCCATCAGCAAATGTTTATTGCCTTAGATCCGCGCGATGCTTTTTTCGGTGGCCGCCCGGGAAATACCGTAACGCACTATGATGTTAAAGAGAATGAAAAAATTCGCTATGTCGACGTTTGTTCGTTATATCCATATGTTTTAAAGACGGTGATTTTTACCATCGGTCACCCTACTGTGCATGTAGGGGACGATTGTTAGATCATATGCACTAATAACGATATTTCGCGGATATCGAAGGGCTTGTAAAATGCCGCATTTTAACCCCGCGACGATTATTTCACCCAGTTTTACCTGTCAAAGCACACGGTAAGCTACTGTTCCCTCTCTGTCGGTCATGCTGCGAAGGTCTAGTGCAAGACAATTGCCCTCATGATGGCCTCACTGAAGGCGCGTTTTTGGGGACTTGGGTAGCCCCAGAGATTCGTAAAGCAGTAGAGGTGGGATATGAGATTTTGGCAATTGGTGAAATTTGGGAGTATAAAAAAACAACGCATTATGATCCTGTGACGCGAACAGGAGGTTTATTTACCGAGTATATTAACACTTTCCTCAAACAAGAGTCTTCCGATTGGCCAGCAGAATGCACAGATGGCGAATCCAAGGATATATATATATATATATATATATATATATATATATATATATATATATATATATATATATATATATNATATATATATATATATATATATATATATATATATATATATATATATATAGGTGAATATGAGGCGAGAGAAGGTATAAAACTGGACAAGGATAAAATTCAAAAGAATGCTGGATTGAGAGCAGTAGCAAAACTTTGTTCAAACTGTCTCTGGGGTAAATTTGGGGAGAGAGAAAATTTAACGAAAAATGCAATTATTCGAACATATGAAGAGTTTGCCAACATAATGTTCAATCCTGAAATCGAAGTGACAGGGCTTGTCCCTGTCGATAACGAGACACTCTTCATGTCCTGGAAACATTTAAACGAAGCTGCCGAACTGTCTACGAAAGCCAACGTTGTTATTTCTGCTTATACAACAGCTCACGCACATCTCACGTTATATTCTTATTTAGAAAAACAGCAAGAAAGCGTTGTGTATTATGATAGAGACTCGGTTATTTACGTGAGCGACGGAGGTAACGAGTTACCACTGGGGAATTTCCTAGGGGATTTGACCGATGAAGTAGAGGGTTATGGAGAAGGGAGTTTCGTTACGTCTTTTGTCTCAGACGGTCCTAAATTTGATACTTATTGTGTGAAGAAACGGGATGGAACCATCACAGAAGTTAGTAAAATAAAAGGGGTTAGGCTTAACAACGATACGCGTAAACAGATTCATTACGATTCGATTCGTGCCCTCGTTGTCGATAAGGTCTTACCAGACTTACCAGCTCAACTACAAGGGTATACGACGGACGATGTACCATGATGTCATCACGAAACCGGAGAGCAAGATTATACGGGCGACGGGCCCAAAACGAAGGTATGATGAGGGCGCTTTAACCCTTCCCAACGGATATAAGAAACAACGTATGGTGATTTAAGCCGACGATTGAAAAACTAAAACGAATGAAAGATACTTTCGATTTTTTAAGCTAGTGTGTAGGGATTAGATTAAGGATTAGAGTAATTTTTTTGTGGAAGTAAACTAAATTTAAGTTTTTGAAAGTAAGTTTTTTTAAATGTAATTTTTCTTTTCGAAATAAAAGAGAAAATGTGAAGTTTTTTTTTTTAATCCTTATGCTACAAGGAAGTAAATTTTTCAAGGTTTGTTTTTCAAATAAAGAAAAAAAAGGATATATCGTGTTTTTATTCAAAAAACCTAGCTCTAAAAATACATTTTTAAAAATTCAAAACTCAATGCGAATGAATTACATTTGTTTTTTTAAAACAATTTTGTTTCTTTCGTCGCGACGGGGATGGCGGGGGGGCACCTCACTCCCACTGCTCGCGATCCCAGTTGTCCGTACTATGGTTGAGATGATGGGAGCCCACCGAAGAGGTTGTGGAGGTCTTATAAATCCTCGATGGGGAATTCTTCAGAGCTGATCGCATGCATCTGAAAATTAAAGAAACGAGTGAAATTTGGTTGAAAAAAAATTTACGGAAAATGCCACGAATAAGTTTTTCATGAAAATAATCCAGCATGGAAAATTTCTGCGGGAGAGAAAGTGAGCAAAAATTTCTGTAATGAAAAATTTCTTTCACAAAAAATTTTGACACTGAAAAATTGAAGGAACCCCAGAATAGAAAAATTCCAAATCGAAAAAAAACGAGACGAAACCCGAATGGAAAATACATGCAAACTCTATAAGAGACGTTGTGACGAGGCATATTCATTTATTTTTTATTATTTTTCTACATATTTTTTCCCACTACACACTGCCCCCTAAAAGGTAAATCCCGCCACCGTTGGATACCCCTTCCCTCAGTTTTCCCCTCATCGCCCCTCTACCCCTGCCCCTACACATCACGAAGACATCAGCCGAAGGAAGACATCAGTTCCGGCCCCACCCGATCAATTGGAGAAGCCATCGCCTCCTGAAAATTCCCCATACTAGACCCCCGAATATTCAACACCAGCAATAATCCCTTGCGAGACATCTCTGGATTGTGGTCATCGTCACCACTCACCCGTGCTGATTGGCCCCGATTGCTCCCGAATTGAAACCCGAAGGACATCGACACCTGACGAACCCCCACGAATCGCGAAGGAAAAGAAGAGACCGTCACTCGTGCAATAGCTGCCCCGTGAGTCACCACGTGCCCCGAAAGTAGTAATAGTGAATACAGTAAAATTCGCCCGGAAGTATTGGCGGATAAAAAGAGGATTTTCGATACATCGAGCTCATCCCAGCTCTATTATTGGTGCCCAGGAAACCCCGAGGTGGAAAGGAGGCTCCCCAGGAAACCGCCCTGGTATTTTGAAGGAGTTCAAGGCGCCGGTGGAATTCCACGTGTTCGCCAGAGTGAAGTCCGATCGTGAGTACGAGTTACCCCCCTTATTTTCCCTCTTATCCCCACAATATTACCCTTCATACCCCCCAACGGTGAGCCTACACTCTTTGTTTCTTCCCCATTTAGTTATTCTTTTTATATTTAGTTGCATTCCCTCGACACGACTAGCTTCTCCCCTTTTTCTGCATTAGAGTCACTCCCCTTTTTACGTGTACAAAAGTTGCCTGGCCTTACCCATAACCCTAGATCCAAGTAAAAGGCATTTCAAACGTCTTACGACGATCTAATCTGTAAATTACTAGAAATATAGATATTTAGTTAATTTTATCCCTCATNGCAGACGTCTTACGACGATCTAATATGTAAATTAATAGAAATATAGATGCTTAGTTAATTTTATCCCTCATTTGTCCTCATTATTTAATTGCCCTAAATCCCCCTTTTAGGAAATAATACTAATTAAATATTGAAAGGTCACAAAATATAAAAACTGAAAAAAATGCACCCATTTTGAAAAAAATTCAACTCAAAATTTGACGCTAAAAAATTGGACGACAACGGAACAGAAAAATTCTAAAACGAAAAAATCTAACACGGAAAATTTCAACGAGAGAAAACGCGAGCAAACATTTCTTTCACAAAAAATTTCTTTCAAAAATAATTTTGACACTGAAAAATTGGACAAAAAGCGGAATAGAAAAATTCAAAAACGAAAAAAAAGAGACGAAAACCGAATGGAAAATACATGTAAACTCCATAAGAGACGTCTAAAAAACGAAAAAAAAATGTAAACATTTTGGAAAAAATTGAACTAAAAACTTGACACTGAAAATTTTTAAACAAAAAAAAAATTTTTATCTGACAAAAAAATGCACGAGAATCGGACTCTAGAAAACTATGTGAACATTTTTTTTTTATACGAAAAACCCAACAAGAATTTTCACAGAAAATGTGACTCGAAATATAAATAAAACTTACCATCCGGTAGGTTCTCTCCACTTCAGTGATGACTGACCCGACCATTTTCAAACTTTTGTTCTTTTTGTCGAAATGAAAAATCACACGGAGCACTGTACGAAAAAAGTGGGAGACTCGTCACTGAAGACTATCCTGAAGAATATGAAGTTGTAAGTGTTCCGAAGATGTCGCAGTTTACATATCTCGAATTATTTATTCTCTTCCTCTTTATTTTTCTTTTTTCGCCATGATCTTTCTTGTTTTTCGGTGGTATGTACTTTTTATTGTCCGTGTATTCATCAACATATACACGTATGCGTTTCGGACGAAATCTAGGTTTTCGTTTTTCCCCGTAATTCTCACTTGGTGAACCATCTGCGAGATATTTATCGAACAGTTCGACGTTTTGATCTCTGCAAATTTTATTCATTTTTACTATCACACATATATTTTCACGAATGACGGACAAAAAAAAAATCCAAGTCACTCGTATTTTAAAAAATTCACAGCGGTGGGGGGAATATGATTGTAGTGGAGGTAGCATGATAGAGGTGGGGGTAATATACATCATATTGAATCCATGGTAGTGGGGATCATGTGTGACGCCAACGCCGCAGCACTCCCTACGGTGGGAATAATGCGTGGTGAGCATAGGCCTGTTATGTGAATGGTGGGGGGAATTGAGCGCGCCCCACTTTCATACCTAACGCTATAAACCGCGGCTGCTTGTAGTGTATGTCATCCAGTTGATCTGTTTTCGCTCATCAGCTTTTTAACATGGAAAATATCAACGAAAAAGAGTGCAGTGGTGTCGAACAGTAGGTGGTGCTGTCACAAGTTATACCTCTCAATAAGTCGGAGACGAAGCAAATTCGTGTTGGTTTACAAATTACCTGTCTCGGTCAACTTATTCCTGTGGTGCAGTTTATGACCGTACGCCCTAACCGTGTCGTGCTGTCAATGTCACGGGAGGAATGGGGCCTTCTGTACAAAGATCTGGATGCCATTACGGACTACTTTGATCCTGAGAAGTTTCACCAAAAGCCGTCTACAATGTATCTGGTAAGCAATTTGGGGATGTCAAAGTGAGATTCCATCGAAGCTACGATAACCCCTGCGTTTCTTTTGTACGTGCTGATGTAAGGTAAACCCTCATTATGATGAGCCCAAAGTAGTGTGATAGGGGGGGTTCTGGATCAACGTTTTGGTTGACCAAGTGTTGGATGGTAGTCCGCGAGGGGGGGTGTTGGGTGAAAGGGTTGACTAATTCGCGGGTCGCGGTTTGATTCGCGGTTTGATTAATTAATTCGCGGTTTTTTTCCCTCGAAGTGACGAAAGGGTTAATTAATTCGCGGTTTGATTCGCGGTTTGATTAATGAATTCGCAATTTCCTCTATCGAAATGATGAAAGGCTTAATTGATTCACGGTTTGATTAATTAATTCTCGATTTGTTCCCCTCGAAGTGATGAAAGTGTTAATTAATTCGCGGGATCGCGGTTTAATTCGCGGTTTGATTAGATAATTCGCGATTTTTCCCTCGAAGTAACGAAAGGGTTAATTAATTCGCGGTTTGATTCGCGGTTTGATTAATTAATTCGCAATTTCTTCCCTCGAAGTGATGAAAGGCTTAGTTAATTCGCGGTTTAATTCGCGCGGTTGCAGTTTAATTCGCGGTTTAATTAATTAATTCGCGATTTTTTCCGTCAAAGTGATGAAAGGGTTATTTAATTCACTGATTAATCAATTTAATTCGCGGTTTTGCGTTACAAAGGACCTTCTCGGTGGAACTAATCAATCCACCCCGCGAGNTAGGTGGTGCTGTCACAAGTTATACCTCTCAATAAGTCGGAGACGAAGCAAATTCGTGTTGGTTTACAAATTACCTGTCTCGGTCAACTTATTCCTGTGGTGCAGTTTATGACCGTACGCCCTAACCGTGTCGTGCTGTCAATGTCACGGGAGGAATGGGGCCTTCTGTACAAAGATCTGGATGCCATTACGGACTACTTTGATCCTGAGAAGTTTCACCAAAAGCCGTCTACAATGTATCTGGTAAGCAATTTGGGGATGTCAAAGTGAGATTCCATCGAAGCTACGATAACCCCTGCGTTTCTTTTGTACGTGCTGATGTAAGGTAAACCCTCATTATGATGAGCCCAAAGTAGTGTGATAGGGGGGGTTCTGGATCAACGTTTTGGTTGACCAAGTGTTGGATGGTAGTCCGCGAGGGGGGGTGTTGGGTGAAAGGGTTGACTAATTCGCGGGTCGCGGTTTGATTCGCGGTTTGATTAATTAATTCGCGGTTTTTTTCCCTCGAAGTGACGAAAGGGTTAATTAATTCGCGGTTTGATTCGCGGTTTGATTAATGAATTCGCAATTTCCTCTATCGAAATGATGAAAGGCTTAATTGATTCACGGTTTGATTAATTAATTCTCGATTTGTTCCCCTCGAAGTGATGAAAGTGTTAATTAATTCGCGGGATCGCGGTTTAATTCGCGGTTTGATTAGATAATTCGCGATTTTTCCCTCGAAGTAACGAAAGGGTTAATTAATTCGCGGTTTGATTCGCGGTTTGATTAATTAATTCGCAATTTCTTCCCTCGAAGTGATGAAAGGCTTAGTTAATTCGCGGTTTAATTCGCGCGGTTGCAGTTTAATTCGCGGTTTAATTAATTAATTCGCGATTTTTTCCGTCAAAGTGATGAAAGGGTTATTTAATTCACTGATTAATCAATTTAATTCGCGGTTTTGCGTTACAAAGGACCTTCTCGGTGGAACTAATCAATCCACCCCGCGAGGGGGTGAGTGAAAGGGTTAACTAATTCGCTGCTGTAGAAATCATAGAAGGGGCTCCTCTTCTTCTTCAAACATTGACACATGTGTCTATGAAAAGAGATTGAGACAAGAACACTGAGACAATAAGCAGACAATAACCACTAGTCAGTCATTTGATTCGCGGATTGATGAATTCATTTGCAATTTTTTGATTGAAAGGAGTTTAATTGACAACGTATTCAATCCACCCCCGCGAGAAGGTGGGTGAAAGGGTTGATTAATTCGCGGGTCGCGGTTTGATTCGCGGATTAATCTTTTAATTCACGCTTTGGGTACTAGAGAGAGTCACCCACCGAATAATTAATCGTCCCGAGTGAGGGGGTGGGTGGGTGGGTGAAAGGGTTAATTAATTCGCGGGCTAATTAATTGATTAATTAATTAACATATTATTGGACTTCAGTGGAAACTATTCACGACTGAATTATTCCACCCCGTGGGGTGGGTGGGTGAAAGGGTTGATTGAAGCACGAATCAATTAATTCGTGATTCCAATTCATGAGCTGGTAAGGAATGGTCTCAAACATGTCTGAACCTGCAAGCGTCAGAGAGGGTCCACTTGATATAGCCGACTTGAGTTCTTCACAGTTGGAGGTCAGCCATTTCAGCCCCCCACGGACAGCATCGAACTTCTTGGGATTTCCGGTCCTTTGATGTTTACCGACCCACTTGACATTTTCCAGACATGTACGAACTTGTATCTACTTGGGATATCCGGCCCTTTCATGTTTACCACTCCCATTTCTCGGAAAATCGTTGTTTAAATAATATGTATTTGTTTATTTAATGTTGAAAGTGGATTGTTATTGCTTTTATCAACATTTGGTATGGAATTGAAGGTCAGAAATTCCACTAGACCAAGAACATAATTTTTCTCAGGAGAAAGTTCNCTTAGTTAATTCGCGGTTTAATTCGCGCGGTTGCAGTTTAATTCGCGGTTTAATTAATTAATTCGCGATTTNCCGCGGCTGCTTGTAGTGTATGTCATCCAGTTGATCTGTTTTCGCTCATCAGCTTTTTAACATGGAAAATATCAACGAAAAAGAGTGCAGTGGTGTCGAACAGTAGGTGGTGCTGTCACAAGTTATACCTCTCAATAAGTCGGAGACGAAGCAAATTCGTGTTGGTTTACAAATTACCTGTCTCGGTCAACTTATTCCTGTGGTNTGAAAAGTTCTATTGGAGGTTGTAGGTTCCCAAAACTATCGAAATAAATAACATTATTTCCTATTTTCTTATATGCAACCCAATGAGTCCCAGGACCCTCGTTATCATCCAAATTAATAATGGCTGATTCATTCTTGAGAGGTCCATTCCTTGGTAATCCATTATGCATATAAACACCTCGAAAATATGGAATTTTCATGAGTTTTGCATATTTATTGAGATCTCCATCTGTTAGAGCCCTGCGTGGTAGCTTCATTAATAGTTTTTTGGCTTCAGGNGGTTTGATTCGCGGTTTGATTAATTAATTCGCGGTTTTTTTCCCTCGAAGTGACGAAAGGGTTAATTAATTCGCGGTTTGATTCGCGGTTTGATTAATGAATTCGNCAGGGTTTGAGATGTAAGCCTCGACCGAGTGCAATAGCCTCTATTATTTCATTATGCCTCTAATTTTCCACAAGTTGTTGTTTGGCAGCTTTGGCGCTATTGACAGCTTTAGCGATTCCGGCTCCCCCACCTGCTAAAGCTCCTGTGGCGCTTAAACCTGCAAATACCGGCACGAGAAAAGGTAAAATCCCCCCAACTTTTAAAGGGACAGGTATCACTCGAGGAATACTAACCCGACTTCTACCTCCATTCTGCTTTACGGCCACTCTAGCACATTTGAGAGCCGTTTTAATAGCATCCGCTGACCCATTATTTAATTTAATCGATTTTTTGGCGGCTCGAAGGATCATCCCAAATGTAACTTTTTTTTTACCCCTCCTTTTCACCCTCAAACCTTTTGACTTCCCCCTCCACTTTACCTCTAAACCTGATTTCTTTACAGCCCTGCCTGATTTGTTCACCGCCAAAGTTGATTTCCTCACACGTAAACTTGATTGGCTCGCTCTTGAACCTGATTTTCTCACGCCTAAACTTGATTTTTTCACTCTCGAACCTGATTTTCTCACACCCATACCTAATTTTGTTTTAGCCTTCATAGCGTTCGTTACAAATAAAGCTGCCGCTTTTTCCCCTAGAGTAGCGTCTGGGGCTGAAACACATCGCCAAGCTTTTTCTGCAAGCACTCGATCAGCCTCGTTTCGTACGGCAATGTTTTCAAGATTTTTTGAGTATGCAATGTCGTGCGCCTTACAGGCTGTATCGAGAGGATTGATGCCAAGATCTCCTCGAGCTAATCTTTGCGCTAACTTTGTGCCTGAACCACAACACTGATAACCTGGTAGATGTAATTCAATGGGAAGATTGTTAATGATTTTATTCAGTAACCCTTTCCCTTCTTGCGAGCAGATGAACTGTGCACAATCATGTCCGTAATGGAACTGAGCAATTTTTCTGTAAAACCCCCAATTTATAGGTTTTTCCTTCAGTTCATATAAAGATGGAGTTCCGTACACATCCCAGCAGTTTATCTGTTATCAATTTCGATTCAGTGACTGTGAAAGATATCAATCAACCAAAACGTCACGGTTCGTTGTTACCAAATACTATTCGCGCAGTTTTCTGTGGCCCATCAAATTGTGGAAAAACTAATGCTCTACTGAGTCTCATAATTCATCCAAATGGTTTGAGATTTTCGAATATTTATGTATATTCAAAGTCCCTCAATCAACCTAAATATCAATTTTTACAAAATTTACTAGAACCTCTGAATGACTTGAAGTATTTTCCATTCTGAGATAATGAAGAGGTGGTGGCAGTGGATAACGCGAATGAGAATTCATTGTTCATTTTTGATGATGTGGCTTGCGAGAAACAAAATAACATCAAAGCATATTTTTGCATGGGGAGGCATAAAAAAGTTGACAGTTTTTATTTATGTCAATCGTATGCTCGCATCCCAAAGCATTTAGTGCGTGATAATGTTAATTTTTTGGTCTTATTCAAACAGGATGAAATGAATTTAAGGCATATTTATAATGATCATGTGAATACACATGTCATACACGAATACAGATGTCATTTGATAAATTCAGACAATTATGTTCTACCTGTTGGAAAAATAATTACTCATTTTTAGTTATCGATAAAGACAGTGATATTAATGATGGTCGATATAGGAAGAATTTCGATTGCTTTGTTCAGATAAATAATAGTGATGGGAGTGAAATATAAACAGTTGTAGGTCTGATCCCCGCAGGTCAACATGCCTCCTCGCAAAGACGAAATGTCAGAGCAACAAGAAATTTTGCGTCAGATTTCTTCTGCAAGGAAAGCAATTTAACGAAAACATAATTTATTGAAATTGGGCAGAGAGAGTGTTGACGAGACAATGAATGAGGTGTTCAAACCTATTGTGAGACCACTCCAGGAATTGACCTCCATCAAATCATCTGATGATAATGTTAAAAAGCACGACTGGTTGAATAACAAAAATGAGGTGAAGCCTTTTGACTTCCAACTTCAACAAAGTTTCACACATAAGAGTACCCCGAAATTAGATCCGCGGGCTGGGGAGACCTCTGAAGGTGTTAGAAAATTTGATGATTCTTTATTCAATCAAACATTGAATGAGACAATAATTCCATCTTTGGAAACATCTCACAATGATACTATAGTACCATCACTCAAAAATCGACAAGATGACACAATAGTTTCAGACATTGAAAAATCACTGCCAGACGCGGAAGAAAGTAGTGATGATGCAAATATTTTCGATCCTGACACTCTCACAGGAAAATATTTGGCGAAAATTGAAACATCAAAATGGGATAAGGCTATGGTGTTCGGAAACTTACGTACAATTTCATGATTGGAGACTCTCCAATATTTTTTTTTGATAACGAGTTTATAAAAGTGAAAACCATGAAATACGCTTGTACTGAAGGATTACTGGAGCTCCTCTTCATGAATAACCCTAATGACACTGTAAATAGCGAGAGTGATATGACTGCATATAAAAATATAATTCTTGCAACTAATGGACATCAAAAAAATTATAAACCTCGTGGAGGTATCCGAGAGGCTAAGGGTGAGAAATATGAAAAATATATTTCATGGTTGACCGGGTCAACGTACGCCGGGGCAGGGCTTCTACCTGCTTTTATGAGGGCTCGTAGACCCAACACAGTGGATTATGTCTATTGGGATGATCCGAATGAACTTGTTGACCGCCTTCGATTACTCGTTGCTTCACAAGGAGCGGGAAATCCAAGTCATGATAATGAAATCATTTCAATTATCGAAGAACTTTGGGAGGCTGAGATTATATATTAAACTATGCACATTGTCAATGATTATTATTCGCGAAATGAGTGTTGATGTGTTCGGTCGTCACATAACCTCTGATAGCGGTTCCTATAATCGAGGTCCGCCAGGTGTTGGATATCAACTCACTGCAGAGGGAAATTATGACCTCTTTGATAAGAGATTGAGTAACGTAGCAACACCAGTGGACTTACATGATGCTGTAACACTGGAGACTCTGAATATAAAAATCACCGAATTACAAATTGAAACAAAACGGACATTCGCAGACATCAATCGACGAAGTGGTAGAATAATGAGAATACTGGAAGGAACACCTAGTGACCCTAAAAATGTCGCAAAGTAAATTGGATATTGTGACAGAATTACATCGTCCAGCACGAAGAAATTATCCTCGGCGACGAGTAAATATTCGTGATCTGGATGAAACATGGCAGGCTGATTTAGTGGATATGACAGCCTATGCAAAGAGTAATAATAGACGCAGATTTTTTCTCACTGTTATAGATAATTTTTCAAAGTTTGCATGGGCGGAACCGATAAAGAGAAAAAACGCTCAAGATGTCACGAGAGCTATGAGTTCTATTCTTCAACGAGGACGTGTACCCAAACATTTACATGTTGATGGTGGAAAAGAATTCTATAATTCGGAATTTCAGAAATTGATGGTGAAATATAATATTAATTTATATTCTACCTTCAGTATTTTAAAAGCATCTATATGTGAAAGATTCAATCGAACATTGAAGAGTAAAATGTGGCTACAATTCAGTTTGCGAGGAAATTACAAGTGGATCGATATGTTACCAGAACTCATCCATAAATAGTCAGAGCCCCTCCGCTAACTCATCAGTTTAGCGTATGCAGTCAAATTAACAACATGATTGTAAAAGTTATAGTACTGCACGTCTTTGTGACATCACTATGCCAGGCCAAAGATATTTTCAACTCTGAAATTTCCAGTCGAAGTGGATTACACTATGAATTGATAGGCGATGTACGATTCACAACGGACGATTGGGAGCTCGCAACTTATGTGGATTTGAGGAGATTCATCTATCAAAGACCATTGATTTACCGAAATCATCTGGAGAATTTGAGTCGGAAGTGTAAATATTATGCTGATGCTGAGCTACGTACAGAAGCTCTTCAAATCGAAAATTTATTGAGAAAAAACGAAAATGTAGAAAATTACATTAATCAATTCCGTTTTTTCATGAATGAATCGAATCGTGAGCTGTATGACAAGAGTGTGACTTGGAGATTTTCGGAGATCATTGATAAGAAATTCTTCGATTCATTTAATGAAACTCAACTGGACTATAAAGAGGTGATGAATGAAACAAATGAAGAGTCACAACCATGTATAATTCAATCAGGATTCTATCACTTCCATGATGAAATTAACGAATTGGAAGAGCAGAGTGCGGCAAGCCTTAGAGATTTGGAGGGTGATATTAAAACGATGAAGGCATTAGTGCGAAATGAAACCTATGAACTGATTGCATATCGACGAATGCTGAATAAAATGAAGAATTGGACTGAAAGTTTAGAAGAAGAGTTGGATAATTACGTTTATACTATGCAAACTGTCATCGACGCCGTATATTTAGCAAAGAATGGAGTAGTGCATCCGCATTTATTCACTCCTGAAAATGTTGAAAATGTGGTCAATGATGTCATCATGAAGAATCGGACGCCATCACTGACTTTCCCAATCTTAACTGAAGAATTACACTCTGATGAATTATTGAAAATTTCAAACAGGAAAATCATCTTTCATGGAGAAAAATTGTTTGTTATTCTCAAGGTTCCACTTGTCTCTTCCGAGGTATATCACTTATACAAGATGTACTCTTACCCCACGCTCCAATTATTTGGTCATAAACGAGGGTCCTCGTACATTGAACCCAATACCTGTTACGAGCCCAGGATTCGTACTCCCTGGCACACGCCGAAGATTTCACCAATTGCCGTAGTGTAGGTGACTATCGGTATACTTGTGATGCTAAATTTCCTCTGTATGACACCACTGTTCAACCTACCTGTGAGACCACAATTTTTATGACAGATAAATTCTGGCCACCTTTCTTCAACTGCAACATTAAAATGAGCTTAACCTTCAACCCTTATTGGAAAAAAAGGAGATAAATATTTGGTGCAACGGCCGATGGAAAAGTGCAATGAATATCTCCGGAGTCAGCATACTACAATTAAGACGAGGCTGTCAGGCCGCTACATCATCGGTGACGCTGATTGGATTTCAAGGGAAGAAAGATGACAAACCTGTGAAAAACATCAATGACTGGAATTTGAATGTCACAACATTAGTACCCAAACGTGAATGCTTCGATTCTCTCACTAAAAATTACATTGGATTCGATCAATTTTCACGTGAATACAAAGAGCGTATTCAAAAACAAAAATCATATAACATCATATAACATCAAAATCATATAACTTTTTCTTGTAATGTCCTTGGGATTAGTAGTAATAACATGTAGATTATTAGCATTTCTGCCCTGCTGAACTCCTCAAGCTGGAAAGAGGAAATGGAATCTAAGGGAAACTGGTGTATAAATTTTTCAAAATGAATAAATTTTTTTTTTATAGAAAAAAATTTCTCTTTATTTTTTTTTACCCAATATGTACATCATTTTTTTTATAGCCACAGGGTACAGTGTCCGTGGTGTTTGGTATGAGAACACGTTTATCATCATGCCAACTTAATGTTAATTTCGTTTGTTTGATTGTGAAAACATCATGTTTGAATGATCTAATCATGTTCTGCGGCCCTCAAATATTTGTATGCTGCATCAAGCACGCTTTATAGTCATCAAAGGTGATGCGCTTCAAAGTTGATTTTTTTACACCCTTAGCTCGTAATTTTTCTTTCTTTTCCCCTAAAACTTTATATGCATACATTTTTGCTCGCTTGAATCGTTATAACTACATTTTACATAAAATGCCACGCTATAAGGCATATGCTGCTGATATTTTTTCATATTTTCATCATTATCATGAGGAATTTCTTCTAATAAACATTCAGTATCAGCGTACACCACATATGGTACCCTCAATTGGTGCTTGAAATTACGGAATTTCAAATATTTTTCATAATCTTCACGAAGAATTATGCGGCATTTATTAATTGAAATACAATCCAACTTGTGGTTCATATAAGCTTCTTTCTTATTGAAAGGATTCAAACATCTATCGCATAAAAATGTTTTAGATTTGTGTTTCGAAATCTGGGAGCCAAGTAAACATGATAAATCTGAGATCCACGTATAATGGAAAATTCTCTCAATTTCACCATCGAGCATGATTTGCTCCTTTTCAATGATAAGGATGTGAATCGTTCTATCTTCATTTCCCAATGTCGTTGGAGGATTCTTACTCAAATATAATGGTACAATATATTTTCTATCGGATTCTTCATCACTATCGACTCCGTATACGTTAATTGACATTTCATTCATTTTCTCAAACTTTGGAATGTCTTTCAATGCCATGGGGTATTTGAACATTCCATAATTCGGAATGACAGTGCTGAAAGATGGGTAAGAGTTTGGTCTGTTCCTATTTTGAACGTTACAACGGGGTGTCATGATGGACCACAAGAAGCAATACATATCATCGTTTTGTACATTCACTACAGCTTTTTTTTTCTTAATCCATTCGGGAACTTCAACGAAGCTTGATTCCCCTCCGCGCAGTGGATTATATCGATTCATATTCACCACCAAATTGATCACTTCAACTAAGCTCCATCCAGAGTCTCTTTCTTGAAACTCATCA
Organism: Diachasma alloeum; assembly: GCF_001412515.2. Classification (NCBI taxonomy): domain Eukaryota; kingdom Metazoa; phylum Arthropoda; class Insecta; order Hymenoptera; family Braconidae; genus Diachasma; species Diachasma alloeum. The sequence continues at coordinate 217,943 of NW_021680411.1, forward strand.
GCCTTCATTAGGAGTTTTCCTTTAATATTAACTTCATACCCCTGCATGATATCTGTTGAATGAAGAATTATTTCATTTCTCGTATTGAAAAATTTTTCCTCTTCAATGAACCTATCATCCTTTCGTATCTCATATTTACAGGATAATACTACATTCACCTTCAAACTTCTTTGTTGTCTCAAAGCATTCTTCAATCGTACGCAGAGCATTCTTCTGCATCATCTAAAAATTTCACCAGATCGGGATTTTTTAAATTGATAATGACGGCCGTGCGCATGCGACCTTCAAAAACACTGTGAAGATCTTCCCATCGCACTCTGTCGGTTAAATTTCCTCTAGCACTTCCTCCTCTGATTTCCAGATCTCTAAATCTGGCATGAAAAGTCTTCAATCGTCCTAGAAAATGTGTTAAACGTCTCTTGTGATTGTGATTAACGCTCTCTCTCAGGAGCTGATTGACTTCCCTCGCATGACGCTTAATGCTATTGAGTTGCTGTTGAATTTCCACTGAATTCCATTGAATCTTGATGAGTTCATAATTTCCTTGCACAGAATTCAAAAGTCTCCTGCACGTTTCGAAATCCATGTTGCTCTTGATTGATAAACACCGTAAAACTGAGAGAAAATCACGGAAACTCCTTTTATGTAGCTGAGTTTGATAGGTTTGTCTATGCGCAAGATATGCTGTGATTGGTCAGAAAGAACCAAGTGATCTGTGACAAACCTTTTTGTTGATTCAAAATTATTAAAAAAAGAAGCAACAAAATATTCCTGGAAAAACAACATCTGGAAAATTTATCGGTCTCTGTCGTTTGACACGCGCGGAACACATGGGGTCCACCGGAAATGAGTTTTGCATTGGATGCCAATGAAAAAAAAAAACTCTCAGAATTGATGAACGAATAAAGAGAGAGTCTGGAAAATGTCAATGGAGTTCTTGTCATAGAAGGATACTACACTTTGGTCTGTCAACCACATGTCTGACGATTGTGTGATGAACCTTGAAAATTGATGGCTAACAATCCCGACAACTATCGATGGTGTCCTGCCTCGAACGTGACTTTCATGGAAAATCCAGGTTTTCGCTGTTGGAGAAAACTACGGGGTAGAGAAAAAATGGCATATTTCGAGACGAAAAAATTGATTAACATTTTTTGAAAAGAAAATTTCGAGAGGAAAAAAATCATTAAGATTTTTCGGGGCTTCAGTGACCTTGCCGTATGCAATAAACTTGGGGTGCGCATCGCTCAGCAGGTAAACACAGCCTTCAACTTCGATGCGGTCCTACTGGAAACTCTATCGTAAAAACAGGGTGACATTTGGCGACCACTCGCGAGAGTAGTTTTCATTTTCACCAGATGATGATGGTCTCCCACTCCACCCACCTTGAGTGTATGTGATTTTTCATACCTACACACAAAATTTTCACCATTTTTGGTGGGGGGTGGAGAAGTTTTCGGGGACTGATCCTCAAACTTGGACATTACTACCCTATCGATACGTTCAACGTGAACAACAAACATTTTTATCTCCTCCTAGTTTTTCCAAGTTTTGTGTTTGGTTTTTCTTATTTTCAAGTTTTGTGTGTGTTGTGGACATATTAATCATGAGTGACTACGTAAGATTGATGCCCTCATTAATAGTGCCCGAGATTTGGCTACAGATTTATCAGGGGGAATTCCTGATGGCTGGGATTGCAGAGTGCGTGGCTGATTGGCATACGAGGGACAACCGGTGGGATTATGACGATGTCATTACGTTGAACGTTGAGCCTAGAGGTTATTTTTGGTGGAGCGATGGGGAATACTGTTTCCTGTTGCATCAGGATTTCATCCAAGTAAGGGAGCAAATCCTTCAAGCTGTTCAAGCTGAGGACGATTTTAATGATGAACCGGTAGAAGAAGAAGAGGAAGTTGGAGATTCGGGAGTTGAAGACCCTTCCGATATTGAGAGTGAACCGGAAGAGCACATTCATGGTTTTGGAGAACCACCGATTGTGATTCGTCAACGTGAGCGGGAGCAGGCTGAGCTGGAAGCGCGAAGGCTCGAGCACCTGGAACGTCGACGTCTTGTCGAACGACGGAGGGCTGACAGAGGAAATCATGAGGAAGACAGTGATGGTGAAAATGATGAAAATCATGAAGGACAATTTCGACCAATCAACGTGGACAACATTTATGAACCTGCACGAGTGAGTATTTCATCATTCCCTCTGCATGTTGTGCATTTTTTCCTCATTAATTAAATAATTTTTTTCACTCATTAACTAATTAATTTTTTCTCTCATTAACTGATTCATTTTTTCTCATTAATTAATTAATTTTTTTTTCATTAATCCTCTGAATTTTTAAATATTATTTTTTTCTTTTTACAGATAAGAGGATATGTTGAGCTGAGCCCAAGGGTATATATCCCGGCTGCTTGGCGTGAAGAAAATTCCAGAGCTGATCTCAACTTCTGGACTAATCAAGCCATTTTCCGCAATTACGTGGTACGAGAGTTTCCCAATAGGATCATCAACTTTAATCCGCCGGGAATTCTCTACGTATGGCAGGGAGAACATTGGTTCTTCACTGCCGAGGACTGGATGGCTGGAGTGGCGTGGCTCGAGACTGATCTGGCTCGGTACATGATGGAGATGTGATGATAAAAAAGTGAAATTTTTTTATGCGAGTGAGAAAAAGTGAAAAAAAAAACAAAAAAAAGTGACATTTCTGATGAGTGTTGAAAAGAATAAGAAAACGCGTGTGTGTGTGTGTATGTGTGTTCGTATACGGATGCCTTTGCGTGTGAGAAATGAAAATTGTGAGAAATAAAATTGTGAAATTTTTTTTTCGAATAAGTTTTTTTTCATTGAGTTGGGACCATGTGGTGAACACATCTATGGTCCACAAGTTCTTCAACCCTCCTGTAAGTAACTCAAGTGGACTATTCGCGAAAATAACCCTTTCACCCCACTTTCTGACAGGTCAAATCGATTGAGTCATTGATTTTCATATGCAGACCGTGAATTAATTTAATTACCCCGCGGATTGAACTGCGGATCTGCGAATTAATTCATCGTTCCCCCACCTTCTCGCGGGGCATTAAGACTGAATCTCACGAGGATCTTCAATCAAGTCTTCTCTTCCCACGAATAAACCGCGAATTAATTTCATCACCCTGTAAATTGAACAACGACTCACGAATCAATTAACCCTTTCACCCACCTTCTCGCGGGGGTGGATTGAATACGTTGTCAATCAAACTCCTTTCAATTAAAAAATTGCAAATGAATTCATCAATCCGCGAATCAAATGACTGACTAGTGGTTATTGTCTGCTTATTGTCTCAGTGTTCTTGTCTCAATCTCTTTTCATAGACACAGGTGTCAATGTTTGAAGAAAAAGAGGAGCCCCTTCTATGATTTCTACAGCAGCGAATTAGTTAACCCTTTCACTCACCCCCTCGCGGGGTGGATTGACTAGTTCCACCGAGAAGGTCCTTTGTAACGCAAAACCGCGAATTAAATTGATTAACCAGCGAATTAAATAAATTTTCATCACTTTGACGAAAAAAATCGCGAATTAATTAATTAAACCGCGAATTAAACTGCAACCACATGAATTAAACCGCGAATTAACTAACCCTTTCATCACTTCGAGGGAAGAAATTGTGAATTAATTAATCAAACCGCGAATCAAACCATGAATTAATTAACCCTTTCATCACTTCGAGAGAAAAAATCGCGAATTAATTAATCAAACCGCGAATCAAACCGCGAATTAATTAACCCTTTTGTCACTTCGAGGGAAAAAACCGCGAATTAAATAATCAAACCGCGAATCAAACCGCCAATTAAACCGCTACCCCGCGAATCAAACCGCGAATTAAACCGCGGCTCCGCGCATCAAATCGCAAATTAAACCGCGACCCGCGAATTAATCAACCCTTTCACCCAACACCCCCCCTTGCGGACTACCATCCAACACTTGGTCAACCAAAACGTTGATCCAGAATCCCCTCTATCACACTACTGCCCAAGCATTACAACATTAAAAAACAAAGCGGCATGGATCGATCAGTGGTTAAAATTTTTGGACTCATTGCCTCTCAAACAATACAAGGAGTCTCTGGTCCGGGCGATCACAAGTGTTGTCATGCATTATATGGAACACAACCGGATACCAGCCACAGAAGAACTCCACTATTGCATACACAACAATTTCGAGATTTAGCTTCTGGCCAAGGACGACCTCCGCCGTACAATACCTCAGGAGAATCTGGGATATTTGTATCAATTATTTGGTGAAATGTTCCATTCCTGCTACGACGAGTTGGATGGTTTTGCGGGAGGGGCTTACCGAATGCCTTCATACTAAAGACTATCTGATGATAATAATCTCTTGTGATTGTAAATAATTTTAAATTGAAACGAAATAAAAAATATAATTTGTTCCATCATTTTACATGAATTAAAGAAAAAGTCAGTTGTAAACCTTGTGTTATTCATTTTCGAAAAACATTGATATATTTTCAGCTACGTAGAAGTTTCCAGAAAAATATATTCGGCTCCATGTCAGCTCGAAAAATCCATCATCCTCAAAATAAAAGAGAGAGAGAGAGAGAGAGAATGTATTGTCCGCTCTTTGCGTCATTCATGGTTGCAATCCTTTATTATCCCTTTACAAAAAATTTTTTCGAAAACGCAATATCTCTTCGGAATCTCAAGGACGGTGCCTCCAATGTCCTGGGGAGCGATATCCGGATCCTCGCCGACACCTGCCTACCAGTTTCTACCCGTCATCCATTTTCCACCACCTACTTTCCACCCGCCACCCCATTTCCCTCCCGCCAACCGTTTCCCACCCACTACCCCATTTCCACCCACCACCCCTTTTCCACCCGCCTCCCATTGTCCATCTGCTGGTCATTTTCCACCCACCACCCATTTCCTGTGACCGTCGGACCCCAACTTTGAGGCCCTGCACCCCAGGGGGGTCCCAGCGCGCCGATATCCTCTTCAAAAGGCATTCCGCCGAGGGTGGAAGGGGGACGTTCACTTCTTGGAAAAAGGGGGGAGGAAGCGTGGGAAATTCGCCAATCGTGGACACTTACTACTCGTGTCATTTAGTATCGTGTCGCCCCCTCGCGGCAGAAAATCGCAGTTTCGAAAAAGCGGTGGAAAAAGCGGCTTTTTGTTGAGAATAGCCCTCCTAAGCCTCTACTTTAGGGTGGGTTTTCACTCGTAGCGCACAGTCTCCAAAGGATAGCGACTTGTCGGCTAATATCAACGACGCACCTAACCGAAAGGTGGCAAAATTTTGAAATAAGGTAATACATCAACGTAAGTTCAGTAATTGGATCCAAATTCAATGAGAAGTTACAGAATAGGCGCAATGTATATTCAATTATGCTGAGAATTTTCCGGGACTGGATTTTAGCCAGTTACCGCGCAGTATTCGAGGGGACGATACTCTTTTGTTATCAAATTTTTTCGGAAATTGCACACTAGCTTCTGGAAATTGCATCTGATGATTGCATAGTAGCCATTCATGTATATCTAACCAATTGGATGTTTTGCTGGAAGAAGTCCTCGAATACTGTGCTCCGCTTGGCCAAAATCCAGTCCCGAAAAATTCTCCGCCGAATACCTATCGACCTTCAAAATTAATTGCAATATTTCCCTCAAGCTCCCCTGCAAACAAACAAAAGTGTCAAGTTTTGCAGAAAAATCATCATCAATGTTCATTGGTCCGAAGAAGAAGGCCTGACAATTCTCTCATTTCAAACATAACATTGACCACGTTGACAGCAAGAATTCATACAGGAAACATATTCCAATTCTCTTCAATTCACCATTACGACTTATAGTTAAAAATTTACTAAAATTTTCCAAAAAAAGGAACAAAATATTCTTTGTTTAAAATATAGGCAAAATAACCGTTTAAATGAGTTGTTGAAAGAAGGAATTTGGAACAACAAAATTTTCTGAGTATTTCGGAAAGAATTCTCTTTGATCCTCCATTAGAATTCATATTAAAACAATGAGTGAAATCTCTCTAAAAACTCACGAAAATGAATTTTTATGAAAAATAACGCCAAGTAACCATTTCGATGCGTTGTTAGAAGAATTTCACAAAAAAATGTTCTTGAGAAATTCCAATGGATTCTCTTTAATTGTTCATCATTTGTCTAAAAATCATAAAAATAAATTTTTGTTGAAAATTTGTTTAAAAAAAGGAACTTTGGGACAACGAGATTTTCTGTGGAAAATTTCAGATAACACATTTGCCGACAATTGATTCTGCGAAATAAAAAATCGCGTGCTGCACTTTTACCGTGCTAGCGATACAACTTCAGAAACATGGCGCTCTTCCTCATTTCTCTTTTTTTTTTAATTTCGCAGAATCAATCGTCTGCAAATGAGATATCTGAAATTTTTTACAGAAAATCTCGTCGTCCCAAAGTTCCTTTTTTTTAACAACAAACTTTCAACACAAAAGTATTTTGGTGATTGGTAGAAAAATACTGAAGAACTAAAGAGAATCCATTGGAAATTCTCTCTCTCTCTCTCTCTCTCTCTCTCTCTCTCTCTCTCTC